>NC_139227.1:9620399-10142899 GCF_055691185.1 Crinia signifera | reverse complement strand
CTGCAAATGACAAGGAACGGGATATTTAAAAATAAAATAAATATGCTCCTTTTATTACTGCTAATTTCAAAGATTTAAATGTTTTGGTGGTACTTGTGTAATAGCACGGCGCCAGTTACGTAGTTAGCGTAGCGCATCAGAATCCGCGTTGTGTTCGCGCGGCCAGCGTAGTTCGCAGTCAGTCAAAAGTAGCGTAATGTTCCCGCGGCCAGCGTAGTCAGCGCCCCTGTCAGATTCAGCGTAGTGTTCCCGCGGCCAGCGTAGTCAGTCAGCGTACGCAGTTACCGTAGTCAGTCAGAGGTGACGGCTTTATTATTTCTGACGCTCGCATAAGCTCCTTGTTAATTAGGAATGGCTGCAGCACCTCTCACGATGTTTAACCTGCCGCAGACAGAGGAGGAGTCCGTGGCATTTTTTCAACAGCACCATTTGCTGCCACTGACACAAACCTGTCTTAATGGCCACCCAATGCGCTTGAGTATGAAGTGTATGTGGCGCTGCCACATTAAAACCTGCCGAAAGAAGGTCAGTCTCCGTGCGGCACATTGTTTTCCAGGCTGTCGTATCCCATTTCTTACCCTCATTTTATATTTTCATGGGCAGAGGAGCTCACAAGTATTTATTTTTGTGAGTGACAACTAAAGTTGTCGAACAAAACCACCGTGCTGTACAATAACCTTATGCGGGAGGCCTTCACCATGGATCTAATGGTGCAACCATTAACACCGGAATGGCGGTCTGGGAAAAATAGTTGAGGTGGACGAGAGTATCTTTGTACAGAGAAAAAGTCATGTCGGACGCGTTCTGCCTCAACAGTGGTTGGTTGGAGGCATATCCAGAGACACCGGTGAGTGTTTTATAACGCCTGTGGACAGACGCGACACCAGCACCCTGATGTCCGCCATCAACAAATATATAGAACCAGGGACCACTATATATTCTGATTGCTGACCACGCTTCGGGCTGGCGTGGATAGTGGGGGTTTGAAAAGGAGGCATTTGCCAGTATGTAACATGGAGCACTGGCAAATACCTCTTTATTGTGCATGAGACGCACTTGCCCATCTCCCTGAAGCGGACATGGGCAGGGTTGCTGTACTCTGCCGCAATAATTACTGAGACGCGTGTGCGTCTCAGACATCTGAGTGCCTCTCTGCCGGCACCGCATGATCCCCTCTCTGCCAGTGCAGGGAATCTGGTGGTTACCGGCGCTGTGTGAGAGGCGCTCACTAGGCTTGCCAGGTTCACTCTCTTGCGCGTTTCCTTTTAGTAAGGCGGCGGGGAGCGGACACA
Source organism: Crinia signifera (assembly GCF_055691185.1). Lineage (NCBI taxonomy): Eukaryota > Metazoa > Chordata > Amphibia > Anura > Myobatrachidae > Crinia > Crinia signifera. Next base: position 10,141,607 of record NC_139227.1, on the reverse strand, counting down.
GAAGTCTTCTCTGCCCGTCTCCACTTCAAGGAGACAGGCAGGGAGTGGGGGCAGAGCGGGCTTTGAGTAGGGAGATGGGTGGAGGGCTGCAGGGCTTCCAGGAGAATGGGTCACGTGAGCGCGTCCCATTCTGTCAAACTCCAGCGGCTCCGGGTGATTTAATCAGCAGGAGCCGCTCTAAGGAGAGTGGCTCCATTTGTAGGCAAATATGATCCAAGACATATTGTTAACCAGTGGTGTATTTATAACCGGTGCATTCCAAGGGGCCCACACTGCACATGCTGTGCCCCAGGAATGGCCAACCTGTGGCTCTCCAGCTGTTGTGAAACTACATCCCAGCATGCATTGCTACAGTTTTGCTATTAAAGAAAGCTAGAACTTAGAGATGGGCAAAACAGGTCACTAGCGAGAGCTGGGATCCAGCAGATCAGTCAGTGAAAAGATCCGTAATTTTTTGGCGGGTCAATGGTTCACTTTGAAAGAAGGGGTAATTTGTTAATAATGAAGCACAATTTGTCTTACAATCATTTATTCCCATTATTTTCTACTTAAAAAAAAACAAAAACAAAAAAAACATTGAGCTGAACAAATAAGTACATACATAACCGAGTAAAACACTGATCGATGGCTGGGTGCAGAATCGCCATCGATGGCAACCATTGATGGCGTCTGCACTGATGGCCATCCCTAGCAGCAGCAGCCTTGTTATTCTTTCTTTTACTTGCAGTCGCAGCACTGTTCTCAGTCTCCAGAGTCAGTACATCTCAGCTGCCACAGGTGGCAGTGCTGAGATCAGGGAAATGCATTGTAATTGAAAAACGAAACTGAAAGTAAAAGAACGAAGGATCACCTTTTTTTGATCGGCGGCTCACTCGTTCTTTCATGGGATCCGTTCAAAAGATTTGCTTCGTTCGCGAACGGCCCATCTCTAATAGAACTGTGGCAAAGCATGCTGAGAGTGTAGTTTCCCAACATCTGGAGAGCCACAATTTTGGCTAGGCCTGCTGTACACATTTTTAATACTTACCCCTCCAGAGTCCCATGATTACAGCAGGCATGCTAAGGAAATTGCCAGGAAAATGTCAGCTGTGCCTTTGCACTTACACGGCACAGAGCAAGCCGCTAGCACAGGCTGGGTAGTTGTTATTTACCTAACACAGGATTTCTGACTGTGGTGACGTCTTTACAGTGGTATTTGAGAAGATGGCAATACCAGAGTTGTAGAGCCTTTGTTGGTGGTGTCAACTAGATATCCTCCAAAAAGATGACAGCAGGCCTATTACATGGATGTAGGTAGATGCATGGTGTGCACCATTTACCATAGGCTAACAAGCATGGAGTCCTATGCTGCAAATTAATCAGCCCATTGGCTAACCAGACACTGATGGAACTCATCTGCGCAGCAACAGGCTTTGGTCAAATAAACAGAATCCTGCTTTCCTATAATGTTAATAAGTATTTCATTTCCTGCTGATAATTTCTATTAGGTGACACAGCTTTAACACAACACCTAAGCACAACAACTTGCTGTCAAGGAGTTTAAAATAGCTGCTTAATCACAAGTGCTCAGGGGTATTCCGTATAAATTCACAATAAATCTGCGTAATGCTTAAAGAAAATGTTACAGCCACGTATTCATTACTCATGTACTGTACAGGAGACATGCTGTAATACCATACTAACCGACTTTCTGGCTGCCCTTTCCGGAGAGAGTGCAGCCAGCTCAGGAGGGGGGGTGACGGGAGTGAAAAGGAGTGGGGAGGGGGTGCGGTCACAAGGGCAGCTACTTGTTGGGGGCGTGGCCAGAGTGATAGTGCCGTTTTGGCCATGCCACCCGACGTGCAATGCCGTTTTTAGGGCATTGAGGTGGGCGGGGCTAAAACTGCACTATTTTCATCATTTGACCCGCAGACCCCCCTGCCGAGGTGCCGTGGGGGCGGGGGGGGGGGGGGCGCGGGGGGCGCAGGAGCCAGGCGTTTTTTTCTCTCCAGGGGGATGGGAGGGGGAGACGTTTTCTGGGACTCTCCCGGCCATTCTGGGAGCGTAGGCAACCCTGTCTAATACCCATATATAAATATTGTTGTAGAAAGGTGACATGACTGCCCTCAGACGGCACCCGCTCTTACATTGTCGAGTCTAGAACAAAAAGAATGTAATGAGCTATATTTATCTACTGGTGTCTACTTTAAATAGAACGCATGTCTGTTTGACTAATTGTGATTATTAAGTTGCTCCAATCAATGCCGTAACTGACTTGAGTTCAGTTGCTGTTTAATTGCGCAAATTTGGATAATAGTTCTAAAATACATGCTTTAGATTGCTCCTACATTTTCAGCATAAATCTTCTCTGCATAGTGATCAAAGTAAATGTGCACATGTTAGAATTTAAGAGCCTCTGATAGCTTTTAATGTGTACAACCAGCGTTCATAGATCGTTATGTCATCCACAGTTTGCTACAGGTAAAAATGTACAAACGTTTCTTAGAAATGACACTGAAATTTATACAGTATGGTGTTCACAGCAATGTGTTTTCTAGCTCCAAGTTCTGTGCCATTGCCGCTGACAAATAAACCACCACCACAAGGACATTTGTGCACCAATCTCCCTTTACCAAAGGGCATGATATGTAACTGGCACTACTGGGGAAATCTGTATCTGGCACTACTGAGGGCATGATATGCATCTAGCACTACTGGGGATATCTGTATCTGGCACTACTGGGGGCATGATATGTAACTGGCACTACTGGGGAAATCTGTATCTGGCACTACTGGGGGCATGATATGTAACTAGCACTACTGAGGATATCTGTATCTGGCACTACTGGGGGCATGAGATGTAGCTGTCCCTACTGGGGACATCTGTATCTGACACTACTGGGGGCATGATATGTAACTGGCACTACTGGGGACATGATATGTAACTGGCACTACTGGGGAAATCTGTATCTGGCACTACTGGGGGCATGATATGTAACTGGCACTACTGGAGATATCTGTATCTGGCACTACTGGGGGCATGATATGTAACTGGCACTACTGGGGAAATCTGTATCTGGCACTACTGGGGGCATGATATGTAACTAGCACTACTGAGGATATCTGCATCTGGCACTACTGGGGCATGAGATGTAGCTGGCCCTACTGGGGACATCTGTATCTGACACTACTGGGGGCATGATATGTAACTGGCACTACTGGGGACATGATATGTAACTGGCACTACTGGGGAAATCTGTATCTGGCACTACTGGGGTCATGATATGTAACTGGCACTACTGGAGATATCTGTATCTGGCACTACTGGGGGCATGATATGTAACTGGCACTACTGGGGATATCTGTATCTGGCACTACTGGGGACATGATATGTAACTGGCACTACTGGGGGCATCTGTATCTGGCACTACTGGGGACATGATATGTAACTGGCACTACTGGGGGCATCTGTAGCTGGCACTACTGGGGGCATGATATGTAACTGGCACTACTGGGGGCACCTGTATCTGGCACTACTGGGGACATGATATGTAACTGGCACTACTGGGGACATCTGTATCTGGCACTAAGCACTACTGGAAACATCTGGCACTACTGGGGACATGATATGTAACTGGCACTACTGGGGACATCTGGCACTACTGGGGACATGATATGTAACTGGCATTGCTGGGGACATCTGTATCTGGCACTACTGAAGACATGGTATGTAACTGGCACTACTGGGGACATCTGTACCTGGCACCACGGGAGACATGATATGTAACTGGCACTACTAGGACATCTGTATCTGGCACCACTGGGTAATGTAGATGGGAGATGGTTTTATAAGTGCGTCTGAGAAGCTTGAATTCAATTCTGAAGGGGAAGAGGAGCCAATGTAGGTCTTGTAAGATTGGGGAGGCGTTTTGAGAGAATAAAGAGCGTGCAGCAGATTGAAGCGGATAGTTTTGATTGACAGGGAGGCCGGCTAGGAGGAAATATTAATGAATATTGATATTGTAAGTTCAAAGAAAGAATGAGCTCACCTAAAGAGTACATAAAGAGAGAGAAAGAAAGAGGTCTAAGAAAAGTGCCTTGGGAACAGCTTCTGTGAGTTAAAGGAATGGTCAGAGAGGTAAGAGGAGAGCAACGGGAGCGCAGTATCAGACCAAGGAACTAAAGGTTTTGCAGGAGGAGTTTATTTATCTGGGAATTGGGTGGCATTACTCTTTAAGCTCTAGCACACAGAGTTGTCTACCTTTGTTGCGTTGCAGTATTACCCTAATCCAGCAAGCCTTCCACTGGCACCAGTAGTCATCTTACAGTTTGTTTTGCTGGATTTAAAATTCAAATTATAAGGAGGATTTATTGTAACTTAAAATAGTGAAGCCAGTCCAGAACCAGAAGTAATGTTGAAGGTGAGTTTATCAACTCAAAGTAAAGGCTTGCTCACGTTCATACTATTTCACTTGGAGGAACCTCTACAGATGCTCCGTAAACTGCAAACTGTGTCTTGTGTTGGAACACTCTGGATTTATAAAACACAATAACACAAATTCAGAATGCGGCGCTTCATTTACGTTCAGTGTTCTTCAATATTCCACTCAACGTTTCTTATGCCGTAATCACTTGCTGGAGGCATTCCAAATCATGTTTGAAAAATCACAAGCAACAATCAGTAAAACGTCGGATTTGGTAAGCCTCAGGTTAAAATATTGATCTTGGCTTTCCAGATTCTTAAATATATATATATATATTTCCTACCGCAAAAGCTAACTGTCTAAAATCAGAAATACATTGTTCTTCATCTAAAGTAACTACAAGGCCAATAAATGATTTATGATCAGACAAACTTTTTTTTTCATAACAAATAAAAAAAATATATATTTCTATCTATCTATCTACCTACCTATCTACCCATCTATCTATCTATCTATCTATCTATCTATCTATCTATCTATCTATCTATCTAGCCTACTTTTTCAGAACAGTTTTTATGCTGAAAAAGCCCCCCTCGGCTTATACTCGAGTGAGGGTCCCACTTGAGTCGATACGTTTTCCCAGTTTTTTTGTTGTAAAATTAGGTGCCTCGGCTTATATTCGGGTTTACTTATACTCGGGTATATACCGTATATTTTATCGGTATGGTCAGTGGCGTAACTACCTAATTGTCGCCCCCACCGCCGCATATTTTTAGGCGCCCCCCTCCCCTCGGCCCCCTCCCTCCCCTCGACGTACCTGCCCGACCGCATCTGCCTGTAACGGTCCCGTCTCTCCCGGCACCGGCTCCTGCTGCTGTGATGAAAACGGACTCTTAGAAAATGGCTGCAACCATACTGCAGACCGAAAACTGTCTGCAGTATGGGGGCAGCCATTTTCTAAGAGTCCGTTTTCATTATAGCAGCAGGAGCCGGCGCCGGGAGATATGGGACCGTGACAGGCAGATGCGGCCGGACAGCAGCAGGTAAGTGCTAGCTATAGCCCCGCAGACCCCCGGCGCCCACAGGTTCTCTGCCCCTCCCCGCCACCGTGGGGGCTGCGGAGCTATAGCTACGCCACTGGGTATGGTTTACTATTATCCGTGTTTCATTTAACAGCAATTTTGGTGCATAAGGGAACATTTACTAAGTTGGAGTTCTATTGAAGATGGGATGTTGACCAAAGCAACCAATCAGAATGTACTTTTTATGTATTTTGCACCTTCTAGAAGATAATAGATAGATTCTGATTGGTTGAAAATAGCAACATCCCATCTTCAATAAATGTACCCCATGGTGACCAATTAGCCTGACTATGGGGCAGGTGTACTAAGCCTGACGTGGTACGTGTCCTACGACCTTTTCATACCCCCACTATCCACGTCGGCGTGGAGTTGAGAATAGAAAGTGTGGCGAGCGCAGCGAGCCACCGAGCCCGAAGCGTGGTGAGTGAAGCGAGCCCCGTGAGGGGACGCAGATACCTGTGAAGCCCGCGAGGTGACGTGTATAGCTGTGAAGGTATCTGCGTCCCCTCGCAGGGCTCGCTGCGCTCGCCACGCTTCGGGTTCACGTTTATACTTGGGGGTGGCGTGGGGGGGCATTTAACCATTGTAAGCACCCATTAGGGTGCTTATACAATTTATAATCGCATCACATTGTATGGCATTGTATGCCATATACAATGGCATACAATTTTAAAATTGTATGCCATTGTACATCGGCCGATATCGCGTCGCATCGCATACCATCGCATGCGATATGGTCTGCGATGCGATGGGCGCCGTGCTAGTACACAAGTACCTAATCTTGCTATGAATTAGAGGACATTTAACATTATACTATTATTAGACTTCATATAGATGACTCCATAATAGTTTCAAATTGCCACATTATATAAATCGAAATATAAAAATAGATGTAGCCAACCATATCTATTCTCCACCACATTGCACCTGCGACATCCGTGGTGTAACCTGTGCACCCGGTTGGGTCCTCCATACAAAATATTTGGTATTTGTCATATTTTTCAATATTTGCATGCTGTTTTAAGATATCGTGGGCATTTATTTCATATAAACCTTATATATCGGTAATTCTATACAATTTTTTTTTTATAATTCTGTGAATAAAAGAAAGTTTGTGTGCACAAATATAACAGAAAGCAAACGTGTCAGTATTTCAGTGCTCAAATATCAAATATATTTTTGATATTTGATATGGAAGTCTCAGCCTATATATACTATATTGTATTTTGTCATTCGCAAGCCCCGATCAACCCGTCAGAGGAAATATTGGTATGGTCATATCATAATGTTGTGTAATCTAGCCATAGAGAACATATCGGGTGATATCATGTAATTTGTCTTTTGTAAACGTATTTGACAATGGTGAATACAATAAGCTTTGGGCCCTTTATGAAATAATGTGTATCGAATGGGTAATTCCTAGTACAAGTCATGATGAGTGTCTTAATGGTGTGGTATTGCCAATATCACACATCTCCCCATGTGCACCTAAGGGGACACACAACCACCAATAATTAATGTCAGACTCGCTATTCATAATTCTTTTTCAAAAGCTGAGCTCCAAGTTAATATGTATTAGCCAATCATTGACATAAATCTCCCGGGGCATTTTCTTTGACCTCTGACCTATGCACTTCATTAATTGCTTAAGGGACACATATCATATTGCTGTCTTGTTTGTGCTTAGTGACCTATGGACTGAGGCTCCAGTAATGTTAAGGACTGTGGCTCCAGTAATGTTATGGACTGTGGCTCCAGTAACTTTATAGACTGTGGCTCCAGTAATAATATGGACTGTGGCTCCAGTAATGTTATGGACTGTGGCTTCAGTAATGTTATGGACTGTGGCTCCAGTAATGTTATGGACTGTGGCTCTAGTAATGTTCTGGACTGTGGCTCCAGTAACTTTATAGACTGTGGCTTCAGTAATACTATGGACTGTGGCTCCGGTAATGTTATGGACTGAGGCTTCAGTAACTTTATAGACTGTGGCTCCAGTAATACTATGGACTGTGGCTCCAGTAATATTATGGACTGTGGCTCCAGTAATGTTATGGACTGTGGCTCCAGTAATGTTATGGACTGTGGCCCCAGTAATGTTATGGACTGTGGCTCCAGTAATGTTATGGACTGTAGCTCCAGTAATGTTATGGACTGAGGCTCCAGTAATACTATGGACTGTGGCTCCAGTAATGTTATGGACTGTGGCTCCAGTAATGTTATGGACTGTGGCTCCAGTAATGTTATGGACTGTGGCTCCAGTAATGTTATGGACTGTGGCTCCAGTAACTTTATAGACTGTGGCTCCAGTAATACTATGGACTGTGGCTCCAGTAATGTTATGGACTGTGGCTCCAGTAATGTTATGGACTGTGGCTCCGGTAATGTTATGGACTGTGGCTCCGGTAATGTTATGGACTGTGGCTCCGGTAATGTTATGGACTGTGGCTCCGGTAATGTTATGGACTGTGGCTCCGGTAATGTTATGGACTGTTGCTCCGTTAATGTTATGGACTGTGGCTCCGGTAATGTTATGGACTGTGGCTCCAGTAATGTTATGGACTGTGGCTCCAGTAATGTTATGGACTGTGGCTCCAGTAATGTTATGGACTGTGGCTCCAGTAATGTTATGTACTGTGGCTCCGGTAATGTTATGGACTGTGGCTCCAGTAATGTTATGGACTGTGGCTCTAGTAATGTTATGGACTGTGGCTCCAGTAATGTTATGGACTGTGGCTCCAGTAATGTTATGGACTGTGGCTCCAGTAATACTATGGACTGTGGCTCCAGTAAGGTTATGGACTGTGGCTCCAGTAATGTTATGGGCTGTGGCTCCAGTAACTTTATAGACTGTGGCTCCAGTAATAATATGGACTGTGGCTCCAGTAATGTTATGGACTGTGGCTCCAGTAATGTTATGGACTGTGGCTCCAGTAATACTATGGACTGTGGCTCCAGTAATGTTATGGACTGTGGCTCCAGTAATGTTATGGACTGTGGCTCCAGTAATGTTATGGACTGTGGCTCCGGTAATGTTATGGACTGTGGCTCCAGTAATGTTATAGACTGTGGCTCCGTTAATGTTATGGACTGTGGCTCCAGTAATATTATGGACTGTGGCTCCAGTAATACTATGGACTGTGGCTCCAGTAATACTATGGACTGTGGCTCCAGTAATGTTATGGACTGTGGCTCCAGTAATGTTATGGACTGTGGCTCCAGTAATGTTATGGACTGTGGCTCCGGTAATGGTATGGACTGTGGCTCCGGTAATGTTATGGACTGTGGCTCCGGTAATGTTATGGACTGTGGCTCCGGTAATGTTATGGACTGTGGCTCCAGTAATGTTATGGACTGTTGCTCCGTTAATGTTATGGACTGTGGCTCCGGTAATGTTATGGACTGTGGCTCCAGTAATGTTATGGACTGTGGCTCCAGTAATGTTATGGAATGTGGCTCCAGTAATGTTATGGACTGTGGCTCCAGTAATGTTATGTACTGTGGCTCCGGTAATGTTATGGACTGTGGCTCCAGTAATGTTATGGACTGTGGCTCCAGTAATGTTATGGACTGTGGCTCCAGTAATGTTTGAGCCTTATATTGCATGAGCACAAGCATCAGATTATGGTGTAAAGAGACCACCAGAAAAGTAGTTTATAGATAACAGCAGATCCAAAAAATAATGGGTTCATTACACACTATAGTAGTGTATTATAGTTTTATAAAAAAAACAATCTGCTAATGAGATATCCCGATTAATACAAACGTCCTACTTATGTCTTAAAACAGGCATGTCCAAACTGTGGCAACCCCAGCTGTTGTGAAACTACACATCCCAGCATGCCTTGCCACAGTTTTAGCATTCCCTTATAGCAAAATTGTGGCAAGGCATGATGGGACTTGTAGTTTCACAACAGTTGGAGGGATATAGTTTGGACATGCCTGTCTTAAAGGTTGAGATGTACAAACCTCGAGTGGTACATTCTGCCACTTACCACAGGGGTACTAATCCCATACTCTATGTACTGACATATGCATTTAGTATTGCAAACTGCACCTCATTTGGGGCGGGATGTATTAATATACATCGCCGCCCTTCGCATGGCAGCCGCCGCGATGCTGCCGCATATGTACTAACATATGCGGCTAGCATTGGGTTGCGGTGACGGAGACCCCCGCTATACCTGTGATGTGGTCTGCAGGGGTCTCCGTCACCTCCCGGCGGCTGCCAGCGTCCCCTTGCGTCTCCTCCTCCCCCTGAAGCCGGATGTCCTCCCAGCTGTGACACCAGGGGAAGGAGGAGATCAAAGGAGGACGGGAGGGGGGGGGGTGGGGGCGATACCCTGCCTAGCGAAAACGGGGCGGACGGGTATCGATACACCGGTTATTAGATGCCAGATTTTTGACACAGAAATCCATCTACACATTTGCAGAAAGATGTGGCGGCTGCCGGGAATGCTGGGAGGGATCCAATGGAATCCTCTTGGCAGCACCAATGTAGAGGCCAGGCAGTGCCGCTGAGCACTATATTAGCTGCAGCCCGGCTGTGTGCGGCGTGACATTAGCAAGCCACGCCCCGCATACAGCCGGGGGGAAGGAGCCGGAGCCGGGAACCGGCTGAAGCCGGGCTCAGCACTCAGCTCAGCAATCATCTCAGCTGCATTGCTTGGCACTAACCAGCGAAAATTCCTGGCTTGCCAGTCTGGGCACTGGAGCATAGCCATAAAAATTCTCGGGAGTACCACTGAAGGGGTTAAAGTGTTTGGTGATAACGCATCAGCCAATCAGCTGAAAACTGTAATTTTTAAACCCAGGCCATAATTTGACAGTTAGGACCTTCCTCATTATCACTTCACCAGGGTTAATGCATCTGCCCCACTGTATATACTGTATATATCCATATGGAGATGGGGTCACTTCTAAATGGAAAGCCCTTGTTTTGATTGCACCCTTTGACTTCCTTGTGAATGTACTGGCCTACACTCAGCAGTAGTATGTGCTGTCGCTGGCGTCTCCTGGTTTGTTTTATGTAACAGAGATGACTAGAAAGCCGAGAGAGTGGAAGACAAAGCCAGAACACTTTGCAACCTCAATGAAATTTTACTTTATGCATTAAAAATTGAGAACATTTTTATAATTGTTCAAATCCACTTAAATCTCATTCAGAAAAGTTCCCCTTGTTCCTTCCATTATCCCTTTGTAACATTGCATTATTGGGAAGAGAAGCAACTCTAATCGGACATTTTAAAGTCATTTACAAATAGTTTATGATCAAGCGTAGTAACTATAAGAAAATGTATCTTGAAAACGTAGCTAGTCAGATAAGCATAATTTAGAAATCTTTAATGGGTTCACCCCAATTAGCCTTTAATTAAATAGCTCATTAAAAACTGATTTGAATACTGCTCTAGAAGAAATCCTTCTTCAACTATTGTGACAGAACAGGAAGTTAATGAAGTTAAAATTAAACACATTTTTGGAACAACCTGAAAGTCACAGATACACGAGGTAACATAACATCAAGCCTGAATTGAGCAGAGTAACAAACCCCCAGCCTGCTCTGAACCTATCTAATTACTATGGTTAATGTGAGGCGACATCTTTTTAAATAAAAGGGAAAGAGACGGAAATGTAAGCTGTGCGTTTCAGCCTCTGCTCTCTCTAGGTGATTTCCAGCACTAGTGCTGTTGTAAAGATCTATTTTATATCAAGCAATTTGGAACACAACTACTGTACTGTATTTAAGGTAATGTGTGCACATGTTATAGAGCAATGGCTTCTGGGCAAGACCATAAAGTATCGAACTGCAGTTATATTGGTTGTCACTGATCTCTGACTGCAGGGCACTCTAATTATCAGCATACATAAGGGGAATTCCCAGTGAATAATGACCCCCATATGGGAAAGAAGGCAGTAATACAATGTTACCTGTCTGAGATTTATGGATTACCCCCCACAAAGACGACCAGTTATTTACCTGTGATATGAAATCTGCATTTGTGAAAAATAGTAGCATTACATACATACATACATACATACATACATACATACATACATACATACATACATACATAAGGAGAAATACAGCAGAGCCCTTAGAGAAATGCACATTCTTCTCTAATGAGCTGCATTTTAAGGGAACTTTTAAAAGGCAAATAATAGGTTAGGCTGCGGGGGGGGGGGGGGGGATTAGGTGGCAGGGTGCGAGGGTCAGGGTCAGGCACTAGTGCGAGAGTAAGGGTCTGGCTGTGGGGGAGTTAGGGTTAGGCTGCTAGAAGTGAGGATCAGGGGGGGATGTCAAGGAGAGCGTAAGTCTACTAACCTGATCAATGTTGAGATTTCCTCCATTTGGCATCAGTATTCTGACCGCCAGCATTTTGACCTCTGGTCATCTATATGTATCCACTAAATATATTGTATATCACCACGCACAACTGTTCGGCCATTTTTTTAAGGTTAGGAGAATCGAGTCATTTATAGAAATCAGTTTACAGCTATTTACAGCTCCCTTGAAAGCGTTCCTCTTCCCCAGCGTTTGCTAAGAGAATTGCAACTTTAATTTTAGCTGCTATTTCACCAAAATCATGCAAGTTCCAACAATTTTGAAACTATTACATATACCATTGGGGGGTTGGGGGTATTCAATATGGCATTGTCTCGATAGTCAGAATCCCAGGGCATTTTCATTCTGTTTGACAGGAACTCGACAGTCGGAATTCAATGTTCTGACTGTCGGTAAAACTGAGGATTGGCTAAAATGGCCGCAGATTGTCGAAAAACGACTGAGAATTTGACAATCCATGGTCATTTCGGACAAAACAGATCTGACTTTGTCTAGGAGAGATTTTATTGTATTGTATTTTAGGGATTGTCTATATAATAATTTGTAAGATTTAAGGAAGTACAAAGAGAAACCAGAATATCTCCACTCCAGTGAGAAACTAGCAAAATAAATTCCTCTGAAAATGTAGAACTTATGGATCTCTAGGTTTGAGTGACATTTAGAAATATATTCATTGTTTTTTTGAAGCATAAAATTTTATTTTTTACAATAATTTTCATTTTTATATTGAGTGCAGTTTTATTTCTGTTCTTACAGAGAACCATCATTATTTTGAACTACTGGGAAGATGTGTTAGAATTTGATCACCTTTCTTCTATGGGTCATCTGTATGCGATTCAGATTTACTACTGTAAGCAATTTCTACAGCCAAAAATACAATTTGCTATGCAAAACATTCTTATTGAAATGTAACCGTGTTTGAACTCGTGCACCGTAGAAACATTGTTAAAATGTGGACGATAAATCCATAATATGAGAAAGGAATTTTTAAGCTTATTGTTCCACATTATAAGCAATTAAGGACCAACACTTGTCCTTGACCATGCAGTATTTTAAGTCGGCCAAATTTATGTAAAAATAAGTCCATCTTGGCTTTCGCAAATAGGCTGCACCGCTCCTGTAACTGGAACCTGCTCAGGTTGGATTTCCCCAGTAACCCAGTTTACCGTTTATGTGACTAATCTGTGTGTGCCAGCCCACTTTAAATCAATTATGTTTATCCATTTGTCTTTCCGCCGTTCCTCCATCAGACTGGCAGATTGGGTGTCAACCAATGTTTTTGTATCTGGATACTCCCTTTGTGTGGAAATCCAGCTTCTATAGGATAACTTGCTTATTTGCATCGTGGCTAAAGTCTTACTATTTGATGGATTTGCAAAGTTTTTACCTAATATAGGCCCTGATTCTGGTTCACTCGCAAAAGCAAATTCTCTCTTAAATGGACAAAACTATGGGCCTTATTCTGGTCAATGCGGTCCGTTCCGAATTCTTTCGTAGTGCGCTTTTTAGCCGTCTGCGCATGCGTAGGCAACGCTATGCGCATGTGCCACGCATGGTCTCCGTACTCGTTCTCACTAATACCGTACAGAAATGTCCACCGAATTGAATCGGGAAAGATGGGCGTTTTTGGGCGTCAATCGGACTTACACAACGGCGTGGTTTCAAAGTGGGAAAAACAGGGCATAAATATGGGCGTACACGAGGGAGTGCACTAACTGTGGTAGGCGTGCATTCGGACAGCACACCGACTGTAAACGAACCAACACGCATGAAATATGTGGTCTTCATAAGCAAGTTTCACTTTGCGGAGACCACTTTTTCTTGTGCTAGGCATTCGGTTCGCCCAATTAGTACGCCCGCACCTGAAACACTGTCAGCTGAACACAATACAATCCACTCCTCTACTCTACTCTCTTGTGAAGCCACCTGCAGTGTTCCCAATGATTCTGCTGAGGCAGAAGATGGCCCAGCTGTAGATGGCCCAGCTGTAGATGATCCAGCAGCCTGGTCATCTCTCAATGGCTGGTCTCTGGTGAGGTGCACATTGGTGATGGAGTCCAGCTGAGCTAGGAGGAGCTGATGCTCTTGTTTTCCCTCTGATTGTGAACCAGACATGTTTGCAGCATACATAAAACCTAGGTAAAAGGGGAACAATGAATGAATAGCACTTCACATGATGTAAGGGTTAATCTAAAGAGGTATTAATGTGTTTAAGTATCAATTAGGATTTAATTGATGACAATTACAAACAATCCATTTTTTATGAGGTTGCCTAATTGCATAAGTGTGTCATGTGTCAGATGTATGACTTCAGATAACAGTCGTGAGTTTTGCGGACATACCCCGCATCGGTGCGTATGGCCAGCTTCCCGTCCGTTCTGACGCTGTAAGACCGTGCAGAATCTTTGTGTGGCCACCGCACACGCACAGTTTGGATGTAGTCCGAAAACACACCCTCTTCTTAGAGAGTGAGTCCGTCCGAATGCGGAGGACCTGTGGGCGTTTGTTCTTACAATGTCCGCACAGCGTGGCGTTCGGTCAGCTCCGAAAGATTTCGTAACGGACCGCACCAACCAGAATAACCTCCTATGTGCACTGCAGGTGGAGCTAACATGTACAGAGAGAGTTAAATTTGGGTGGCGTTTGAACTGATATCTACAGTATATTGAAGGGTAAAAATAAAGCAGACAGTCTTTACCCTGCACCGAAACAAAATAGCAACCAAATCTAATTCTCTCTGCACATGTTACATCAGCCCCACCTGCAGTGCACATGGTTTTGTCAATTAGAGAGAGAGAATTTGCTTTTGCGAGTGAACCAGTATCAGGCACATTGTCTCCCCATTATGTGTCATTGCAATGTCTAAAAGAGATGAAACATAATGGGATAGAAAATACTAGGGGCCCAAATCAGAAATGATTACTAGATTTCCTTTCGAGCAGGGCCCTCTTCCCTCCTGTTGTCAAAGCCCTCTTCTCTTCACATTTCACTCACAGCTCTCCTATACTCCAACACTCAGTGACCATCTTCGTCTGCATACTCATCTCCATCATTGGCCTCAAGCCTCTAGTTGTATGTTGATTGAGTCCTCACTACTTATATTTAAGCTGTAATGTGTACTGATCTGTGGCGCTTTTTATTTGTACTCTATTTTTGTTATTTATTCTATGTTATGCCAAGTTTTGTCTCCCTGTATTGTTCCTTTGTACGGCGCTGCAAAACACTTGTGGCGCCTTATAAATAAAATAATAATAATAATAATAATAATAATAATAATAATAATAAAAATAATAATAATTGCTGCTGAGCAAATTCGACCAGGGGACAAGTTAGAGACATGCAGAGCAGTCTGTAGTGCAGATAGAAGTACATTGTAAAATGGATTAGTAACACAGGTGCTATTCAATGAGTGAGGACCAAACGCAGTAATAGTAGCAATGTTAACAATGTTTACAATTATTTAGATATATTGGATGAGGGCGTAATAAGGCGCAGAAGCATATGTGAGTTGTAATATTTGTGCAAGTGGTATGACTGTGCCGTTCACATAAAATATAGAATATAGAAAATATATATTTGGATGCCCAAATGTAAAGGAGACTCAATGGGGTCAACATTTACCCTGCGAGGGGTGCGAGGTGCAGTGTAAACCCCTGGCAGGGGCACCTTGCATCCCCTTTTATTGCTCAACTCACAGATGTTTGCTTGCAGCCCTAGGAGTTGGCGGAACTGTAACCATGGGCCTAATTCAGATCTTATCGATAATTTTTGGAGCCCTGTGAAAAAAAAAGTATTTATATCCGTTGTCTGTTAGCATAATTGTCAGAAACCGTGGCGCTTGTCCGCATCCCTTACCCGCGCGCTGATGCATCCTGCGACACAAGTCCCTGTTCAGTGCTGTCCCCAGTCATTCTCTGCGGCGTGATGTACATGACGATTCCCTGCGGCCTAGTCAGCGTCCCAAGCTGAACCCAAGCCGGTCCCACGCTGCATGGGTGCCACTGGCTCACTGCCGCCACAGTCAGGGACATCAGATACCCGAGACCTGACAGTAATCTTTGGAGCTTCATAGTAAATACAATATATATAGGATGCAAATAAACACATTCTATCTCCCTGGTTGGTCTCATTTATGCTCCCAAATCCATAAAGTACTCGACTTTTGAGAACTTACTATAATTCAATCATTGCAGAACTCTGCTGGAATTTAACCCATCGTGGTCATTATAGACTAACAAATACAAGTGAAGGCTCGCTCTGTACCTATTATGGATTGTATCCATTCCTATATCCATCTTATTATCTCAAAAAGTTGTCAGAAAAAAATCCATATTGTAATTAGGTGGCTGTAGTACCTTTATGACAGATGAGACTGAAATCTGGCCATTGGCCTAAAGCGTTATTATCTGTTATGTGCACTCTGCTTCTGGAGAAAAATAGAGATGATCTTGTTTTTTTTCTACTTTGTCCTTAGTCTAAAGGAGGTTATAATCTATTATATATTATCTATGGAAGGGGCAGAGAAAAGTTATTGTGGGGTGAGCAGAGACTGGAGGAAGCGGAGTAAAGGTGAGACAGGGTAACCATGGACTGGAGGCAGAGCCGCCATCAAGGGGGTGCTGTGGGTACAGTTGTCCAAGGCTTGGCCTCTCTGACAAAAAGGGGAAATGACATTGATTCTGTACACTGCACCGCCCCCCCCCCCCCCCCCCCCCCGGACAAGAGCCAGATGGGATCACTTGCCACAGGTTGGATCTCTCCTACGATCTGATCTGTGGCGCTGCAGCTGCGCTCCCCGCACCCCTGATTGACAGCTGCGGGAACCTTTTTGCATAGCAGGACAGCTGAGCAACGGCTCAGCTGTCCAATAGCAGTAACTGGCTGGGCACGCAGTCTGCACATAAGAAGGAGGTGGGGTTCCATCGGCGTGTGGACTATGGAGCCCACGGACTGGAGTGCTGCCACTGCCTGGGGAGATATAGAGAGAGAGGGGAGCATGCAGGCAGGTCTCCTGGATCCTGCTGGGTGTACAGACTGTCAGCATCAAATTCAAAGTAAGCAGGATTACAAGCTTACAGACTTTTTTTGTTTTAAGTTTATCATGTGTTACCGGGTGGTAATTGAGGGGGTCCCAGACTAGAAATCAGTCCTGGGCTCCACAATTTCTAGCGGCAGCCCTGACTGGAGGGGTCAGAGCAGAGATGATTGTGATGTGAGCAGGGATTGGAAGTTGGTGAGTGTGGGGTGAGCAGGGATTGGAGGGAGCAGAGTAGAGTTGAGTGTGGGTTAACCATGGACTGGAGGGGTCAGAGCAGAGATGATTGCGATGTGAGCAGTGATTGGATGTTGGTGAGTGTGGGGTGAACAGGGATTGGAGGGAGTAGAGTAGAGGTGAGTGTGGGGTAACCATGGACTGGAGGGGTCAGAGCAGAGATGATTGTGATGTGAGCAGGGATCGGAAGAAGATGAGTGTGTGATGAAAAAAGGAGTGGGTGAAGAATAGTTGAGGTTGGTGTGCGGTAACCAGGGGCTGGAGGGAGCAGAGTGGAGGTGAGTATGGGGTAGTCAGGGATGGGAGGGAGAAGAGCAGAGGTGAGTGATAAATCAGCAGGACCAGAGGAAGCTGAGGTGGTTATGGTGCAGTGCTGGAGGGTGAGCAGGACCAGAGGAAGCAGAGGTGGTTATGGTGCAGTGCTGGAGGGTGAGCAGGACCAGAGGAAACGGAGGTGGTTATGGTGCAGTGCTGGAGGGTGAGCAGGACCAGAGGAAGCGGAGGTGGTTATGGTGCAGTGCTGGAGGGTGAGCAGGACATGAGGAAGCGGAGGTGGTTATGGTGCAGTGCTGGAGGGTGAGCAGGACCAGAGGAAGCGGAGGTGGTTATGGTGCAGTGCTGGAGGGTGAGCAGAACCAGAGGAAGCGGAGGTGGTTATGGTGCAGTGCTGGAGGGTGAGCAGGACCAGAGGAAGCGGAGGTGGTTATGGTGCAGTGCTGGAGGGTGAGCAGGACCAGAGGAAGCGGAGGTGGTTATGGTGCAGTGCTGGAGGGTGAGCAGGACATGAGGAAGCGGAGGTGGTTATGGTGCAGTGCTGGAGGGTGAGCAGGACCAGAGGAAGCGGAGGTGGTTATGGTGCAGTGCTGGAGGGTGAGCAGGACCAGAGGAAGCGGAGGTGGTTATGGTGCAGTGCTGGAGGGTGAGCAGGACCAGAGGAAGCGGAGGTGGTTATGGTGCAGTGCTGGAGGGTGAGCAGGACCAGAGGAAGCGGAGGTGGTTATGGTGCAGTGCTGGGGGGTGAGCAGGACATGAGGAAGCGGAGGTGGTTATGGTGCAGTGCTGGAGGGTGAGCAGGACCAGAGGAAGCGGAGGTGGTTATGGTGCAGTGCTGGAGGGTGAGCAGGATCAGAGGAAGCGTAGGTGGTTATGGTGCAGTGGTGGAGGGTGAACAGGACCAGAGGAAGCGGAGGTGGTTATGGTGCAGTGCTGGAGGGTGAGCAGGACCAGAGGAAGCGGAGGTGGTTATGGTGCAGTGCTGGAGGGTGAGCAGGACTTGAAGTTAGCAGACAAAATACCTGCTGACAGACATGTCCCAACCAATGCCAGGCACATCCAATTGTTCGCTAAAGATTAGAATTATTTGATGCGTAAACGTAAAAGCCACCGTAGGAGATAGAAACACTGTCAGCATTAAACATTCATTATAATATCAAGTCGTCAACAGCAATGCATATATCACACAGCCATCACACTGAAATATAATACATACAATATATACTTATAAACAATAAAGATTCATAGCACAAGCACCTGTACTATCAATGTTTATTGCATATAGTTTAGTGTCCGTGTGATATATGTCTTGTTGCTTATAATTTGACATGTTAATAAGGGCGAAATGTAATAGAGTGCGATTTTTTAGACATGTGCGATTTTTGGTCAAAAACGGCCGAAATCGCACATTTTCCGAAAATCGCACATTTAATAGGTTGAAAATCGCGGTAAAAAATCGCACTTTTTACCGCGAAATCGCACTTTTAGAAGTGCGATTTTTAGTCACATTTCAATTCGCATCCAGATGTTTTCCCATTATAAAGTATACAACTCGCAAATGTAATAGGGTGCGATTTTTGGTCAATGTTACCAAAAATCGCAAAAAAAATAGACCAGGTTCTGACAGGCGAATTTGACAGAACCATGCACAGATCATTGAGATCTGTGCATGGTTCTGTTAATAAAAATGTGTAAAAGTGTTTTTATAAAAAAAAAAACGGCGTGGGGTCCCCCCTCCTAAGCATAACCAGCCCCGGGCTCATTGAGCCGGACCTGGTTCCAAAAATACGGGGGAACAAAAAGCATAGGGGTCCCCCGTATTTCTGAAACCAGCCCCGGACTCTTGGACCGGTCCTGGTTCCAAAAATACGGGGGACAAAAAATCTGGGGGTCCCCCGTATTTTGAAACCAGCACCGGGCTCCAACAGCCCGCGGTGTCATGCCACAGCCGGGGGACACTTTTTATACAAGGTCCCCCGGCCAAAACATGAGCACCGTGGCTGGTCAGCCTTGGACGGGGTACCTGGAGGAGTGGGGACCCCCCCAATAAAGGGGTCCCCCCCCCAGGCTTCACCCGTCCAGGGCTGAAGCCCGGGGCTGTCACCGGCGTCCGTGGCCAGTGGACGCCGGCCTGATAGGGTTAAATCCATCATACATATCATTACATTGCTTTTTACCGGCGAACTACAAGTGCCAGCAGACCTCCCCCGCATGCTGGGACTTGGAGAACCACAAGTCCCAGCATGCAGGGCATTAATGGGCCCGCTGGGACTTGTAGTCCACCTGTAAAAAGAATGTTTATAAAAAACACACACACAGAGAAGTACAAGTTTATTACACACACACACCTCAATTTTACACCAGCATACTTACCATTCCTGGATCCAGCGCTGGTCTGGCTGCTTTACAGCCGGCTCCCCCCGCACTGACAGGCAGCGGGGAGAACCGCTTTCTCCGTTGCCTGTCACCGGCTTTCTCCGTAGCTTCTGTAGCTCTGTCCCAGTGCTACAGAGGCTGAGAGCGTGATTGGCTGAGCTACAGTATGCGTCTCCATGGAGACGCATAGCTCAGCCAATCAGGACTGAGCTATGCGTCTCCATGGAGACGCATACTGTAGCTCAGCCAATCACGCTCTCAGCCTCTGTAGCACTGGGACAGAGCTACAGAAGCTACGGAGAAAGCCGGTGACAGGCAACGGAGAAAGCGGTTCTCCCCGCTGCCTGTCAGTGCGGGGGGAGCCGGCTGTAAAGCAGCCAGACCAGCGCTGGATCCAGGAATGGTAAGTATGCTGGTGTAAAATTGAGGTGTGTGTGTGTAATAAACTTGTACTTCTCTGTGTGTGTGTTTTTTATAAACATTCTTTTTACAGGTGGACTACAAGTCCCAGCGGGCCCATTAATGCCCTGCATGCTGGGACTTGTGGTTCTCCAAGTCCCAGCATGCGGGGGAGGTCTGCTGGCACTTGTAGTTCGCCGGTAAAAAGCAATGTAATGATATGTATGATGGATTTAACCCTATCAGGCCGGCGTCCACTGGCCACGGACGCCGGTGACAGCCCCGGGCTTCAGCCCTGGACGGGTGAAGCCTGGGGGGGGGGACCCCTTTATTGGGGGGGTCCCCACTCCTCCAGGTACCCCGTCCAAGGCTGACCAGCCACGGTGCTCATGTTTTGGCCGGGGGACCTTGTATAAAAAGTGTCCCCCGGCTGTGGCATGACACCGCGGGCTGTTGGAGCCCGGTGCTGGTTTCAAAATACGGGGGACCCCCAGATTTTTTGTCCCCCGTATTTTTGGAACCAGGTCCGGCTCAATGAGCCCGGGGCTGGTTATGCTTAGGAGGGGGGACCCCACGCCGTTTTTTTTTAAACTTTTTTTTTTTGCACAAAAGCGCATTTATAAAAATGCGCACATTTTCATGACTGAAAATGCGCACATTTTCATGACTAAAAATCGCGGCAAATCGCGGCAAATCGCATTTTTTTGCCGCTAATTCGCATCTCATTACATATGCGAATTCGCGGCAAAAAATGCGATTTTTAAAGGTGCGATTTGGTGCGATTTTTTTTTAGTCTAAAAAATCGCACCCTATTACATTTCGCCCTAAATGTCTAGTGCTGGCAGCGCTTTTATCATCTCTCTTATTTATCCTTTTTTTGGTGGTTCCAGTTTTATCCTTATTGTATAATCAGCAGTCAACAAACTAAACTGGCTGGATCCCTAGGAGAGCACATGTCCCTATACTAAAAGGAATATTGTTAAAATATAAGGCGAACTACTTGTGAAGTTTTTGGCTTGTGATAATAAGCCTATGGAATTAAAAAGGCTAATTACATCACTGAATATGCCCCATAACAAATCCTAGGAGAAATCCAACCGCATTCTTGTAGATACATTTGAAAAAATCACAACGTCATACATGGTGCTCATTTTTTAGATAAGGTTCTATCGTATGGTCTAAAAAAGTTCTTGGGCCACCAACAGAATTTTCTATTTGTTTGCAACCAAATATGACCTGATTTTGATGGGTACTAAATACTAGAATTTCAGAAGAAAAGATCACAAACCCCTGATGAAGCTTCTTATCGAGGCGAAACGCGTTGGGTATTGATCACGTTTTTGAAAAATAAAAGAAAAATTTCTTCAAAAGAACCACCTATGAAGTGTATCTAATTATTTTAAATCATTATATTACTATATTATTAATGTGTATTATATTGTATGGACATTACAAACTAAGGGCGCTGAAGACACTATTGTGTTGTGTATTGTAGGTATTTTCAGTCCCAGCTAGTAGGGGTCTGAGTGTCAACAGCGACCAATTTAGTAAATTGGAACTAAATAGCGCAATTTTAGAGATTTTGGGTTGTGATATATATATATATATATATATATATATATATATATATATATATATATATATACATATACATATACATATATATATATTATATATATATATATATATATATATATATATATATATATATATATATATATATATATATATATATAGCAAAGGAAAGAAGACTAGCACTCGTAGGTCTTTCTTAGAAATCTGTATTCAGCAAAACAGTGGAACAAACCAACGTTTCGGGGCAGCGCCCCTTTGTCAAGGTGTGTGTGAACAAAGTAAAACAAAATAGTGCTTACCTTAAATAAGGGTGAGTGGGTGGGCGGCGGCGCGTCATGCTGGGCCTGGCCTGCTCCATTGGAGGGTCGCGGTGGCGTCGCGGTGGCGTCGCACCGGAAGTGACGTCTGAGCCACCTCAAAGGAGATAGGAGGTTTCAGGCTCTGGTAGCGCCTGAAAAAAAAAAACCTATTTAAAAAAGTATCCCTTAAAAACAAATCAGTTTAATCTGTATTATTGCACTTATACTTCTGAAGAAAATACATTTTCATAGGAAAAAGGGGTTAAAAAAAAAATGAGTAAAAAAATCAGACATTTCCATCCCAAAAGGAAAAAAAGAAAAATCTTTTTGCATCTTTACATTGTGTTGTCTGTGGCTGAGTTTGCCTTGCAGCCCAGCTCAGCAAAGTCATTTAGTTTCTACAGCTGGAAATCATTACAGGGAGAAATCGTCTTGTTCTTTACCTCACAAAAGAGGCAGTCGGCCACAGAGTAATAAAACAGACAATGTTACATATTTCTGTAATCTGGCTGTTTTTCTTTGTCTCCTTTCAAATAACACAGGGATGGGCGAAAAAAGATGTCGGTTGGAAATTACTAACGAGTAATATACATATGTGCCGGCGGTTCTTGAAATGTATCCCACAGCTTCGCTGTAAAAAAGACACCCAAGAAGAAGATAGAGATTTCCATATTGTGTGGCTAAAATTGCAGATGTACATTTGCATTACTGTATAGGACAGGAATTGTACTGTACTTACATTTGCCACCATAAAGGGCAGCGCTTACAACCAGATTGTGTGTAGCTGGGCACAGGAGTCAAGCGCCACCCCCACCACCACCACCACCCCCTCTGCGGTGTACAGTAGTCATGTGTCCTGTAGTGGGTGGTGCACCTAACAAAATGGTGTGATCCAGACAACTAGGGGATGAGGGTTTGATGACCGGAGAACACTTCTACACTATGCAGTTGTGTAGTGGGGACAGTCCGGATGTTGTTGTGTGGCCAGGCGATGAGTGAGGGCAGTGCTGACAAGAGGGGGATTGGAGTGGGTTTCCCTTGTTTAGAACAAAGGCCTAATCAAACCCAACATACTTAAACAGCATCATTTGTTACTTTGTTATTGTACAATTCTTAATAATTTGTTCCAATGCACATTCCTGATAACCGTGCTCTTACACAATATAATTACTGTTTATATAGCAATACACCACTTTTTGCAGTGCTGGGCGGAGACTTTTGGGCTGATGGTTGGTTGGGAGTAGGGATACCAATCCCGGGCCATTTTTTCAACCCCGGAATTCAGGATTGAAAAATGCCTAATCCTGGATCCCGAGATTGGCGGCCCAAATAAAAAAAACACCCCAGTCGCCCCGCATATATGCTTACATGTGCGGTGTGGCCGGGAGCTATGTGGTGCGGCCGGGAGGGTGGGCGGTGAAGCTGGGAGCTGCGTGGGCGATGGAGTCAGGGGGGGGGGTGGGCGGACTGATGGTGACAGGATGGAAGCGCAAACAGGACAAGGCAGGCTGTGCGCCAGTGTGGCCTGCGCAGAGTGACCTCTGACCTCATTACGCTGTGCAGAGCCGCGCAAGCTCAGTCTAATCCTGAAATTCCTGGATTAGAAACTACAAAGCCCAGGATTGAAATCCTTTTGGGGGCCAAATCCCGGGATCCCGCCGATCCCGATCCCGGGATTGGACACCCTAGTTAGGAGGAAAGCAAAAAAAAATAACGCATGTAACTGAGCACCTTGGTAAAACACTGGTGCACTAACCATCAATGTTTTGGAACATCAATAGTCGATGACCTTCCATACATACAGTAGGGCAGCATTTGTGGGATACATGCAAAAGCAGTTAGTATTTAGTATTACCCTGCATGCAAAAACAATAAATGTATTTGCACCTATTGTATAGTAACATGGTTTATTCCAACTACAAAGTTACCTACTTTATTAATCTGCAACCAAGAATCAGCCCTTATACTGTATGTCATCCATATTAGTTTAATGCTATACTGTATACATATTATTGTAGCTCAGCGGTTCCCAACCTGGGGTTCTGGTACCCCTGGGAGTGTGCCGCAGATCGTTTGGGGGGTACTTGAAAATAATATTGGTAATTTCAAAAGAAGATGAAGAAGTCTCTAGATGGGGGTAGAAGTCTCCCATTGCCGTGCAGACAAATCACATTGTGTCACTTCCGGTTCCGTCTGCAGGGTCATCAGTGTCTCCTTATGCTTTTGTCTGACCAGAAAACCACTGGGAGCCACCTCTCTGCCCTCATACTGTACATCAGTGATCATCTGTCCCACACTGACACAGGGGCAAGAAGAAGCAGCAGCATTAATCCTGCAGGTGTTAGCAGAAAACCCAGAGACAGTACACAGCCAGCAGCCAGACACAGAGAGACCCGATTCCTTACCTCACACTGCTTCTCCTATACCAGAGACAGGACACAGCCAGCGGCCAGACACAGAGGGACCCGATTCCTGACCGCACACTACTCCTCCGCTACCAGAGACAGTGCACAGCCAGCAGCCAGACACAGAGGGACCCGATTCCTGACCTCACACTGCTCCTCCTATACCAGAGACAGGACACAGCCAGCGGCCAGACACAGAGGGACCCGATTCCTGACCGCACACTACTCCTCCGCTACCAGAGACAGTGCACAGCCAGCAGCCAGACACAGAGGGACCCGATTCCTGACCGCACACTACTACTCCGCTACCGGAGACAGGACACAGCCAGCGGCCAGACACAGAGGGACCCGATTCCTGACCGCACACTACTCCTCCGCTACCGGAGACAGGACACAGCCAGCGGCCAGACACAAAGGGACCCGATTCCTGACCTCACACTGCTCCTCCTATACCAGAGACAGGACACAGCCAGCGGCCAGACACAGAGGGACCCGATTCCTGACCGCACACTACTCCTCCGCTACCAGAGACAGTGCACAGCCAGCAGCCAGACACAGAGGGACCCGATTCCTGACCGCACACTACTACTCCGCTACCGGAGACAGTACACAGCCAGCGGCCAGACACAGAGGGACCGGATTCCTGACCGCACACTACTCCTCCGCTACCAGAGACAGTACACAGCCAGCGGCCAGACACAGAGGGACCCGATTCCTGACCGCACACTACTCCTCCGCTACCAGAGACAGTACACAGCCAGCGGCCAGACACAGAGGGACCCGATTCCTGACCGCACACTACTCCTCCGCTACCAGAGACAGTACACAGCCAGCGGCCAGACACAGAGGGACCCGATTCCTGACCGCACACTACTCCTCTGCTACCGGAGACCTACATAGCCAGCGGCCAGACACAGAGGGACCCGATTCCTGAGCGCACACTAATCCTCTGCTACCAGAGACAGTACACAGCCAGCGGCCAGACACAGAGGGACCCGATTCCTGACCGCACACTACTCCTCCGCTACCGGAGACAGTACACAGCCAGCGGCCAGACACAGAAGGGCCCGATTCCTGACCGCACACTACTCCTCCGCTACCAGAGACAGTACACAGCCAGCGGCCAGACACAGAGAGACCCGATTCCTGACCTCACACTGCTCCTCCACTACCAGAGACAGTACACAGCCAGCGGCCAGACACAGAGGGACCCGATTCCTGACCGCACACTACTCCTCCGCTACCGGAGACAGTACACAGCCAGCGGCCAGACACAGAGGGACCCGATTCCTGACCACACACTACTCCTCCGCTACCAGAGGCCGTACACAGCCAGCGGCCAGACACAGAGGGACCCGATTCCTGACCGCACACTACTCCTCTGCTACCGGAGACAGTACACAGCCAGCAGCAAGACACAGAGGGACCCAATTCCTTACTGCACACTACTCCTCTGCTACCGGAGACAGTACACAGCCAGCGGCCAGACACAGAGGGACCCGATTCCTGACCGCACACTACTCCTCTGCTACCGGAGGCCGTACACAGCCAGCGGCCAGACACAGAGGGACCTGATTCCTGACTACACACTACTCCTCCGCTACCGGAGACAGCACACAGCCAGCGGCCAGACACAGAGGGACCTGATTCCTGACCGCACACTACTCCTCTGCTACCGGAGACAGTACACAGCCAGCGGCCAGACACAGAGGGACCCGATTCCTGTCCGCACATTGCTCCTCCGCTACCGGAGACAGTACACAGCCAGCGGCCAGACACAGAGGGACCTGATTCCTGACTACACACTACTCCTCTGCTACCGGAGACAGTACATAGCCAGCGGCCAGACACAGAGGGACCCGATTCCTGACCGCACACTACTCCTCCACTACCGGAGACAGTACACAGCCAGCGGCCAGACACAGAGGGACCTGATTCCTGACTACACACTACTCCTCTGCTACCAGAGACAGTACACAGCCAGCGGCCAGACACAGAGGGACCCGATTCCTGACCACACACTACTCCTCCGCTACCGGAGGCCGTACACAGCCAGCGGCCAGACACAGAGGGACCCGATTCCTGACCGCACACTACTCCACTACCGGAGACAGTACACAGCCAGCGGCCAGACACAGAGGGACCCAATTCCTGACTGCACACTACTCCTCCGCTACCGGAGACAGCACACAGCCAGCGGCCAGACACAGAGGGACCTGATTCCTGACTACACACTACTCCTCCGCTACCGGAGACAGCACACAGCCAGCGGCCAGACACAGAGGGACCTGATTCCTGACCGCACACTACTCCTCTGCTACCGGAGACAGTACACAGCCAGCGGCCAGACACAGAGGAACCCGATTCCTGACTGCACACTACTCCTCCGCTACCAGAGACAGTACACAGCCAGCGGCCAGACACAGAGGGACCTGATTCCTGACCGCACACTACTCCTCCGCTACCGGAGACAGTACATAGCCAGCGGTCAGACACAGAGAGACCCGATTCCTGACTGCACACTA
Organism: Crinia signifera; assembly: GCF_055691185.1. NCBI lineage: Eukaryota > Metazoa > Chordata > Amphibia > Anura > Myobatrachidae > Crinia > Crinia signifera. The sequence continues at coordinate 10,114,655 of NC_139227.1, read as the reverse complement.
CTCCTCCACTACCGGAGACAGTACATAGCCAGCGGCCAGACACAGAGAGACCCGATTCCTGACCGCACACTACTCCTCCGCTACCAGAGACAGTACACAGCCAGCGGCCAGACACAGAGGGACCCGATTCCTGACTGCACACTACTCCTCCGCTACCAGAGACAGTACACAGCCAGCGGCCAGACACAGAGGGACCCGATTCCTGACCGCACACTACTCCTCCGCTACCAGAGACAGTACATAGCCAGCGGTCAGACACAGAGAGACCCGATTCCTGACTGCACACTACTCCTCCACTACCGGAGACAGTACATAGCCAGCGGCCAGACACAGAGAGACCCGATTCCTGACCGCACACTACTCCTCCACTACCGGAGACAGTACACAGCCAGCGGTCAGACACAGAGAGACCCGATTCCTGACTGCACACTACTCCTCCACTACCGGAGACAGTACATAGCCAGCGGCCAGACACAGAGAGACCCGATTCCTGACCGCACACTACTCCTCCACTACCGGAGACAGTACATAGCCAGCGGCCAGACACAGAGAGACCCAATTCCTGACTGCACACTGCTCCTCCACTACCGGAGACAGTACACAGCCAGCGGCCAGACACAGAGGGACCAGATTCCTGACCGCACACTACTCCTCCACTACCGGAGACAGTACATAGCCAGCGGCCAGACACAGAGAGACCCAATTCCTGACCGCACACTACTCCTCCACTACTGCTTAATATAAAGACATGCATACAGTACCGCTTACTTCCACTCCACTTGTAAGTTCTGTGGATATTTCATTTTGAGAGGAGGGGGTTGCAAAGATGACATCATTTTTTCAGTTTTTTATATCAGCTATTTTTATCAGTGATCAGCAGAACATGCTGCATGGAAGGTGTATAGTTAGCATTACTGCTGAACAGATCTGAGGTCAGGATGCAGTTGAAATCCCAGCGGTCGAAATCCCGGCGGTCAAAATCCCAACACCAGAATCCCAACTGACGAAATCCCGACACATTCTCCCTCTATGGGTGTCCATGACTCCCATAGAGGGAGAATAAATTAGTGTGCCGAATGTAGCGAGGCACCGGGCCCGCTGCGCGGCGAGCGCAGGGAGCCCGCAAGGGACCCACGTCCCCTCCTTGTCGGGATTTTGGCAGTTGGGATTCCGGCATCGGGATTTTGACCGCCGGGATTCCAACCGCCGGGATTTCGTATCATTCCCCTGAGGTCGCGAGTACAATTCTTCATCATAATTCATCAATGTGGAGTTTGTATGTTCTGTGCATGTTTTTGTGTAATTTGCATCTTTGGTGTAGTTTATTGTTTTTTTCCCAGATTACATCACTGAATTTCAATTTACTTCAAATTAATTTTTTTCGACTTTGTTTCTGGAAAATTACACCTGCTCAAACCAAGCCTTATCTAGGACATTATAGGGAAAGTGCTATCATTAATTCAGTGGGAACGAACAGTTATTATGAAGTTAGTCAATAAATTTAAATGGTAGAAAATGAAAAATAATTTAAAATCAGAGGATTTTTTATTGATCATTTCATTTATTCCCCTCTTTCATGTATTTGTTTATTGTGACTGTAATAAACCATTTCACACAGAAACGCACCAAAGATTTCCCATTAATTACATTGGAACGACTCTTCATTGCTTCTAAATAGGTGAAATGAGGTAATGCATCTAAAAAGCAAATAAAGTCAAAAGCAAAATCTCTTGTTTTATGATTATTATTTTATAAATTGCTGCTTTACAGTCAAGTTACCAAATTTGCTTAAAATCTGTGCTGTACAATTTAGGGCCCAATTCAGAACTGATCACTGCTGTGCAAATTCGCACCGTGGCCCGTGGTATGCCTGCGCGATGCCAGGTAGGAAAGAAATTTTGCTGCTTTCTTCCTTCACTAGCTGTTTGCAGGAAGCGCGCCTCTGGGGTGGTAACTGGCCATTACTGTAAGTAGGATTGCTAAGAAAAAATTCAGGTGTGTCAGAAAACAACACTAGGTGTGTATAGGAAAACACAAGCGTGCCAATGCGTTTTTGGGGAGGATGTATGATGTCCGCTACAGTGCGGACATGCCTGTAGACACTCTGGCTACTACTAGATGACCAGTGGAAAATCATTCGATAGTGAGCCTGTATCAAAAGATTTTGGACATTTTTGCTCGGCTGTGAATTCTACGCTGACCAAGGTTGGATTTCACTCTAGCGGGGCGGTATAAGACGTTGCCGGGCAGCGGCGGGAGCAGCAGAGCACTGGGGAAAAAAGCCCATACAAATGAATAGGAAGCCATTGATTGGTTGAGACCTCTTTTACCAATCAGTGGCTGCCCATTTATTTGTATGGGTTTTTTCCCTAAGTGCTCTGTTCCCACCGCTGCCCGTCTCCCTGCGCCAACCCCTCTGCTCCCGCTGATGGCAGCGGCTTCCTCCCCTGTCCGTCCCCATGTGCCTCCCCCTGATCCTTCCGCCCTTCTCCATTTACCAGGAGATGGCACTGTGGTCCCCCTAGCGCATTCACCCACCCACTGTCTGCTGCATCCCAGGCCGGAAACCCTGCTATCCACAACAGCCCCCACTCCTGCCCTGCCTGTCTCACGGCTCCCTCCGCATGCAGCTCCCCTTGGACTACATGTCATAAAACACATGCAATTTATACTATGCAAAGCTTGGCCCCTTTAAGTGCCAAATCATTTGTGAACACACACCCCCCCCCCCCCCCCGGGGAGCTGTCAGGATGATTGGGTCGGACTTGTCCTTTGGACAAGTCAGCCTAATGTATGGGGGCCTTTAGTTTCTCTGCAGAACCTAAAGCAGGGATTCTAAAGTTCTAAAACCCCACCAGCAGGTCATGTTTTGTGGATTTCTTTAATCATCCACAGGCAACTTTGTTAGAAATGATCCCACTTGTTTGAGAAAACCAATATCCTTAAAACATGACCTGTGATACTTGAAGACTGTGAGCCCCATTGTAAAGATTACAAATGCTATCAGTAATGTATGCTGTGCCAGGAATCAAAAAATCTAACTGTGGTACAATTTGGGTGTTGGCAACCTACTGTATTACAGCTTTTGTAAAACTACTAGAGAGCTGTGGGGGGGGGGGATATTATACTCATCCAGATCCATAGTAGATCACATCCTCTTCTGTCCAAGTAGGCATCCACTGGGTTAAAAAAACAAACTGCTTAACCTGAACCACCAGACTGTGGAGCAGCATGTGTGTTTACAAATGCTGTTCCTACATGTAACTAGAGGGAATCCCATTAACATCAGTCAATGAAAAGCCCCTCAGCCAATCAGCTACTAACTCCAGAGGAGCTCTATAACTCATTGGCTGTTCATGTCCCGTAGGAGTCCCATAGCTTCTATGATAGGACAGCCTAACTGCAAATTAAATGAATAAGTCAAATAAAGGTATCTTCAAGGTTAATAGGGCTCAGCCCATGGATACCTTCAATTGACTTTGCGGACAGGCTGATTCTGACTGATCCGAGCAAAGATTCTGGGTCGGACGGGGTTGGATGCAGATAAACTTAGCAGTTTTCCATCATAAAATATGAATCCAGAGAACTCGGCAGCTAGATACATTTTCAGAGTTCTCAGGCTGAATATATGGCTAATCGCGGACACTTGTTCGTATCCATTTGTATAGGCACCAGCCAGACAAGTTCAGGCTGAGTAAACCCCCCCCCCCCCACATTTCTCAGTATTCCCTACCATAGTTTTGTTGCTGCTGCACTATAGTACCCAGCATGCCTTGCCACAATTGAGTGGTAATGCTGTAATATGTAGTTCCACAATAGCTGGACGGCCAAAGGATGCCGGACCCTGCTCTAGCACAACACTAAATAAACTCTATATACTGTATTTGACTTCCACGCAAAAGGCATCAGTATGTTTTGTATTCCTAGCGCAGAATTTGATAAGAACATGACTGACTGGTATCACTCCATTGCTTGTGTTTCGAGAAGTATGTTAACCGCCTTTAATTCCTTTTTGCAGTGTGTTATCCTATTGTGCACTACAGAATCGGCAACATAATAATGCCAAGCTGTTCCCTTTTCTGAAGAAAAGAAACAAAGACATTCTTTAAAAAAAAAAAGAAAGAAACTTGGCACACGGTTTGTGCACAAATTGAATGAATTGTTATTAATATCTGAGCCACATAAGAAATGCATCACGGCTTTGAAATAGGAGAAGTCTGTTTCAGATTATGCTCCCAGCTACAAATACTTGTAGAATCATACTGAGAAAAAGTTTACAAAAACTTTGTTCTGGGTCTATCATTGGTGGTTATTCAGACCCACTCGGAAAGTGCATACATTTTTTTTAGCAAATGGACAAAACCATGATGCACTGCAGGTGTGGCAGATGTGCGGAGAGAGTTAGATTTGGGTGGGGTGTGTTCAAACTGAAATCTAAATGCGGTGAAACAATAACAAATAGAGCAGTAGCAATAATACCTGTAGGATACTTTTTTAGACCCTATCTACTATCCGTACATTATTGTTTATTTATACATTCATTTTTCAGACAGGAATTGGTGTCTCCTAACTGCACATAGCTGGAATCTCTCCCCGTGTGTCATGCCATGGACCTGCGCTATGCATCAAAGGAAGGCATTCCAAACGGGTGTGGATCGTATTGTCGTCAGCACTTAGGTCGACACCGTTGGGTCGACAGGTGGCAAGGTCGTCATGGATGAAGGTCGACAGGCGTGAAGGTCGACATGGGGCAAGGTCGACGTGTGTTTAGGTCGACACAGAATTATGTTGACATGGGTTAGGTCAACAGGTCGGACGGTCTACATGTTTTTTTTACTGTATTTTTACCCAAATGTCGACACAGTTGTAAGTCAACCGCAGCCCCTTGCACCGCTCTCTAAGCTCGCTTCGGGCACATTATTTTATTCTCCCACCACGCCCTAGTGGATGGTAGGGCATGAAATATCGCCTGTCGGCACACGTCGGCTCAAAAAACAGTAAAAGAAAAACATGTCGACCTAACCCATGTCGACCTAATGCTGTGTCGACCTAAAACCATGTTGACCTTGTCCCATGTCAACCTTGACACCTGTCGAACAGGGGTTAAAGTGAGAGGGAACGGGTGGAACTGAGTTCCACCACCTCTAATGGTGAGGTGGAACATTTTAACCTCCACATTAGCCCGTGCAGGGCTAATACTCTGTAATACTCACAGAAAAGCAGGGGGATGCCAAAAACCCTACCACTGGCCCTGCCTCTGCCTAATCGGGGGAGGGGAGGGGGTAATTAGGTGGCATAGAGAAATTAGTTCCCCCACCTCTGCATGACCACTTTATGCCCTGCTGTCGACCTTCACCCATGTCGACCTAGACACCTGTCGACCCAACAGTGTCGACCTAATGACTATCCACCTAAGTGCTGTTGACAATACGACTGTATCCCTATCAAGCAATGTTCTCATTGAGGCCGTGCGGGGCTAATGCATTGAGCCTATAAATCAACTTTGTCTCTTTCTGAATGAGCAATTTTTGCCGTTTTTGCAGTTTCCTGCTTAAAAAATAAATGTATAAATAAACAATCATGCACGGATAGATAAGTCTAAGTAATTAGGATTGTGTTATAATATAGACATCCTTGTAAACCTTGTGTACCAAATGAGCATTTTTGTCTTGCACCATTTTTGTTTAACATATTCAGCACATTTTTTTAATCCAACTCTTTTCAGCTGGCCGTGTTCACTCTGCCTACTGTTATTCCGGACAACCAGCCTGTGTTGTAGCCACAGGTTGCTAAGCAACACCATGGCATCATCAGTGTGAGACGGCTGTTCGCGTCATCATTAGGTGACTGACAGTGGCGCACCCAGAAGCACCGCATGTGGGAGTCGAGATCACAGCGGGAGATCACTCATTTACTACATAAGGTGAGTGAGCTCACTGTCTATTGTTATACTTTTGCATTTGCACTGTGACTTTATGTCCGTCCTGATGAAAGGGCATGTTGCCTTGAAATGTCGATGATGTCATGGACAATGCATTTACTTCACTAATACATTAATTATTTTCCGGTGAGTGCCACATCATTCTTCCCCTGATTGTATCCATTCTAAGGAGGGCATCTCCCCAGTTGACATCTCATCCAGAGTGCAAAACTATATAGCACAATTATTTTTATATATATATATATATATATATATATATATATATATATATATATATATATAAAAACAGAGATACCCAGCGCAAAGTCTCAGTGTCTTTTCAAGATTAAAGTCCACATCAAGAGTCCCAAATGTGTGCAGTCTCTCTCTAGGATCTTGCCAAAGATCCAACGGGGAAAGCTTGCAAAAAGAAATAGAGAAGACGCACCAATGAGCAAAAAGTAACAACACTTTACTTATGCAATAAGGCTCACATACATTGGGGTTAAAATTCTTATGCTTGCCAGCCAGAGATTATATTTCACCATCACAGCCCAGACATCAATGCGTGGAAGCACCGCCGTCACTCAGCTGCCGCCGTCAAGCCACAGACCGGGAACCAGTACACACAGAGTCAGGAGTTATTGCCGGCTGGATCGCAGGTGGAAGCAGGACGTCACCACGTCGGACCAAAAGGAAGCCACTTTGGCTTCCTTTTGGTCCGACGTGGTGACGTCCTGCTTCCACCTGCGATCCAGCCGGCAATAACTCCTGACTCTGTGTGTACTGGTTCCCGGTCTGTGGCTTGACGGCGGCAGCTGAGTGACGGCGGTGCTTCCACGCATTGATGTCTGGGCTGTGATGGTGAAATATAATCTCTGGCTGGCAAGCATAAGAATTTTAACCCCAATGTATGTGAGCCTTATTGCATAAGTAAAGTGTTGTTACTTTTTGCTCATTGGTGCGTCTTCTCTATTTCTTTTTGCAATATATATATATATATATATATACACACACAGATGGAGTTAGCTCTATCGCCAGCCCCACCAGTCACCACCAGGGGGCACATGTGCATGAGAGGCTCGTGTGCCCCATGGCGACGGAGCACCCTGCCGCCGTCCGCCGCCTCCCCCGCCGCCATCGACGGTCCCCATCACCGCCCCGACCCCCCCCCCCCCCCCTAATCTTGCCCATCTTGCTGAAGTGGAGACGGGCAGGGCCCAGCCACCGATAGACTGGGATGCGCATCACAGTCTGATGGAGACCCTCTCCGCCAGCTCTCTTTACCGGGCATGAGATTTGTAGAATGTCCTGCACTTGCTGCGTTTATCCCAACTCATCCAGTGCCTCTTCCTGAGCACATGAAAACAAACATGTCTACCCATGGTCTTGTGTTTATTTTTGAGGTTGTTGCCATAAGTTAATATAGTCTTGAGTCTCAAAAATCTCTGCTATACTGTATATAGATCTCTCTCTCTCTCTCTCTCTCTCTCTCTCTCTCTCTCATGTTTGTGTGTTTGCGCATGTGTACAGTAGAATGTAAGCTCAGGGCCGCCGAGGGGGAAGTGGGGAGCAGGTACTTTTTACCCGGGTCCTAGTCTACCGCTGAGCTGGGGAAAAAGACAACTGCAGCCTGTCATCTCTCTTCCTCTTCTTTATTTTTTTTCACAGAGTGTGGTCACGCCCCTTTGGAGGTCACGCCCAGCCCAGAAGCCAGGCCCCCTACTGCAATGCTCCTCTGAGAACATGTTGGCCAGCCAAGATATCCTTATGACGGCCCTTGGGACCTTCTGGGCCCTTGGACCTTTTTTTTATTCTGTGAGAATGCCTGAGATTTCCTGACCCCAGGGGCGGAGCTGCAGTGGCCTAACCTCATTGGTTACTCAGCCGGCCAATGGTTTCACAGGTAATCCGCTTCTGCATCCCTGGATGTAGCAATGGGTTACAAATTCGTCTACGAGAATAAAGGTATAAGTAGACATATGTTAGCATCTCTGCTGCTTCCAAGTAAGCAGCAGCGAAGTTATTTCCAACCACATCTGAATCATCTCCAATGTTTGGCCTCGTCTGCAAATTCCTTCCAAGCCTGAAAGCTGTTATACCGCTGCTTGCAAACACAAAAAAAACTTTTAAAGGTGTTAGTAACAACAAAGATGTAACATACCTCTGATGAAATGTATGGCGATATTTACCAGGTACTCAAAAAAATAAAAATAAAACAAACAAGTGATTTGAATTCATTTGCAAAGCAAGTTAGTCAGGGATCATATACAGCGGTATACAAACAGCAAACATCATTAGTGACAGCGTAAACAACCTTCTCTCTCCGCTACATTACTAAGCTCTATAAGCGAATTAATTAACACATCACAGAGCTTTCTAAGTGTATGGTGCAATAAGTGCTTCATTATTTATTTATTTATTTATTTGCAGTTTCTTATATAGCGCAGCAGATTCCGTTGCGCTTTACAATAGTAAACAGTGATAAAACAAACTGGGTAACAACAGACAGACATGGAGGTAGGAGGGCCCTGCTGCAAGCTTTTCATTAGGTTTACTATGGAAATCCGTTATATTTTAAAAGAGTTCCTGAAAATTTCAATGCCAAAATTGATGGTAAACAGCCACTTGTCACAATGGTGAATACAGGTGTATTCGCTCAGGAATTTAGCACTATAAACTCCAAAGAGTTTTTTTTTAATAGGCTTTAAGAACATATGTTAAACTCTTTAAGTAAACATCCATCCATGTATACAACGCTTTAAAAAATGGCGACTAGCTAGCCATGGAACAAAGGGTTACGGGACAGATTCTCTAAGCTTCAAACGTGATAAAATGGAGAGTGATTCCAACCAACCAATCGGCTCCTACCTAACATTTTTCAAACACAATCTGTGACATGGCAGGTAGGAGCTGATTGGCTGGCTGTTTATCACTCTCCATTTTATCACTTTTGAAGCTTAGAGAATCTGGCCCTAAATCTATGAAGCAGTTATAAGGGAGGAGATGTGAGCAAGAGGAGAAGATGTCCATGGCAACCAATTATATGCTCTGTATAGTTTTAAATTGTGCAAATTCTAGATGTTACTTCAGTCTGGGGCAAACACAGGATATTCAGAAAGGGGTTTCCAGAGGGGCGGAGCAAAGCACAAAGATGGACACTTAGGTGACCCAGTATATGCCGGTCAGTTAAAGTATTATAGATAGACCAAATGTATATAAATAATAATAATAATAATAATAATAATAATAACAACAATAATTAATATATATATATATATATATATATATATATATATATATATATATATATATTGTCCAAGAAAAGAGCCCTCAGGAGACTTGGCAATGATACAACAAAACTGTATTGAACGGTATGAACATTTTCGGGACCTCAGTCCCTTCCTCAGATACCTACAGCAGTTTGTACAACACACAAACCCCCCTACATATACCCCGCTACTTACCACGCTGCTGCGTCCTCACCAGCCGTCTGAGTCGCGCCTGGACATCCGGATGACGCACTTCCGGTTACGTCACATTCGGCACCATGGCAACCACTCGGATTGCGTTGCACAAGGTGTCCAGCGGGGGCGCTAGACAACGGGTGTGAAAAGATACAAAAAAGTATAAAGATACATATAAAAATACATACAAACGAACATGTTACATTTTGCAAATGCGCACATTAGAAAGTACATTAAGGATACAGATTACCATCCACTATATAGACATAATGTACACTGAGATTTAAACCAAATAATTCCAGTTGATCTTGTCATTTAGGCCACCAGGCCTGGTTGTGCCCAAATGCAAGATCCACTGGGATTCGCGTACCAATAGTGTTTTAATCCTGTCACCCCTTCGTAGGGACTGTGGCACATGATCAATCATATAATATTTCAGGTCCTCCAGTACATGCCCTGCTGCTTTAAAGTGCTGGGGGACCGGCTGATCCACATCCTTGCCCCGTAGTGTAAGGCTGATTGAGGACCTATGTGCGTCCATCCTCTCCTTAAATTTATGGGAGGCTTGGCCCACATACATCAGGCCACATGGACAGGTTACTATATATACGACATATGATGAATTGCAAGACAAAACATGTCTAATGTCATAAGTACGTGCACAATGGGGGTGTTTGAAGGATTTACAGGCCGTCATGAAGGAGCAGGTGACACAATTACTGCATTTATAACAACCAGGGGCCTTGGTGTATACATTCACCCCCGGGCGACCGATTTCAGTAACATCTGCATGAACCAGACGGTCTCTTAAATTTCTACCTCTGTGCCAACAATAGGCCAGAGGGCCAGAGGGCCTTAACTGCCCTACCAGTAATGGGACTGGATGTGGAAAAGTCACTCACAAACGGTATCCTGTTGGTCAATGACTTAGCTGATCCCTAGACATGTTGCTAACTTTCATTTTTTGTTGATGGGGCATACTCGGGTCATACCCTCTATCTGAGAATTTCTGGCCCATTTTATCCAATTCCTCCGGGACTTTGTTGGGTTCGCTGGTGATACGAGCAGCTCTCACCATTTGGGATAGTGGGAGTCCCTTCTTAAGGGCCGGGGGATGATGGCTAGAGGCCCGAAGTAGGGTATTTCGATCTGTACTCTTGGAGTACACCCCTGTCTTAAACTTGCCCTCACACAGGGTTACAGCAACATCGAGGCACCCACTCCTCTTCCCTGGTGATAGTTCTACTGAGCAAATCGCCGGGTAAAGGCCACCATACATTTTCAAGGGGATTTTTGTAATGGAACTCTGCATGGGTAAATATAATTAAAAGTGTGCAGTGTGGCCCCCTGCACCTAGGGGCCCTTGTGCACTGCACACATTTCCATTACCATTACAGATAGGCAAATGTATGGCTCTATAGGCAACAAACTGGTTTAAGCCCATTCTATATATTTTTTTTTTTTTGGGAGTGGGGATCTGGGTGTCGCCCCAAAAATCGAAGAAGAACAGCTCATATAGATAAAACCTCAATTAAAAGGCAGGTTCCAGTTCTACCTACTTACAGTATTATAAAGGTTGTGTTTCAAAAGTCAGTCTCAATAAATGAAGAATTTGTTTTTAGGAAACGATAACCTCATGAGAACTCTTCCTTCATCTATATTGTCCCCTATACTTACATTCCTATTGATTTCAGACCTCCTATGTCCGTGTGTATCTGGCAGACCACCTTCTTATCCGCATGTCAGGGCTATTGTACTGTAATGTGGTCACAGGAGCGACACTACCAATAATTGTCGCCTTCACGAACAAGGAGCTGTCACATTGTTTTGTTTGGTTGGCTTTTATTTTAAGTTTCCATGGTTACTAGACTGATGTTTAGCAGCCATTCTAACACTAATCAATGATACTTAGTTTGAAATTGTTCTGTGATTGAATGGATAATTGCCAGCAGAGGCAAACACACATGTTAAAAGCATCTTGGCTTTATAAAGTGCATGCAGGTTTACCGATGGTTTATTTTAAGCACAGCTTCAATGTTGTGTTTGGCATGTATTTAAAAAAAAAAAAAATTTAGCTAAAGATTTTGTGCATGGGAGTGCGGTAGTGCTGCAGCTTCACCTATCTGCCAATGTGACAATGATTAATGGTGATGAGCATCGGGAGCCAAGGCACACTGATTGCACAAGTGTGCAGTGCATTACTGGGAGTTGACTAAGTCCCATGATACTTTGCACCAGAGGGCAGAGGCTAAGACATTTGTGCTGAGCTCTGATTAGTGGGGCTCATTATATGCTTCTCAGGCCCATGGAGAATAGCAGCAGCAGCCTAGTCATGGGAGGGTTTTTAATCAGAGGCAGCACTGGGACTGTGAGATCTCTTACAGAGTAAGGTGCAGAGGGACAAACACAGGCTTTTCATGTGTGTGGTATGTGTATGCGTGTGTGTGTGTATATATACATATATATATATATATATATATATATATCCCCTGCAGTTACCCATTGACCAGCAGCTGTTATTGAACTACACATCCCAGCATGCCCTGCAACAGTTTTAGTATGGCCAAATAGAAAAAATTGTTGCAGAGCATGCTGGGATGTGTAGTTCAATAACAGCTGCAGTGACAAAGTTCTCAATTACTAAAATAGGGCCTAAGGCAGTCATGTCCAAAGTCAGGCCGGGGGGCCAAATGCGGCCCGTGATGTAATTTCAAGTAGCCCACAGCCTCCAGCTGGAAGCGGGCAGAGCATCAGATGTGCGAAGCACAGCACAGGACACTAAAGGTGGGGCCCTGGTGAGCATGCCTTTACCTTGCTGTCTGCTGCAGTGAGTAGGTGCCGGCCACCACAGTTAGATGTGTTTGGTGTCCTACCCCTGCTGCTGCAATCGTATATCACCCTACTCCACAATCACAGTGTCAGCAGTGTTTGGGGAGGGGGGCAGCAAGGGGGAAGCTTGCTCCTGTAACATGCAGAGTGGAGGAGGGCAGGAGCGGGAGCCCAAGCATCGCATGACCTTGCAGTGCCTGCTTTGCCTCTCCTTCCTCACACAAGGTGCTGGGAAACATACAGAGAAGGGAGGGGCAGAGTGGGGGATATACAGTGAAGGAGGGTCAAGCTGGAGGACATACAGTGAATGGAAGCAGTGATAGCCAGTCAGAGAAGGGGAAGCAGGGGCAGGCTGGGGGACATACAGTGAATGGGGGCAGAGTGGTGTACATAGTGAATGGGAGTGATACAGTGAAGGAGGGTCAGGGTTGGGGACACACAATGAATGGAGGCACTGATGGACATTAAGAAAGGGGGCAGGCTGGGGGACAGAGTGAATGGGTGCAGAGTGGGGAACATAGAGTGAATGGGGGACATACAGTGAAGGAGGGGCAGGCTGGGGGACATACAGTGAATGGGGGCACGCTGGGGGAAATACAGTGAAGGGCAGGCTGGGGGACATAGAGTGAATGGGGGCAGCGTGGGGGACCATTCTGATGTGATTAATGATTCAAAGAATGTCAGGCTGAATGGTCCGCCCCCACACATTTAAACTTCACCAAATATGGCCCTCGTCGCAAAAAGTTTGGACACCCATGGCCTAAGGCCTTCATTCTAGTTTGCGTGCTCCCCTGCGTTCTCGTGCAGGGGAGCGATGGTGAGCACATAAACTTTAATGTGCTTGTGCAGCCGCTTGATTCGAGTGGGTTCGTTCGAACCTATCAGTGTTGGCGTGGGGCTGGGGTGGTGGCGAGGGGCTGCGCCCACCAGAACGCCCAGTGTTGTTTTGTTTTTCTACTGATTACTGTTGAATATTTTACATGTCTAGATCCCAATCTAAAGAATAAATGACTTTCTATAAAACCCTTGATTTCTTTTCTGCATCCCCGGATCCTATAATTTGCCTCATAAGCCGTATACACACAGTGCGATTTGGTTGGAAATTTTGACTAGGTAGTCAAAATCACAGAGAAGGTTAGCCTAAATTGCGGGCAATAGCTTACACTGCGGGTGGCCCCATGGCATTGTTACTGTCCGGCGATATAGACAGTGCATGCAAGGCAAATTTGACTAGCCGCACTCGGTGTAATCCGTATTCGGTCCCAGCATTTCTGTGAATGTGCAAACCACGTCACTGAACGAGGAATGATTTCCGCTGCTAGCGGCCACATGCAAGGGGATGTGTTATACCCCTTTCACACCAGCCTGAATTCCTGGGTTGGAACAATCCGGGACTCGCACTGGTGTGCAAGGTTCCCGGGCCAAATTCCCGGGAAATTTTCCTAGATAGCAGGGTTGCTCCCGGGACCAGCCCGTAAAACAGGCCCGTCTGAAAGGTACTTACCCAGCATCCCGGCTTGCTTCCATCTGTGCAGCGAGTTACAAGGTTCAGGCTAGGCGGGGTCCAGGGATCCGGGTGGTGGGGTCCAGGGGTCCTGGCGGCGAGGTCTAGGGGTCCTGGCAGCAGGGTCCAGGAGTCCAGACTGCGGGGATCCGGCAGAGGCGACTGGGTGCTTCTAATGCTATTTGTCAGACATCGGGGTGGGAAGACCTGCTGGATTTGAAAAGACTGGCCGGACACTCTCAGCCAATCAGCATCTGGCCAGTCTTTTCAAAATGCTTTCAAATTTCCTGGTGTGAAACTGGTATTAGTGAACACATCCCCTCGCATGTTACCAAGGGGACCGGCGGCGGGAGGAATGGGGGCGTTCATGGGGGTGTTCAGCCAGGCGGCGGACAGTGTCCCAACATTCGGTAACCAGCACCAACTAAAATAATTCCCTAAGCTAGCTGCTTGCCCGTGTGTACACCCCTGAAGACACAAAGCCACTCAGTATTTTCCGTAAATTAATTTCAGCAGTATTTGTTGAAAAGAAAGGAATATAGAAAGATAAAAAGCAGATAAACTTTTTCCAAAAATTCATTCTTTAATTGGAATTTGGTGAGATTAATGCTGACACTCGTTGCAAGTATTGTGGGTGTTTGGCCCGAACGCTTCTCTTTTGACTGGTATTTCAGATAAAATGCATTTGTAGATTTTGGCATTCTCCGTAGGAACAAGAATCTCCACATAAATGTCTGAGGTTGGAAATCTGACTGCACCCCCACCTTCTGATTATTACCAGACATCAACTCTTGTACCACTCTGAATTATTCCTTCAAGAAAGGTTTCTTTGTACAGAAAATGGACTCTTTACCAGCAGAAAACTGTTATCTCATAGCATGTGTTTATAGTTAAACAGCGATTTCACATAAAGCTTTTAAGGTCTGTCTGGTTTTTCAGAAGGATTCAGTACATAGATATATATATCGCCGGCTTGTCTTCCCCTTCCCGTATTCCATCAGACGTCGCAGATCATTTAACCGAGTTTTAAACAGCTTCCTTGGTTGCAGCAGGAGAATGGAGATCTGACGTGGCAGGGAAACGTGGCCAATTTTCTTAGTACAACGAAGAGTGTGTTTGTTTTTCTGGCAGGACTAGGAAGGACGAAGGAGAGGTTAAACTTCTCATAACCGTCAGATCTGTATACTCAGCATAAACTTGTCCAAGATCCGCCCACGGCCAAATGACAAAGATTATATTTTTCTTTGTAACTCTAGAGGGGCATAAATAGGGAAGTAAAAAAAAAATAGGGTGGGAGGAAACCGCAACATTTTTTCTGTCCTAAATTAAAAGTTCCTTATGCTTTTTTTTGACCATGAATGTGTTAGTTTTAATAAACCTACGCAAACCATAAAGTACATTCATCAGATATTCTTTGAGTATCATTTTAAATAAAATACAGCTGTTTTATTTTTTACTTTATAATTTTATTTTTTTTTAAAGGAAGGGAAGAAAAGCGTAAACTAAACAAATACACCAAGACATCTGGTGAAAATACATCTTATGGGGGGAATCTTCCAACTTAAACTAAACTTTACAGTATGTATTTAATTTTAAGAAATATATATTTTGCAAGGGAACGGTAGTATCATATTTCGTCTCCTTGCTGCTTGACCTAGGTTTATGCTAACCAAACATTGGGTTTCAGCTATGCAGAAATGACTTGTTCTGAGTTCTTTTGAAGATCAGACACATTTGGAGCTATTCATATAAAAATAATAGTTTGGGAAAGAGATTGACAGAAAATAAACAGCAAAACTTTTCCTTAGGTTACGCATACACAAGAAATACTTTAATGGTGATATCATGCCATGGTTTACTTCCCCTCTAGAATGTAAGCTCTTGAGAACAGGACTGTTGCTTCAATTGCCTTCTCTTGGTAATTACTGTATGCTAGTTGTGGGTTGTATTAACCGTGAGTAATTAGGTAGATATGCAGATTTGTAAACTTTTCTGTATGGGCAATTTAATCCTCAGTGAAGGGCAAACACATTACTGAGAACTGAGGCGGAGCAACGATCGCTGTTTCCCAGAGCATCGGGCATCTATCATGTTTGTGGCTTTGTTGAAGAAACAGTCAGCATGTTGGGAATCACCAACAATTAAATTGCCACCTAACTGTCTAATGTACTCATCCAAATTTCTTATATGTTTATTCTCTGTGTACTGTATATCTACGGAACCCTTGTGGTTCCATCTATATAATATTTATATAAGATCTGTCTTGTCTCCAACATACATTCTGGGAAGGAGCCAGAGCCTATGTCTCTGTGGCTCCCAAAATGGGACAAACCTAGCCCAGTAGGATTATATTGTTGGTCATCAGGAGTGGGGTAAGTATGGTCGAAGTAGGGGGTGGATCGAAGCATTGGGGTGGATCAGAGCATTAGAGAGAATGTCCATTCCATTTTGATCTGAAGCTTGTGTCAACCTTCTGTCAATGTTGACTTAGGGTATGTCGACCATTCTTAGGTGTCAACCTTTTCACTGTCAACCTAGACATTTTTTTTCATCTATACCATAACCCACTGCATTGCAGGTCTCTGAGAGAGATCAGTAATCTCTATGTGGGGTCCATTTCTTCATCTGTCACCTGTCAAAACCAGAATGGAGGTGCGATGGATGAAATAATGTTTCAGTGCACAAGTCCTGACACCCAGGATGTTATGCAAAGCTGTGACATCTACTAGTCCATGACAACAGTGACACTTCTGGGGGCCCAGTTGTGAGTTTATTATCTAGAGTTTATCTAGAGTTTATAAGTTAAACATTTGCAGTTTAATGAACTCTCTTCTGGCATGGAGAAAAGATTAGACACACATTTGACAAGGTTGATTGGAAAGTCTTGTGTCAGCATATCCAAGCCAGTCTTAAGGCCCCAATACACTGGAAATAGCCCTTATATGAGAAGGGCAACCAGCGAACTTCAGACAAGGATCCTGAATGAGAGGACAAAGACCCAGGACAAGGAGCAGGTTGGAACCAGGAACACGAAACAGATGCTGCAATGCTATAACCGGCACCTGACTGACAGGCTGCCCAGATTTTATTCATTTCCGCCACCTCCTGTGGCAGAAGTGACATCAGGTGCACCCGGCAAAGGCTTCCCCCCACTGTGGCATCTGCGGCGGAAGTTCAGGGCGTTGCCTATCAATGTCGCCGGTGCTTCCACCTGACAATCGCCGGAAGAAGATGGCCGCTGACCCTGAGCCCACACCGTTGGAGCTGCGTGGGAAGCAGGGCCTAACATGATCCATTTCAGCCAGTCAGCAGTTTTCCATTAATTTGTATGTTTATTTCTTAAATTCTCCTGCAGCCCGGCTCCCAGCTCCCTCCACCTGGTCTCCCCCCGTCCGGCTATCGGCTCCTTGGGAGTTGCATGTGATAAATCACATACAATTTATCACATACAAAAATTGGCACATTAAGTGCCTAATCATTTTAGAGTCCTCCCGGAGAACTGTCAGGGAAATCAGGTTTGACCTGTCCTTCAGACAAGTTGGCCTAATATATGGGGGCCGTTAAGGTTCAAAATGTGGCAATATGATTTCCCATCATTCTAAATTGTAACATTGATTCAAAGTTGAATGAAACCGTGCTTAATGTTTGTAATATTGGGGTAGATGTATTAAGTCTGGTAAGGTGATAAAGCACCAGCCAATCATTTGGTCATTTGTCACTGTTGTGTTACCACCTACCACTTCGCTTTATCACAACTTTATCACTTCACCAGGTTTAATAAAGCATATCTGCCCCACTGTGCCAAAATTGCACGCTGTAGTCCCAAACATCAATGAAGCAAGCTCACTCAGTCCTGGTGCAAAGTCTGTGAAAGATCTAATGATCTTTTCCCACCTAACTGATGACAATCATATTCAGGGGGGGGGGGTGGCAATCTGCACATCAAAGGCAAGCACACAGTAAGGTAACACACACATTACATATCACATTAGGGCCTTTACCGGGCTCCTCCAACAAGCCTGGTGCCTAGGTACTCAGTACGCACTCCCCCCTCCCCTCTCGGCAGCCCAGAATACAGATTATAAACAATTGACATACTGTACTTTACATAATTGCAGTCTGCCAAATGCTTAAAAAATCTTGGGACGATAGTGCCCTGAAGAATGGGGTTGGTAATGGGGTAACATCAAGTTATAAGGATGTGTGGTAGGCTTCAGATAAAAATAAGTTTTTAGGGCATGTTTAAGTGCTTGATTAATCGAGAGAGGCATTCCAGAACATGGGAGCAGCTTGGGAGTAGGAAATACTGACAGATGTGGAAGCCTTTAGTGTAATGCTGGGCTCCAGTTACTGCAGCTTGATAACATTTCTTATTTTCCATAGAATTACAATAGTTTTTACCATGTGAAATTTGCAAAATGTGAGCTAAGGTTCCATCTGTAAGCCCCAAGTTCTCATTCGGTATTTTACCGACCATGGCCATAAACTTTAGATGAAACATTTTAAGAAATAATGTTTTATTGTAATACATGAAAAAAATGGTAATTCTTCTTCTTGTTATATTAGGTAGAGATAAGTGGTTCAGTTCTTGCAGGTAAATGTGGATCTGAGAATATTTCCTTACACACTGGGCGACTATACCCAGTGTGTATGGACAGCGAAGATCGCCATCATCGCTGCTGGGAAAGCCACTCAGTGCATACACACTGAGCGGCTTTCCCCCGGCCCGACGCCGACGGAGGGGGGAGGATGCCGTTGCATAGTGGAGTGCTATGCAAAGCCGTCCTGAAAGACACTCATCTGCTAGTATAACCAGGAGATGAGAGGCTTTCTCGGCAATGTGGCAGGAGCGCGCAGCAGCGCTCACTGCTCATCGCCGGGCCATACACACTGGGCGGGCCATACACTCCTGTTTTGAGCGACTTTCAGTTCAAAGTCGCCCAGTGTGTATGGGCCTTTAGGCAAACCCTTCTCACTCACTTATTAAGCCCCCAGCCATACCTCTCCCACCTACTGTATATCTCTGACCTCATTTACGACACTCGTCCATCCTCAACTGGACCATTATGTAAAGGCCACCACAGAATAAAATGCCCCTATTACTCATACTGTACTGCCTATTGCCGGCATTGAATGCCAAATCTAACCACTGGACTGAGAAGCTTTAAAGTCCAGAACATATCATAGTCTCTCTTATGCAGTTGTTAAAATAATATAAAATCAGTTAAATACTTTGTTAAACATAGTTTTCCCCTCTCTCCTTCCTGTGAATGAGCCTTTTAGCTGCATAAGAGCGTTGCTTACAAATTACTATAGAACCTTAATGTTTGCACCAAGAAAACATAATTAGTCGGGAAGGTGATTAATTGCAAAGTCTTAGACAAGCCCACAGTCTGTCTTTGTTATGATAATTCTGATCAGGTTGTAAATGAACCAATCAACTCTGGTATTATATTCATGCCTTGTGCAGGTCACTCTGTTGTTGGTTATTCCCGAGCCAACCAATAAGTGCTAGATTTTCTTTGTGTGTCAGCAGTTCGTACAAACATGTAATTAAGGGGCACATCCTATGCTGGGCTGCGTCTCTGTGCCTAGGAGAATGGAAATGGTCACATATGTTTACATTTGAATTGGTACAGATGGAGCCTCTGTCAGCGTTGCACCAGGCCCCGCCATCCGTCGGAAGGGGGCGCGCATACACAAGACACTCGAGAGCCCCATTCAGACGGAGCTCCCGCTGCCACCCCCGTCCGCCATCGCCGGTGTGGCATTTAAACGAAAGATCCCTTCCCAAACCTGATATATCTTCTGTAAACAATGATTTACACAGCACAGTCCCAGATGTTCAATTCAACTACAGCTGTAATCTTACTGCAGAATTGACATTTCATTGTTTAGTGGTGGCGCAATATGCAATTGCCTACCTACTGCAACCCTCCGGCTCCTCTGTAGCATTGTGACCCCCATCATGGCTGACCAATGGCGTTACTAGTGTATGTAAGCCCCAAATCCAATAAAAATAGAGTTTTCTGTCTACAGCAGCCTTTTCAGTTTCAAGCTCCCACAAATAGAATACTGGAGAATATTCTGGTAGTTGATATAATGCTGGTAAGCAGAATAATGGTGAATACAATTGTGGTAAATAGAATGCTCCTGAATAAAATTGTGAATAGAACGTTGATGAATATTGATGTGTGGTGAATAGAATGCTGTTGAATACAATGGTGGTAAAGAGACTAGTGGTGAATAGAACGGGAGTGAACAGAATATGCATATAATGGACTATATACTGCTGGTAAATAGAATGCTGGTAAACAGAATGTTGCTGAATAGGGGTGCCGGTCGGGGTCCCAACAGTCATTTACCCGACATCAGGATCCCGACTGTTAAATCACCGACAGATGGGTTCCCGATGGCCACCGGCTATTCTCCCTCGTGGGGGTCCACGACCCCCATAGATGGTGAATAGAATAGGTGGCGAGCGACGTCGTCCTAATGACTCTCGAGATCCCGATTGTCGGAACCCTATACCACAACCGCTGAATAGAATGCTGTTGAATAGACTACTGGTAAACAGAATGTTGGTAAATAGAATGCTGGTAAAAAGAATGTTGCTGAATAGAATGCTGTTGAGTAGACTGCTGGTAAACAGAATGAGAGTACGTGAATTAGGAAAGTCGCACTGCGCTGAAAAGGTCCTCTTATAGTCACCATAAATCAGAATCCCAATTGTAATTAATGAAGTTGACTGGATCCTCCAAACATGTAAAAGAGAGAAGTACACAGATAGTGATAACGTTTAAAAAAAAAACCACACAATTAGGATGAAGGTAAAAACATATGAACATTCAACCCGCGGCAATAGCAGGATAGTGCAGGTCCAATGGCAGAAGCAGTCCAGCTCAGGAACTGGGGATGCCGTCCAAGGGGGTGCAAAAATCCCTGTAGTCCAAACGGGTGCAAACGAAGGTGGCAAGACATGCCATACTAGTTTCGGATCGCAAAGGATCCATCCTCAGTAGCGTGTCCTGCCTTGCCACAGCTGGGTTTATATACCGTTCAGCGTCAATCCCATACTCGTCTTACTTCCACTTTCCACCGGAAGCAAGATGTCTGTGCGTTCCACACGTCGAAGCGTGTGCGTTCCACTGATCTAATACAGCTTAGGTATGGAGGCAGGAAATGTCCGTGCGTTCCACACGCCGGATTATGAGTATTATACCGGCTTTTTGGGACTATATTCAATGTGCAGAAAAAACATGCGTTCAAAGGCACAGAGTTCTGCATTACGGACATATATTAGTGCCCCGCAAAAAATAAGAGGCAATGATTTAAGTAAATCCTCTTATGAAATACAGTGGAATAACAAGATAAAAACACACATATGTTAATATACAATAATAATGACACAATTCATAAAACCAGATATAAAAACAGAAATAGCAGCTACAGGGAGAGACGGTCATAAAACTACATAAACGGTCATAAACAGAATGCCATTGAATAGAATGGTGGTGAAGAGAATAGTGGTAAATGCTAGCCCACAGCCGCAATGCCAGGTCAGGATGATTCAGGTGGCAGAAGCATAGACCGTAAGTTAAATGTTCTGTCTGTCTATATGACTTCCCACACATGCTACATAGTAAAACGCATTTTGTTTGGAGATACCATTTAATGATTATCTTGATGAGTTCCGAGTCCTTTAAAGGGCTGCCATTCATAGAAGTTTTATATGGGGAGTTAAGGAAGAATAGAAACGTTCTCCTTTGTTTTTGTTTTTTACATGATCTACTAGTAAAAAATGCTCGGAATAACAGCAAAGCACAATGACCCAGATTCCCAGCCTGAAAGCAATCAAACCTTGGTCACACTTTCAGCATGATGTCATGGCCACATATGTTACTCATTCCCTTTAAACCAAGATTCTCTTTGTTCTACTTCTCCCATGTCCTTCTCCCCCTATGTTTCCTTTAAATTAAATATGAAACAATATGTTTATACTTCCCATTCTGTCTTAGCTGCTACCGGGTCTTCTAACACACACAATAAATTCAATCTTTAAGATGCCCCATACAGACACTGGACGGTCCTTTTATGAAACCGCTTGTTTATACAGTATAATCGCAAGATTTAGGGTGTAAATATGTTACGATCTCACAGAAGATCACAGTTACGACTTCTGTAGCACAGTTCAGATTGTATCTGATTGGATTGCAAGGTTAAATTTACACACATAGCAGCATGTTTTTTTTTTAAACCATATATGCATACGTTTCTGGTAGCGCCCACCTCCTGTAGGCTTTTGAAATATTCCAATGTGTCCCCGTTTAACCCTTTGAGTGCCAAGTGAATTTGACAAAATGGGTGTGAAAATTGGCAAGCAAACATTTTTATTCACCATAATGACCTGTAATGTTTACCTTATACTGTATATATGAAATATAATCTGTTTTTTTTTTAACAACATTTTGTATTTGAATTTATATAACAAATGTGAGCTGCCGTTTTTAGCGGATATTTTGCACATCTCTCAAGAGAGATGTTGGCACACATTGGGTTAAGTAGTACCAAACAGCCCCTCTCAGGTTTCCAGGCCACTTGGCCGAACATCTTTCTTGCTCAAATAAAAGAAGGGAAAAGAACACTAAATGACTAGATCGCACTGATTCATTATTTGTATATGTGCAAATACTGTATGAATCGGTGTACGGAATCTTATTGTTCAGCGGCCACAGATTTTTATCATGTCAAGCTCCATTGTGCTTCCTCTATAACTGTAAATGACTGCTTCTGCAATGTACTTTCACTTTGAGCTGTGACAGTTTTTACTTTCACTTTGAGCTGTGACAGATTTTAGCCCACAAACTCTCCACCCACACCATCCTAGTCCCTATCCTCTCCTACCTCCAATCTCTGTCTTCACAGCTGCCTCTCTCCATATCCAGCAAGTTTCAAACAGATCGGTGTCCCTGCAAAAAATTGCTTCCACTTTCTGTTATGACATCTTTTAGCACACAAAGGAGTATTTTGGTCAATTGAGTGGCCTCTAGTGGTCAGTGGTGGTATGTCACCATATACAGGTGAGGAGTAGTTAGCCATATATATATATATATATATATATATATATATATATATATATATATATATATATATATAAAGTGTGGACGACCCGGCACTTCCAGTAACAGCTTGCAATAACCTGGGTGCCTTTGCAAGGATATGTAGACGTAAAGTAGATGTAGACCCCTGCTGTAAGCCTGACGAAGGGGCTCTAAGCCTCGAAACTGTTGCTGTATTAAATGTAACTTTCTTCACGAAAAATTCTGGAGTGCCGTGTGATGTTCTAACCCCCAGGGGTCTACATCTACTTTATGTCTATATATATATATATATATATATATATATATATATATATATATATATATATATATATATATATATATATATATATATATATATCATTTTCTTTTCCCCCTGCCTCTTTTTTAACCCTTTGTTGCATACTGTTGCAAATTTGCTACATAACCAAACATCTGACTATAAAACACTTGAAACTCAGACAGTCAACCGTTTCATGTTGTAGACTATTTGCTACAGTTTTTTTTTTTTTTTTTTATCTTTTATTTTTTTGCCTGTGATTCTTTTTCTTTATTTTTCCTTGTCAGTACAATGCACAAGAAGCATGGAAATGCTTAAAAAAAAAAATAATAATAATAAAAAAATAATGGGTTAATACTTCGTCCCCAAGTGTCCACAGCGGCCATCTGAAACCTCCTTAGCGGCATCCCTGATCCCAAAGATGTATTGCATGGGTGCTCCGGTGACATCACTTGCGCAATGCATCCTTGGGACCGGAGATGTCGCTAAAGAGGATTCCAATAGGCGTCGGGGACCATCGGGGCACCACCCGGGGACCATGGTGGTTGGAGTTATATGAGGAGAGCTGTTGTCATATTATCATCCTCATTCATTTTAAATGATTATTTTTGCTATAATTAAGCAAACTGAAGAGGTGTCATTGCAGAGGGTCCCTGTGTACAAATACATGAACAATGGTGGTTCAATAAATACGGTAGCAAGACCTCTCATGCGTATAATCAGGGCCGGCGCCACCACTAGGCAGCTTTAGGCATTTGCCTAGGGCGCCGGCCACTAGAGGGCGGTAATGAGCTGCAGGAGAGCAGGAAGAAGAAAGCTCTGCACTGCCAAGTTCGGCACATGACCCAGGAGTTCGTACCAGCAGGGAGCAGGTGAGCCGTATGCCACCCGCCCCCGCCCCTGCCTGCATCCCGCCCGTGGAGCAGTGTTACGCCCGCTGCCCTGCCCCCTGTGCTGGTCGTCAGAGTAAAGTAAATCTTCGGCAGGGGTAGTGCCCGCACACACCTCCCTCCCCTGGAGCTAGTTGGCAATCAGTGGCAGGCGCCGCTGCACCCCCTTCCCTGCTAGACAGCAGCAATCTGCTGCAGGCGCCCGCTGCCCCTCCCCCCTTGCTAGTCAGCCGCAGAGAGGCACACACCGCCTCCCTGTAATCTGTAGGTGGTGCCCGCTGACAACCTCCCTCCCCCCGTAAGCCTCCCCTGTGGACCGGGTCAGAGCGGGTAAGGGGGGGAGGGCGCTGGGGAGGCAGGTCGCCTTGGGCGATGACAGGGCTTGCACCGGCCCTGCGTATAATCATCATCAAGTTGGTGCTGAATGTCAGACGCTGATGTGCCTTTTTTTGCCGAAATCTGATCACAACTGTGCACCACAATGGTTGACCCCCAGCTCCGCCAACTTACTCCTGATGTTGGGACAGTATGGGACAAATTTCCATAGCAACCAATCCGATTCTCTCTGTGATTTTTTAAGATGCAATAGAGAAATGATAGATAGAATTGTACTGTTGCTATAAACAACACCTCTTTTAATTTTTAGAAGCTTTAGTGAATATAATTCTGTATGAGGCTCTGGCCTGATGGAAAATTAGATTAAAATCGGGAACAAAATGCACGTGAGAGGTTTTATTACTTATTGAACCATCTTCGTACATATCCCTGTGTGTATTCTTCAAATGCTAAACAGCTTTATAATTACGCTGCAGTGAATTGGACACGCCCCTCTCAAATCTAACTCTCTGCCTCCCCTGCAGTTCAGGTGCCCAGTTATATGTTTATTCCTACATTATTCCCAACTTCGAAACTGAGGTCATACTAGTTCAAAGCAACAAATCTAAAATCTAAATCTAAATCTAAAATTCTACCAACACATCAAGCTCAAAGAGCCCTGGATAATGCACTGTCAGGAGACCTTGCTGTTTTTTTTCTAGAGACTCAAAGGAATTCAGCTACCCAGAGCAAATCCTATTTTCTCACCCCCGCATCTCGTACTCTGAGTCCGCAGATGTGGATACATGAATGCAAAAAATAAGATTTATTTCAACTTCAGTCATATTTATAATTCCCCCCCCCCCCCCCTATTTTCCTTCCAAGATTCCGCACCTAACCCATGTCAGGCAATCCGAACAGTGAAAAATGTATTTCATTAATGCCGTCTATTTATTTCTCACACTTAATCATTTCATACGTGGATTTAGGAGATTTCATGTTTTAACATTGGTGCCTGCTTGTTCTGCCAGGGAGATGAATGGCTACTTTCTTCTGGACCGGCAATGGTGGAAAGATGAATTACAATGGCGAAAACATCATAGGCCCTGCTGGTGTAAAAGGACATTAACATGTGCTGTGACGTTAATAGAGACTGAATCAAGCTTATTTTTCTCATTACCCTTGTGATTCCCTACGTATTTCTGTTGCGACCATAAATGTGACTTTGCCATTATTTTGAACTACTGTACATAGTTTAATTGACATATCATAAGTGCAGACAAATTATGGTAAAGCTTTCTAAAATCAATTCAAAGCAATTTAATGCATGTGCATGTATTTCCACACTACCGGCTCTGACAAGTGCAGGCACAATCAGGGCAAAGTGCCTTAGAATATTGACATTTAAAACTGTGGATGCATATACCTACTGAGTTCCTTAACAGGCAGTTTGCAGCTGCACAGCAAGCCTGCAAGCTTTCTATAGATAGCCTGTATCAGCAGCGGCTTACTTCAGACACAATACATTCCCAGTCCGTACAGGCACACAGTTGCTTCATATCATTGCATTATGAGTTGGGAATAGTTCATATTAAAGCGTTTTACATCTGAAATGTATTGCTGTCTTTATTATGACATGTGTGCATTTCCTAACAACTAGCTATGTGATGGATATGTAACTAAGAACAGTTACCATCCTGACATCTCCATCGCTGTTGACAACTCGACATCTACCCTACCCCACAAGCTCACCTCGACTCTGAACTGTCCTTTCTTCCCCACATTCAATCTGTCTCCAAATTATGTTACATGCATCTAAAAAAGATATCCAAAATATGACCCTATCTCACACAAGACACTACCAAATATCTTATCCATGCACTCATTATATCCCGCATTGATTATTGCAATAGTCTCCTAACTGGTCTTCCCAAGAACAGACTCTAAACACTGCAAGCCATTCTAAATGCCGCTGCTAGGCTGATCTTCCTTGCAAGAAGCTCATCGTCTGCTGATCCGTTCTGCCAGTCCCTCCATTGGTTGCCTGTATATTACCGTATTCAATATAAAACACTGCTACTCGCATATAAAGCTATTACCCATACTGCACCAGCTTATATCTCTTTACTTGTCACAAAATATCTCCCATCTCCACCACTCCGCTCTGCACAAGATCTGCGTCTCTCTTCTGCACGGATCACTAGCTCCCATTCACTATTACAGGACTTTCATCGGGCTGCTCCCACCCTATGGAATGCCCTTCCACGCACAATAAGACTCTCCACTAGCCTCCAAACTAGTCTCAAGTGTTCCCTGAAAACTCACCTCTTCAGTTCTACATGCATAACCCTCTGAGGCACTTATGTATTATATAGCTGCCCTTCTGGACTTGTAACTTAGTGGGATTGCTATGCTATTACTGGTGCCTGTCCTTGTGTTTCGCTTATATAGCTGCGCTATATAAGAAACTGTAACAGAATCTGCTGCGCTATATAAGAAACTGTAACAGAATCTGCTGCGCTATATAAGAAACTACATACAGATAGTGGTAGATGCTCAATTACAGTAGTTCAGTAACATTACCCAGGTGCATGAGGGAGGGGTTAATTACTGGGTAAGTAAAACAAGACATTTTTTCCCTCAGCACACTGAGTAATGTTAGTAACCAATCTTGAACACTACATGATAATAGAATTCAGAGATATTGGTTACATATACCTGCGCAGGTGTATGCTATGCCCCCAAGCCGCGTCAAGGCTTCTCTGTATATTGGGGGTCCCTAGCGCTATATCTAGGTGCAGGGTGCGGCACCCCAAAAACTATCATAAGCTGGGAGGCCCAGTGCGGCATGCCAGTGATATACTAAGTGTTAATAATTAGTGATAAGAAGCCGAAGCTATATATAAAGAGAGAGATAAATGAAATGTAATTAAAATAGGAGAGAGATAGTGTTAGTGAGGGAAAAGTGTTAATAGAATGTAAGGGCATGCCGCACTAAAGCCACCCAGCCCAACCAGTCCAGGAGCACCACACCCCACACCACCGTTACCCTAAATTGGGTCTACAATTAACCAGTGAGGAGCCACATGATAATGGCTCCTTACTTGATATATCCAAACTAAGAGCTACCTACCTTGGAGCAACCCCAGACTACTCCATGTGGCATATCAGCACCCACATATCCTCCTAATATGGGCTCCCTTCTTCCTCTAACAACATACATACAGATAGTGGTAGATGCTCAAATTAGTTCAGTTACATTACCCAGGTGCATGAGGGAGGGGTTAATACTGAGTAAGTAACAAGACATTTTTTCCCTCAGCACACTGAGAAATGTTAGTAACCAATCTAGAATACTACATGATAATAGAATTCAGAGATATTAGTTACATATACCTGCACAGGTGTATGCTATGCCCCCAAGCCGCGTCAAGGCTTCTCTGTATATTGGGGGTATATAAGAAACTGTAAATAAATAAATAAAGTAGAGCCCCTAAGGGCTATTTCACATGCTCCGGCTCCTGCCGGGTGGCGAAACCCCGCACGGCCAAGAAGCCATGCCGCACACAGGAGTTTAGAATGGTGGGGATGGCCACAGCCCGGCAGCTGTCCCTTCCAGTGGTGGGATCCAGCTGCAACCGGGCAGCTGGGCCGTCCCGTGTGAATGGACACAATCGTGTCCATTATTAACTACAGTGTGCGGCACAGCTTTTTGCCGTGCAGGGTTTCACCACCCGGCAGGAGCCGCAATGTGTGAAATAACCCTAAGACACACTGCACCAGGATTATGCACTCGTAATGCCCATTACACATTGGGGGTTATTCTGGTTGATTAGCAAGGCTGTGAATTTGCAGCCTTGCAAGTCTACCAGACCCCACCTTGCGAATGGTGGCCTGGCTTCCACCTATTCGCGGTGTGTGTTCGCATGCACTGGCTGCGAATGGACGTTTAAAATAAACATCCATCCACAGGCTGCGGGGGAACACCCACATCTTTCGATGGTCGCCGACCATCAGGTCACTTATATATGTGTGCACTTTCGGAATGAAATGGGTGGGCGCAGGCACCAGGCATACGCAAAACATCAAGCTTGCATGCGAGCATACAAGTCTGAATAAAGTCCATTGTCACACATTGCCCATTGCATATTACTCCACACACTGTAATGCCAATTACATTCATACAACACACCATAATGCCTATTAAACATTATAACACACTCCATAATGCCTTTAACACATTATGTCACACACCATAATACCTATTACACATTATGCCACATAACTACCGCTTACCTACATGCTTGTTGCCAGGAGTTACATGCGTGTTGCCTTTGGTTTCATTCTGGATGCAAGGGGTTACATGCATGTTGCCAGGGGTTACATCTCATTGCCTGGGGTTACATGCTCCTTGTCAGGGGTCTCATGCTCATTGCCACAGGTGTGTGTGTGTGTGTGTGAGGGGGGGGGGTGTAAATTCTAGTTGCCAGGAGGCTTACATGATCCTTGCCATGGGTTGCTTGCTCATTGCAGGTGGTTTCAGGCTCATTGCCAGGGGGGGTTCGTTGCTCGTTGTAATTGGGGGAATACATGCACATTGCCCATGGAAGTTTCTTGTTCGTTTCCCAGGGGGAGTTACACGCTCGTTGCCATGGGGGAATACATGCTCATTGCCCAGGGGGGGTTCTTGCTCATTGCCAGGGGGGAATATATGACAGGGGGAGTTATTTATTTGCTTAATAATGCTTAATAGTGCTGAGTGGCTGGTTCCCTGGTGCTCACCACCCACTTCTCTCCACTCACACACAGTGTGTGACGGGATTTTTCCACCGTGTGCAGTTTGTGTGTAGCCGAGGACTTACTGGACAATTGATATAGAACAAGCTGATCAGGCAGTGGTGAACGTCACACACCTTCCCTTAAAACACCTGTGAACACTTGCGTATTCCTTGACATTCCAAGATAATGGCCTGTTACCACCCCAAATGCCAAGTTCCTATTAATACACTTGCATATGGGTCAGCGATAAAAAAAGTTGCAGTGTTTTATTGCTGAATGGCCTTGCACATTCGCACTACGATGTTCATGATCAGATGCTTTGCAGAAGAAATCGGAACTATCATGCTGGCAAGAGGAGACTTTCATCTTCCGATGCCTTCTGCGACATTAGCATGTTTTTGCAACTGTATCCCTCTCCGAATTACCCCTTTTTCCATCTCTGAATTACCCCAATGTTCTGAATAAGACAAAAAGAACTAATTTTATAATGTATAATACAACACATTATTATTGTAGCGTTAGCGTACATATAGACCATTTACAACTACCAAGTAATATTTTAAAATAGATTTAAAAAAAAAGAAAAATCAATGCCAATTCAGAAAGAAATCATAAGCTTTTAGAGAAACTTACCACAAAGAAGAAAAAAAGTATAATTATACCTTGCATTCATACTTTCTTGAACTATGCACTTAACAGACAATTATCAGGACAATGAAAAACATTTCGTAGTTTTGCTCCTAAAGTATAAGGGAGGGATATACAAAATATCAGTCAGATGCGTTTTTCCATCCAAAACCACAGTATTTATTATCTGCAGTTTGCATAAAATCACAATTGATTTGTGTCAGATTTAAAAAAATGCAAATGACATGTGGTTAGTAGTAAATCGCTGGTTTGCAACAAGTTTGTCCCTGATGTAACTAATGGCACTGGGTCGCATTTTGACCAATGTAAAGTGCATTATATACTTAGCAGTGCTCACTAGTACTACCCTGTTTAGAGGATGGGGGTTTGGCGTTGTTGCAAGTGGGGGTGAGCAAGAAGTGGAAACATGGGGGTAGGATGCACATCAGTATGACAACACATTGCTATGATTTGCACACACCCAGCTTTTTTCAAGCCTCCTGCTGCCTAGAACTTCACCTATAATTGCCAATTTTTCTCTGTGGATTAGTTTTACCAATTACAGGGTTGCCGCCAGGTCTTAACGGGGGACAAAGTTGCTATTGGAGGCTAGGCAATGGCAAATCGGTAAACATGAGTTATAATGACCAGAATTTTATCGGGGAACACCATTGTTGATCACCGCATTCAAGCCCAGAATCTATCACATACCACGACTTGGTACATACGCGCCATGCATCCAAAAATCACAATTTTAACCCTGCTGTATCCTGTATGTCTGTGGTCTGGAATATATGCTGGTAATAAGCTGTGGGCAGATGTTCCTTCATTTTAATTCTGAACACCTAGTGTAGGGTGTGTAATTTCTGGACACTATTAGGTAACCTCCTTATGCCACCTAAAGATTGCTTTAGCCATGCCTGCTTGTAGGCTCAAATATAAAAATAGTTTCTACAAAAAAAAAGAGGTTTTCTTATAGAAATTCTTATATATTTTATATGATCAACTTAGGTCCTCTGGGAAGCAGCCAAGACAGCTTCAGTGAATTCTCTCGCAGAGGAGGCTAGATAGAAGTTGAAATAAGTACATTCCTTACAAAAACAGTGACAGATGCTGGAAACGCAGTTTGGGATGTAATAAAGGACCAAACATATCTGGCTGCAGGGCACGACGCGTGTCCTAGCCGAAAAAGTGACGGCTTAATAAGCAATGAAGGGCCAGCATGTAAACATTATCCATTCCTCTTACTCCAGAAGGCTCCTTCATGGCTTCTGGTCCCTGAACTTTCAGTTACATTTAGTTAGTGTATTTTTTTACCTCGGCCTATGGGATTTTATACTGACTTGTGATATACACAGTGTTGTTATACTTAAGTCCCCTCACAATACAGACAGACATTGCGGGAGCTGAATGAATATCCATGGGAAAGCAGAGCACAAGGGCATAACTATAGGTGTAGGGACTGTAGCTGCTATAGGGCCCAGAGCTTAGTGGGGCACACCCATGGCCGGCGCCACCACTAGGCAAGTTTAGGCATTTGCCTAGGGCGCCGGCCACTGGAGGGCGGTAGTGAGCTGCAGTCGGCCAGCAGCAGCAGCCAGCAGGAAGCACGCTACCGCAGAGGAGTGAGGAGAGCCTGGAGGAAGAACTAGAAGCTGCCTGCTGCGTCAGCGATCAAGACTGCAGGAGACCGTGGACGACAGCAAGCAGCTATTAGGTGAGTTATTTGCGCCCCCCCCCGTCCCCCCTGCTGGAGCCCGTACCTTGATGTCAGCCGCAGCCGCTGACAGACCCCAGTGTCACCTGGTCATCAGGCTTGCGCCTGCCTTCACAGCTGCCAGCGTGAAACTGCGGCGGCCGGCGGCGGCCGCCCCTGCCCCCGCCGGCCAGTCAGACGGCCGGGCCAGTCAGTCAGCGTCAATCCCCTCCACTGCCGGGCTGCCCCCCACCCGGTGCGCTGGACATCCTTGTGAATCTCCGGCGGGTGGAGGAGCCACCGCCGCCCGCCCGTCCATCAAGGTAGTCAGTGAGTGTGACACACACACTCCACACAGTCCGAGCTGCCAGCGCCAGTGTGTGTGCATGGCAGGCTGGCAGCAGTAATATTCAGGATTTTTCTATTTTAATTTTAGGATAATCTGCATTGAGGGGGGGGGGGGCGGGGGGCGCGCGGTATTGCCTAGGGCGCCTAGATGCCTTGCACCGGCCCTGGGCACACCTCTTCTTTCAAAGTAACATATGCTATATACAGTGGCGGTTTTTACCCCCGGGCTGTAGGACTGCAGACTCCCAGGTAAAGTCCGCCACCTCATCAATATTAGTGAAGCCACTGGCTTCATTGTGACTGGCAATGAAGTCCTACATGACAGTCACCTGCATTACAGGCAGTTCCATTGGGAGACCACACTCTTTTGTTGGATTTGGATCTATTGATACCCCACTTGGACCAGCTGTCCACCATATTTTGTTCATTTGGATCCCATATACTCCATTTCGCCTACTGGGTAACCAGATATGGGACAGCACCACCTGCTTACAACTTGGAGACTGAACTGATTGTCCCTGCCAGGGCTACCTGTTTGTCACACAAGGTACAAGGAATCCAGCCAGGTATATGGACATCCACCAAACCAGTATTGTTTGCAAATGACCATCTGGGATACCAAACCGACTCGCAGGAGAGCATAATAGGAACAAGTGGGACACATTCTAAGTATGCTGTCCATCCAACAATTCTTTTATTGAAGTGCTTTTTAATTTATATTATGTTTTATTGTTTATTCATTATTATCTATATAATATGCTGATGATTATTTTATTCTTATTAAATTAATCTATACATGTGATACCCTATTGATTTTTTGGTGATATTTAGTTATTTAATTATTTTGTCTGTTCAATGCATTACTATTAAGCGCTCCACCATCTCAGTTTTCTTGTTGTATTCTTTCTATTTTTGGTAGACTGACCACCCCTTGTGTGTGAGCTTCTAAACAAAACAACCCAACCCAACCTCATTAGCGCCTTTTTTTCACTTAGGTGAAAATCTTTCTCTACAGTTTCATTGGGAGGTGTTGCTCTCCTCCAGGACTGCCAGTCTGGGCTGCAATAGGCAGAGAGCTGGATTCCTGTAGGAAGCCACTCCATGCTTACCTTGCATACCTATGTAGCTGCTATGGGCTGCAGCCAATGCGAAAAACTCACCACCAAATCCAATATATATATCATAGGGACCAATTTTTCAGGGTTTGGTCCCAATGATAAGAATTCCTTATTGCCATGCAATAAGAAGTTAAGGATTACCGGCATTTACCAATATGTAGAGACAGTGGCTACAATGATGATTGCTTTACTTCCTGGTTCGGAACCCAGCCATGCTACTGTACTTGAAACCAAATGCATGTGTGAGTGGAGAGTACCTTTTGCCGAATACAGCCCATCTAACGATGGTGCTAGCTACTGGACGAAATCTATTGAAGGCATTCCCAAGCTTGGTCAATCGGACATTTCAGGAGCCCCCATAGAAACATATGAGGTCTGATCGGGGGTTGGAGCATATTCCTTCGATATATACGGTCCCCCATAAATACAAACAGGGGATACTTAATACTTTAAGAGATTTTGATATCTATGATCCACTGTCATTTAACATTTAAATAAAAAAAAACATCCGCTAATGTAACTGATGTAGCAGAAATGTGTGAAAGTGGAAGAAATGATATTATTGTTATTATTACTATCAGTCACCTTGGCAGAACTATTCTACTTCTGCATATCTTTGTTGTTCCTGGCAAGCCACATTTGCTATTTAAGCAGTAGGAAAACAGTCATTTCTTTCAAGTTAGAAATCACAAGCTTGTTTTCCCAAACAAACGTTCCTTTATCTCCGAGTGCTGTCCTCTAAGCCGTAAAAACTAAACAATGATGCATTCTCTTCTTTCAAAGGCCCGTCTTTCTGACAGGATTCATTTAATTTCCACGTAAAATGTAATCTTGCAGATAATAATAGGTCACTCTCAGCAAAACCATTCAGCTCTCTTTGATCTCCTGCAGTTATGCTAATTGAAGGATGATAATGTAATAGGAACAGGAGGTACCACAACAATATTAGATGTTGCATTTTATTTAAAATACTGCCTTGTCGCAGGTGAATCAGCAGAGGAAGCCGGTGCACGGAGAATGTGCAGAATATTAAATAGCTTGGGGAAGAAAAGGAAACCGTTTAAATAAATTGAATTGTGTGTAATGGCCTTGTTTATTAAGCAGCACCTCTGTATGACATGGTTTTGTCTTGTTTATCGCCGTACAGCCTTATCAAGGGTAAGTCTTATCACAGAGTTGCAGTGTGACACAAAAGTGTGACATTGTGAGAAGTACGTAGCACTCGCCCCCCTCCACTCCTCTCGGGGGAGGTTCCCAAAGTCGAAAAGTATGACTCTTCCATACAGATGTGATATAAAGCCTAAGGTGCTTCTAGGATGGCCAATCATTGGGCAGTTTCTTAATTCCCATAAGCCTTATTCTGGTTCACTCGCAGAGG
This sequence comes from Crinia signifera, assembly GCF_055691185.1. NCBI lineage: Eukaryota > Metazoa > Chordata > Amphibia > Anura > Myobatrachidae > Crinia > Crinia signifera. Next base: position 10,080,406 of record NC_139227.1, on the reverse strand, counting down.
CAAATTCCTTCTCAAATGGACAAAGCCATGTGCACTGCAGGTGGGGCAGATGTAACTTGTGCAGAGATAATTAGATTTGGGTTTTTACTTTAATCCAGTGTAAAATTAAAGCAGTCAGTATTTGCCCTACACAGAAACAAAATAACTCACCCAAATCTAATTCTCTCTGCACATTTTACATCTGCCCCACCTGCAGTGCACATGGTTTTGTCCGTTTGAAAAGGAATTTTCCTTTGCGAGTGAACCAGAATAAGGACCATTGTGTCGATTGTATGAAGGTTCACTAAAGGTCGACAGAGCTTAGGTGGATACATGCAAGGGCGGATTGGCCATAGACCTTACTGGGAAGATTCCCGGTAGGCCGACGTACCTGTGAGGCCACCTGTCAGTCAGTGATTGACATGGCCCTGTCCAGAATAGCGGCCCGCCCCCTCCTTTCTCCCACACAAACAACTGTTGTTTGGCCACAGAGCAGAGAACCCAACACTGCAAATACTCATCTAAGGTGGGCGCCCATTTATATCCATTGGGACATGTGTTGCAGGGACAGTAGTGGCTGCTATCTGGGGGTGTAAAAAATTCTGGGGTATTACTGTGCTCCACTGGGATAGGGGTGGGGGTATTTGTGAAATCCAAGGGATTATGGTAATGATATATTTGCCTGCTTGATGCAGATTTGGAGTCTGTGCTCAATCTCTGTGGGGGGGGGGGGGGGGTGAGGGATTATGGTCAATCTCTGTGGGGGGAGGTGAGGGATTATGGTCAATCTCTGTGGGGGGAGGTGAGGGATTATGGTCAATCTCTGTGGGGGGAGGTGAGGGATTATGGTCAATCTCTGTGGGGGGAGGTGAGGGATTATGGTCAATCTCTGTGGGGGGAGGTGAGGGATTATGGTCAATCTCTGTTGCGGGAGGTGAGGGATTATGGTCAATCTCTGTGGGGGGAGGTGAGGGATTATGGTCAATCTCTGTGGGGGGAGGAGAGGGATTATGGTCAATCTCTGTGGGGGGAGGTGAGGGATTATGGTCAATCTCTGTGGGGGGAGGTGAGGGATTATGGTCAATCTCTGTGGGGGGAGGTGAGGGATTATGGTCAATCTCTGTGGGGGGAGGTGAGGGATTATGGTCAATCTCTGTGGGGGGAGGTGAGGGATTATGGTCAATCTCTGTGGGGGAAGGTGAGGAATTATGGTCAATCTCTGTGGGGGGAGGTGAGGGATTATGGTCAATCTCTGTGGGGGGAGGTGATGGATTATGGTCAATCTCTGTGGGGGGAGGTGATGGATTATGGTCAATCTCTGTGGGGGGAGGTGAGGGATTATGGTCATTCTCTGTGGGGGGAGGTGAGGGATTATGGTCAATCTCTGTGGGGGGAGGTGAGGGATTATGGTCATTCTCTGTGGGGGGAGGTGAGGAATTATGGTCAATCTCTGTGGGGGGAGGTGAGGGATTATGGTCAATCTCTGTGGGGGGAGGTGAGGGATTATGGTTTGTGGTTTGTAACAGTACAGTAGGTTAAAGGTCTGGGGGACACTAGACAGCCAACGGCTTCCACACAGGTGTAGTGAGGCTTTAATCCCACCAATTTGGGTGTTGGTTCCTCCTACATTTGATTTAGTGCCACCCACATGAGGCCACTTCTAGAATTCTCAAAGGGCCACTTTTAGTTCCCAATCCTCCCCTGGACTCATGAAATAGGTCGACATGGCTAAGGTCATCAGGGTCGGAATATCGACACAAGCATTCGTTTTACAATGGGAAGGTTGACAGTGAAAAGGTCGACATTCGTTTTTTTTTGTCCCATATTTTGACATAAGTCAACATGGACACCTTGTCAGTGTACCGTGTCCCCATCGCATGGCTCGCTGCGGTCGCAATGCTTCGGGTACTGTACTTCGCAGCACTCGGCGCACTATTATATTCTTCCCCATGCCCTAGTGGATAGTAGGGTATGAAATACCGCCTGTCGGCAGAAGACGGCTTAGAAAATATGAAAAAAATGCATGTTGACCTTTTGACTGTTGACCTTCCCATTGTCAACCTAATGCTTGTGTCAGCCTTCTGACCATGTCGACTTAACCATGTAAACCTATTTCATGTGTAAAACCCATGGGCCTGTCAACCATTAGTGGTTGACCTAATATATGTTGACCTTCATAGGGTGGACCTAGCGACCATATCCCGTCCCAGGATCAGAGTATGGATTGTTGTTAGAAGCATTAAGGGGGGGTGTAGGGAACAGCAAGTGAGGTTGAATGTAGGGAGCAGTGGGGAGGGTCAGTGTAGAGAGCATTGAGGATAAGTGGGCATAGGGAGTAGTGGAAGAGGGTGGGAGTAGGGAGCAGGGAAAGAGGGTGAAGGGAACAGTGAGGGAGCCTGGGAGTAAAGAGCAGTGAAGGTGGGTATGTGGCAAAAACAGACTGGAGGGATGTAGGAAATATTGCACTCACTATTAGGCAAGCGGTCACAGAGACACAGATAGAGCCACTGCTGCAGTCGTTGGCCCTATGGTGTCTATGGCTTCCCGCCTTCCACTTGAACCACACAGCCGGGCAGTGTCTGCGCCAAGTGTTACTAGTGCTCATCGCAGCCCGTTTCAACTGCAAATGTGCAACCTAATCTTGTGAATCCCGGGATTGGAGGCTTCAATCGCGCGATTCAAATCCAAGCATTTTGAGGTCAAAATCCTTGTATCCTGAATAAGAAAGGTACAGTACATAGGAAGGATTAACATGCATGAAATTCATTTTATGTAGTGGGACATTGACTCTTACTCATCTCCAACACTTTACATCCTCACGTCATTATTGCCCGGGATACTACTATAGATATTGCAGGAGGTACAACAGATATCGAGCCAGCTATGCCAATTCTTCAGGCTCTTTATTTGTAAAAAAAGCAAATAATTCCCAAAATCTTGCAAAATCAAATTGCACATGAAACCGAACAACTACATGAGAAGATAATGTGAAAGGTTTGGATATGAAACAGTAGAGTAGGCACCGTTCATGGAACTCTCACTCTAAAGGGAAATACAATGCTAAGAAGCTTGCTGAACTCTGAGTAGACATGGGGTAGTAGTTACAACATACCAAGGAAGTAGGGTCAGGTACTAGTAGGGGGCTGTTAGAACTTCCCTGGGCAACCTGCACATATTCTCCAAAGAGTAGAACTGGGATTAATAGTATGGAGAAGTGATCAACTTTACTAGAGTTTGGAGGTGATTAGCTACCAAACTGGATAAGTAAAATTTACCACCTTATCTTAAAATACATAATTCTAAATAATACTACTAGGTAAATTTAGACAATCTTCTCCCAAAGTTCAACCTTAACCCTTTATTTACTCATAAAAATTACATCAAAGTAAATAATAATGTAACTTTCGCTTTGTAAATTCTTGTTTGTCCCCAAATATCAATCAGGATATTTGACATGAAATACTGTATAGTAACATGGGAAGACCTCCAGTCTACCAGCAGCTCGGATCCATGGTATTAATCTAAAATCTGTCCTGAGAGTTCTAATATTTAGAGCTTTCATCGAAAGTTACATCCATGTATTTGGTACTAGAGCCACCTCCAAGCTTACTTTGGTTACAACAGATTTGGAGACAGAAGTAGGGATGCAACATAGTAGGATTGCTATCTGGAAGTTAGAGAGCTCAGTAGAGTTATTTGGTCTCTTCGGACTCTCAGGATGCAGTTCTTCTTCCAAGTCTCTTAGATCCCTGCTGAAACCTCCAGCTTTTGTAAGTATACAGACCATAGGTTGCTGCTACTAAATTCTCCCCAGTAGACTGCCACCAGGTGTCGGGATCATTGGTTCGGCCCCTCTTCTCTTCCTAGACTTAGGCTAGCAGGGACCAAGACTATTGGGTAACCATAAATCAAATGGCTCCCATTGTATTTAACCACTTCAGTGGTATGCCCCAGTGGCGTAACTAGATTTTGCTCCCCCCTGCCAAACAAAATCTGGTGCCCCCCTTCCCACTTTCCTGAGTTACCCTGAAATGTTTCTAAAACCTACCATAAATTTACACAGGACATACATGCACACATCACATACACGCACATCAGATCACATACATACATACATACATACATACATACAGGACATACATACAGTAATCGCGCACATACCATACAGACTTACAGGACATACACACGCACATACCATACAGACACACAGGACATACACACGCACATACCATACAGACACACAGGACATACACACGCACATACCATACAGACACATAGGACATACTGTACACTCGCACATACCATACAGACACACAGCACAGACACAATCACATACCATACACACACATAGGACATACACATCAAGGACATACACTCACAGATACAATACACGCACACACACACACACACTGCATATTTATAAACATACACAAGCGAAAGACACACATAGCATACACAAAGGGCATACACCATAAACACATACAGTATCATAAACACAAAGTATACATACATACACAGCATACTTACAAAACACACATACTAAAGCAAATAACCCCCACATACAAAGGAGGGCACCCAGTTTCCACATACCCAGTCCTCCCTCTTCCTATTGCAGCTACCATGACATCATAGTTCTCACTGGGCCAGCATACATTAATGGTGCCCACACTCTTTACCCCCATGCCCATGCACCCCCCTGCCCACACACCTGGTTCTGGGTACTTCTGGAGAGTCAGCCTGTCAAACATCCTGAGAGCTTCCTGTTAGCCGAGGAGCTGTGCGCTGCAGCGCCACCTAGAGGCAGCTCGGCATTACATACACAGCTTCCTCCCTGCAGAGCTTACACATGACAGCCTTTGGCTCCAGAGTGCACCGTGACCCTGCTGCGCCCTGGTGGCGCCGGCTCCTCCCCGCGACCGCTAGGGCTACCTACCCTTAGATATGCCACTGGTATGCCCAGAAGTTGTGCTGCCGCAGCGGGCTTTCCCGGAAAATTTTCGGGCATATCACCAATATGGAGGTGTGTACAAGTGGTGCATGCAGCTGTACACCACTGGTGCACCACCTCTCCAGGCACCTCAATCAGTAGTAGCTCCCCCCTCCTCTCCTGTAGATCCCCTCACCCCTCCGCTCTGGCGATCGTACGCCGGAGCTCCCCTGCCACTGCCCCGCCGCCAGTAGTTGCAGTCAGCAGGCGGCAGGCTCAGGGATGTTCGGCGTGGCTTTGGGGGACTCGGCAGCTGCTCCTAACATCCCCTGAGTCTTCCACTTAGTCACTGTTGTGAATGGCGGATGGGGCAGTGGCAGGGGAGCTCTGGCGTACGATCGCCAGAGTGGAGATGAGGGGGGAGTGACAGGAAGGGGGAGCGACAGGGGGATGCCCCTATGATCTGGGGTGGGTTTTGCTGGGGCAGGACAAATCTGCCCTGGTAGGTTTGTCCTGCCCCAACAAAAACCACCACTGAAGGGGTTAAACATTGTATGGGTATAGGCAATGGCAATCCAAGGTACAATTCCATTTAAATCACAGACTATAGGTGACGTTCTCCACACTATAGAATAAAGCTTTACCACTTAACTGACCACAAAAATACTAATAATTCAGTAACAAGTGTAATTTAGTTATTAACGAGTCATTCAAAACTGTAAACATTAAGCTGTCAAGGAATAGACTCCCTGTGATTATAAACTAGTTTTAGACTTTGACGTGGTTAGACAGCATAAAGAGATGGTCTAGAAATGACACAATCTTATTCTTTCATTTTCCACCTAAATCACACGTATATTTTATCATTGTAGGATCATGATCATGATAATTGTTTTGTTATTTTTGAAACTGCTAATAATATTATGACATTTGAATAAATCAGAGTTCTGAATTACAGAATATACTGTAGTGCCAGTGGCTCTTTATTTGTCAAATTGTTCATCTTAAATGAAATAAAAAAGTATAATGAATACAAAAAATCATTTACATCACGATGTTATTACTTTTTGGTTTTCTTTTGTTTGTATTATTTTGTTTGGATTTAAACACATTTCAAAAACAAAACTGTATTGTTCCAGATTTATAATTGAGCATAAAAATGCCCAGCTTTGATTTTATAAAACAGGTTTGAATTTCATGGGTGAAATGTAATAGGATGAGAGATTCAGAAAGTGAGAGTTTTGGTAAAAGAAATCTCCAGGTTTTTTTTTTAAAACGGCAATCATTTACACTGCAAAACCAGTTTGATTTTGCAATGTAGATGATTGAGGCTTTAAAAAAACCTGGAGATTTGTTACCAAATCTCTCACTTTCTGAATCTCTCATCCTGTTACATTTCACCCCAGTCTGTCTAGATAAAAAATGCAACAATCATCATTATCAACTCCAACACTTTCACTCTGTTTATGTAGGTGTAAATTACAGTATATGGTCTTAGCACATACATTTGAAGAACTGCACATACATAGAAGTACTGCACCATGCAACGCTTTCTCTTCATGAATGACCTTGTTATTATTGACAACGCAAGTGCCTAGCTATGTCCACAACACAAAACATTGCATTCATCTCCACTAAATAATTGACTGGTGATAAATAATGCATGCAAACTTGTGAGAGAAGAACTTCAAACATTTTGCTATTATCCATTACTTGGGTCTTATGTTGATCCAAAGAATTTATGCATATGAATATTTTTTTATTTGATTAATTTGTGTTCAGCAACATTGTAATCTAACTGCAGATGTCGAGATTGGAGGACACAACAATATAACCTCTCTAATCTCCTCTGTCCCTAAAGGCTCAATCAACAAATATTAGACACACTGAAATCTTTCAATCTCAACCTAGAAAATATCAAATTAATTTATGTTTACGTTAAATGGTTGGTGCTGGAATTATTGAACGGTTTGGGGTATATTTTAATAGATAATGTGTCATATAATTGTTGGAAAATTATATATTCTTAGGGTGGTATTCTATCTGGACTGCTATTTCTGACAGGGGAAATAGCAGTGGCTGCCTATTCATTTCTTTAACATCTGACAGCATTTAAGGCAGAATTTGCCAAAACGTATCCAACCGGTTTTTAAAACCGGTCAGATCTGTTTTGTTGAAAAATGGCCTTGCATTCTTGAATTCAAGGACAGATCTCAACCATTCACGGTCGTTTTCGCTGGTACAACCGCTTTTCACCACTCAACAGGCGGAACATTGATCGGCGATAAACTGTTGAGCTGGGCAAAAATGGGGCAGGAATCCAATTGTTGGAACATTCCAACAGTTGGAATCCATGATTGAATAATCCCTTTAATCCGGATTAGAGTTTGTTAATATATGTTTAATAAAGTGCTGCAAATGCTAAAGAAAAATATACATATTATACTTTTAAAACAATATAAATTGTATTATACTCAGGGACGGTGCAAGGCACCGGAGCGCCCCAGTCGAGTCGGGGTGGGGGCGCCCGGGTGCCCGGGGGGTGGTACCTGTATTCTAAAACTGTCAGCGTCCCTGCAGTGCTGGTGCGCTGTCACTGTGCATAAAGCTGCTGCTGTCGGCGGCGGCGGGGTCCCTGGAGTGAATAGAGAATAACTAGCGCTATGCGGCGGCGCGGGAAGCGCTTCTGATTTTGAAAACACTTGTCGCACGCTGATTGGCTGAATCTCAGTGTTTTCAAACCCAGAAGCGCTTCCCGCGCCGCCGCATAGCGCTAGTAATTCTTTATTCACTCCAGGGACCCCGCCACCGCCGACAGCAGCAGCTTTATACACAGTGACAGCGCCGCAGGTACCCCCGCGGCACGGACACTCCAGGGACCCCGCCGCCGCAGCTGACAGCAGCAGCTTTATACACAGTGACAGCGTACCAACACTGCAGGGACGCCGACAGCTATATGCACATGGGGGTCAGGTGAGGGGCGAACTGCCACCCTCCAGGTGCCGGCGCCCTACACAAATGCCTAGAGCTGCCTAGTGGTGGCGCCGGCCCTGATTATACTGAACATAAAATGAATGCAGCACATGAGGATTCAAAATGTTTTTATTACACTAAAAAAAAAATGTTTTCAATTTTACTTATGCCGCGATTCCTGGTAATTACCCCAAAATGGAGAGCATCAGCACAGCTCTAAATGTCGGGACTTTAGTTTATAGCATCATAGCAGGGCTACAAAGGGGAGTACCGAAATGCTCAGTATACTTCTCATTGTTCCCAGGCTCCCTGTTAAGGCATTTCTGGGCTTTGGTTCACAAGGAATATATGAGAACTGTAAGTGGACAGCGCAGATAAGCCAGGACTTTACTCAGCCACCACAAAAAGGATAGGGAGGATGTAAGTGAAAACAGCCCATTTGATCCCAAGTGATGACCATGATGGTGGTATGCGGTGGATTGTGGTACAATGTTGGTTTATCAAGATGTGATTTACAGTAGGTTGGCTTTCAGTAATGGATGTTTGAGTAAGTAGGGTGTGATGATGTGAACAAAGCTCAGTGATTGGTTGAAAGCTGGAGATGATACAAATAAACTGCCTGGAAGTTGTGGAACTGGGTTAATGAAGAACATGATGGTGACGCGATGGGACATAACGATGATGGTGATGATAATGATGATGATTAAGAGTTATGACTATGCCAATGTGGAATAAAAATGATTGATAGTACTATATATGCCCCAGCTTGTTTTAGACGCTGCCCTTTCCTGATGTGGTGTACCCTTATCATGCAGAATTCAAATGCACTTAGTTTACCAATTATGAATATGGGGTAGCAGTAACAAGTATATTGAGACTGATAATAAATACTGTATAAAGGTATCTTAAGAGGTGTAGCTATTGTGACTGCTCCCCCCTCTACACACACACACACACACACACATCACACTTGTCAGGATCCCGCTGTTGATGCTGTCTGAGCATAGGGATTTGTAATATCTACTGTACCATCCGGATTTCGAATACATCCCACCTCATGCTTATAAGATGTTGCCGTTACATTTATTATTTGCAATAATTAGTCCTGCATCCAATCTGGCCAAAATCTATCTATTTTATAATCATTTGTTTACATTTTATTGGTCGATTCTGCTCCTATGGGCTTCTCTTCGCAGCACTGCTGTGTGAGGGATGTGGCATAGATCCAGGGCCGGTGCTAGGCACCGGAGCTCCCCAGGCAGGGAGGGGGGTGGGCGCCACGGCGATCAACCACTTTCCCGCTCCAGTGGGGCCGCCTGCCGGGTCCAGTGATGCGGCGCCGTGACGTTCGGGGGGTGGGGGGTTGGTGTCACTCGCCTTGCGTAGCGGCGCTGGCCGCCGCAATTCTCCCCAGGGAGGGTTAGGGGGTGTCCGGCGCCGTGATGTTCCAGGGGGGGAGGAGGCTGCCGCGACTCTCCCCAGGGAGGGGAGGGGGGGTGTCCGTCACTGTGACATTCTGGGGGGGGAGCTTGGCAGGTGATGCGGGTCGCCGGGATGTGACGCGATGCTCCCCAGGAAGGGGGGAGTGGGCGGCTTGCTAGGTGATGCGGCGCGGGGGGGACCAGCTCCAAACAGCTCCAAACTGCTGGCACCCTAGGGAAATGCCTAAGGCTGCCTAGTGGTGGCGCCGGCCCTGCACGGATCCCCCCAGCATGCCCTGCGTCCGCCAGTGTCTCTGTGCATGCACACCTGGACTTCTCCATTAGAAACGAGGAAGTCCAGGCAGTGGCCGGGATCACAAAGAGCAGCTCTTATCGGGAGATCTGCCACTTGCATCTCTCATCACATATGTTAGTACATATGTGATGAGCATCGGCGGAATGTACCGCCGCTGCTTGGTACATCCTGCCCTTTATCACTCTTGAGTTTTCTCTTTTTAGGGCTTTATATATCTTCCCTCCAGTCTTGAATGTACAATGGCAACTTTGGTAGATAGGACTCAAATGGAAATTATATATTAGGTTAAATAAGGAACATAAGAAATGTACCTATTTTGTTGCTCCCTTGTATAAAAGCACTTGACCTTGGACGCTTGAGCAACCTACTAATGACTTTGTATTTTATGTCAAGCTAAATCATGTCATCATCTAGCCTAATATTAATCTAGCTGGACATGCATTCAGAGGTAAAACACTACCTTAATCTTAACAGCAGCAGCAAAAAAAAAAAAGCTGACATTGTTAACACAATGCTGTGTTGTTGACATATCAAATGTTAAACATTTAATCACTTCTAGACTAATCAGAACTAAACAATAAGCTATACTGCCACTGACACAATCCATTAGTGCTATCACATTACTCTTATTGGGCTCTATGCAGAATTCAGAAATTGTATCAGCACTATTCAAAGGTCAAACACACAAGCATTTTACATATAGACGCTTGCTATAATTTCCCACTGGCATAACTGAACTTCTGGTGTACTGAATATGGCTTTTCTACAAAGATTTTAATCAAGTTTGCACACCGAAGCACTTACCCTATAATTGTGTTACAAAAAAAAAAAAAAAGAGACGTACGGTTTCTCTTGACTTTGTCTCAAAAATTTCCCAGAAATGACGGGTTTAGAATTACAAAATTAAAGACTTAAGTTTTATTTTGCAAGCATATGTAATTTTGTGTAAAATGAGGATACAGGAACGTGTTCCAAAAAGTAACTTAACACTAATATAATTTTCTGCATATTAAGCACAAGTCAATGTATTATGATAACTATAATTAAAGATGGCCGAACAGCTGGGGACAAATGAACATTTGCAAAATATGCTGTTGCCAAGGTGCAACATACGGACATGGGACAAAATGATGACTTGTGTTGATGACTATGGTTTATGCGATGTTAGTTACTGTATATAAGTTGTGTTACAAGACTCATTGTGACTGTGCTTCAAGCAGCATGGAATGGACAACTATTTAAAGCTGGGTACACATTAGAAGACACTGAAAGTGTTACAATATCGTCAATGCTTTCCCTAGAACTCCCTGACAAACAATATAGTGTGTACACAGTGAGCGATATTACAAACGCTATCGTCTATGGCCATGTCTGTTGATGGTGATAAATTATGATTTGGACTGAAGAGCACCTCAAGCTCCGAGGACAAATGGCAACTGAAACATTTCTTTCCCACCACAATAAAGCAACACCAGGATCTCAAAACCAGAGAGGGAAAAAGAACAAACGGGAAATCTTCTTAAAATGAATGCAGCCCAGCAAACATAAGATAGCCCTGAAATACCCATCCCTACATTATTCTTATAGGCAAAACCTAACCCTACCCACAAGACTACAATATAGTAAACAATTAGCCATTTCCTGTTTGGTGGCTGATACTCACAGACTCGGTTATTTATTTGCCTACTCACACACCCTCTTGTTTTTATCTATATTGGGTTCCATTCTTTTTATTACCGGAGCAATTCAGAATTGCTCTGGCACCATGAGACCTAATACTACTACACTGGTAGCAGTGACACTTCCCACGGAGGTGGGGCCTTGTGCACATGTGAGACCTGCATGTGGACAGCAAATGCTGCACACGTGGTGGAGGGATATATCTTTGTTTACCTGGACCTTATGAAGAATTGGGGGCTGGTTGACCTCCCGACAGTCGAGATTCCGACAGTCAATATACTGACATCGGAATCCTGACTGTTAAATGCCGACCATGTCTGCCTACCTGACCCTCTCCATGCGGGAAACAATGCTCTGTTTCTGGACTTCCCTGGTAATGTATGATTGCCATCACCTGTGGGGAGCTAGGTAAAGGTGTTTCACCACAGGTGATGGCAACCATACATTACCAGGGAAGCCCAGGAACACAGCATTTTCTCCCGCATGGAGAGGGTCAGGTAGGCAAGTATGATACAGACAGTTGGGATTCCAACTTAGAGGGGCTTTTCTCCATGTGATGGTCCACATCCCCCGTAGTGGGAGAATAGAACCTGTGTCAAGTGCAGTGAACCACAAGCTCACATGGGGCTCCAGCGTGCTTGCCCCCTTCGGTGTACCAGCAATCGGAATCCTGAATTGTCAGGGCCATATACCAAACCCAGAAAAAGCAAGACACCAGTACCTAGGGCTATCTGCAGAAAACACTGGTTACAAGTCGGCTCTATCAGCTCCCTAATAATGAATGGGCCCATTACATAACTCAACTGGAAACTAGGCACCTATCTCCCTGGATGCAACTCTCCTGTCACTTTCTTCCTATCCCCCTATCTCTTCCCCTCTACTCTTTCTCTCTCCCTCCATCTTTCTGTGTCTCTGTTCCTCATTCTCCCTCCCTCTGGCTCCCACGTCTCTCTCTCTGCTATATATAATCACATCTAAGTACATATTGTATATAATTGTTGAAAGTTTAATAAAGTTTTGCCATCTAGGAACTAATTATCTGGTGACTCAGTTCTACAACTAAGAAAAGAAAGTTCACATTTTTGAAGTAGGATAATACATAAAGAATCTGCCTGGTACTCGCATGGAGAAGAGAAAGCAGTAATAGTCTATAGCAGTGAGTCTATACAGAGAATATGTAAGAAAGGTTCTTCAAACAGAACCTCTACAGCTTATTTCTGAGAGTCTGTTTGTGTAAGGAATGTAGACCTGACAAGAAACCGTCCATTTCCCATCTGTACTCCTCACAGAGGAGGGGGCAATGACTCTTTGATGTCCCCCTTCATAAGAAGTTAAGGGAATTGGTATTATCAGACCAGATGTACAGTACCATAGTGTACTATGACTTTTCTTTTATAGCACAACCATTCCCATCTATATAGCCAACACCTGGCATCCTAAAATTATATAATCTAATATTGATTTGGAAATGGCATTATTCTACACCTAAGATGATTAATATAAACGGAGCATACTGTACTCAGGAGACATTTACAATACAGCGTAATGTTAATATTTTAAGAAGAGGAGCAGAAAATGTTGCTTTCATCCTTTTGTGCATGGCGGCAGTGCCGGTGCGACACACCGTAGCGCCTCAGGCGGGGGGGAGCGGGCGCCCTGCCGCTTACCTGCTCACGGGGGGGCTGATGCCGCTGAGTCCGTGGGGGAGGGGATGCCCTTCAGCCGCTCATATGGCTCCAAGTTGGGGGGGGGGGGCCCATCAGTGGCCGGCGCCCTAGGCAAATGCCTAAGGCTGCCTAGTGGTGGCGCCGGCCCTGCATGGCGGTGCTGTTGTTTTTGACAAGCTACCCAGTACATTATTAAGGAGCTTGTCCATATAGATCCTTGTCGTAAGCTCTCAAGGTCGTAAGAGGTGATATACAAACTGCTACAAACAAGTCTGAATCAGGCCCAATGTGCAAATATATGCTAATGCTGCCAAGGTTTGGAAATCTACTGAGACGCTCGCTGGCAGCCTTGGTAATGTCATCATATGTGTACAGACACGCAGCAGTGGTCACAGATCCATCGGTAATTGACATTCTTAGTCATTGGCGTTGAGATGCTAGTGCTATGCTTTCTGTGTATGGGTTTCAGCAGAGACTCACCCTGCACATCCTGTGGCTGTCACCCATCTGCGGGCTTTCTGCATATGGACAACAAACTTCTTCCATTGTGGACATCTGGACATCTGGACCTCCTATGGCAGGTGCTGTTTCTCTCAAAATGGTCTCCCGTGACTACAGTTGTGCATCTGGAAGAGCAGTCGCTTGCACTGACACTCCCATGACCACTGCCCCATGAATCAGCACACTAGTAGCCATGCCGCCATGTCTCCACCCATCACTTTTCCACAACCTGATTATCCTCTGAATCAGAACTTTTTTGTGTACAAGTTTGAATGTCCAGTTGCAGTAATATCTCAACAAAGTAAACATCTCTTAACAACATGAAAAAGCACATTGTCTGTGCCTCAGAATCAGGCCTTTGTGTGCAAAAGTTTTGCACAAGGAAAAAGTTCCCCTTAATACAGATGCGTACCCCCCTGCATTCTGCAGGAGACTCCCAGAAATAGCAGCAATCTCCCCCTCTCCCTCATTAGTCTAGCAATCTTCCTCATGTCACCTAGCCCACATTACACTGTTACATCATAGTTACCTCCCCTCCTGCATTCTGCAGGAGACTCCCAGAAATAGCAGCAATCTCCCCCTCTCCCTCATTAGTCTAGCAATCTTCCTCATGTCACCTAGCCCACATTACACTGTTACATCATAGTTACCTCCCCTCCTGCATTCTGCAGGAGACTCCCAGAAATAGCAGCAATCTCCCTCTCTCCCTCATTAGTCTAGCAATCTCCCTCATGTCACCTAGCCCACATTACACTGTTACATCATAGTTAACTCCCCTCGTGCATTCTGCAGGAAACTCCCTGAAATAGCAGCAATCTCCCTCTATCCCTCATTAGTCTACCAATCTCCCTCATGTCACCTAGCCCACATTACACTGTTACATCATAGTTACCTCCCCTCCTGCATTCTGCAGGAGACTCCCTGACATAGCAGCCATCTCCCTCTCTCCCTCATTAGTCTAGAAATCTCCCCCATGTCACCTAGCCCACATTACACTGTTACATTATAGTTACCTCCCCTGCTGCATTCTGCAGGAGACTTTCTGAAATAGCAGCAATCTCCCTCTCTCCCTCATTAGTCTAGCAATCTCCCCCATGTCACCTAGCCCACATTACACTGTTACATCACAGTTACCTCCCCTCCTGCATTCTGCAGGAGACTCCCTGACATAGCAGCAATCTCCCTCTATCCCTCATTAGTCTACCAATCTCCCTCATTTCACCTAGCCCACATTACACTGTTACATCATAGTTACCTGCCCTCGTACATTCTGCAGGAAACTCCCTGAAATAGCAGCAATCTCCCTCTATCCCTCTTTAGTCTACCAATCTCCCTCATGTCACCTAGCCCACATTACACTGTTACATTACAGTCACCTCCCCTCCTGCATTCTGCAGGAGACTCCCTGACATAGCAGCAATCTCCCTCTCCCCCTCATTAGTCTAGCAATCTCCCTCATGTCACCTAGCCCACATTACACTGTTACATCATAGTTACCTCCCCTCCTGCATTCTGCAGGAGACTCTCTGACATAGCTGCAATCTCCCTCTCTCCCTCATTAGTCTAGCAATCTCCTCATGTCACCTAGCCCACATTACACTGTTACATCATAGTTATCTCCCCTCCTGCATTCTGCAGGATACTCCCTGAAATAGAAGCAATCTCCCTCTCTTCCTCATTAGTCTAACAATCTCCTTCATGTCACCTAGCCCACATTACACTGTTACATTTTTGGGGAACAAAGGAATGAGAGACAGATACATTTACATTGAATCATCAGCGCCATTTCCCAGCACTTTACCAAGTATAGTATCTCTTACTAACTGCTTTGGGGCTCATCCACATTTGTATAAAAGTCATTTTACAAGATTCCTCTCAGATGTAGCAGTACACACCCACACTTCTAGGTGCCACGTTCACAATCTCTTTTCACAATCTCTCCATATATAGAACTAGACACTTCCTTTGGGTGGAGCATGACACGCCCCCTCAATGGGGCACTGTGTAAAACTCTATTACCAACTATAATCTCCCTGAAACTGTTTTCAAAAGTAGGCAAGAATGCCTTAATGTGCTGGATTCAGTTGTATAAAACAATCCGTTGGTGAGCATCTTCATGTAGAAAAATGTGAAAATGAATGAGAACCTATACATTTAGTTATTACGGCCAAGCATTAAGACTTCAGAAAGCTATAAAATCTCATACATAAGTTATGTGCATGCTGCATGACGATATAGCATACGCAAAGGCAAGCCTCAGGGGGCAGCGACGCCGGAACATAAAATCATTTCTCTGAGGACTAAAATGACATTTCAGATGATATTCTACAAAGAGGGGATGAAATAGTTATTACTCATACAAATACTATTTAACCTTGGAAAAAAAAGACCTGGATTAAGAGTATTATGTGCTCATTCTGCTTGTTCAGTCATATAACTTGCTACAGACTTCATTTATTTCCTTGCTTTGTTTTCCATTGTGTGACTATGGTCTATTTCTGATTTATTGGAATATGTCTTTTGTTCGTGTAAACCATTTATATGCAGCAATGCGCTGTATTTTTTTTTCCATTTAAATCTAAGACAAATACACTACTATTATAACATTGGTGATAATAGGGAAGGACACATATTCAGATGAGATTCCCTATTAGAATCCTGTTAGCACAACTGTATAGGTTGTGCCGGATTGTAGCGGGGTGACCAGTGTGCTACACCGCAGAGACCGGTATTGGGAGGGGCAGGTCTGCTATTAACTAACGAAGCTTAAACTTCAGTGCCCATGATCCTGGAGTGGCCCATTTCCACCTCTTGTTTTTATGTACTGTATGATTACAGCTCCTCACCAATAACAGGGCCGTAACTGGGGGGGGGGGGGGGGGGGTCTAGGGGGTCACATGTCCCGGGTGCTGCATGGGGGGGCACTGTCAGGCGGGGACTGGCGTAGCAGCAGCTTGAAACAAGCTATGCTATTTTCCGGATGGTAAGAAGATTTCGAAAAGACTTGCCGGATGCTGATTGGCTGAATTCTCTCAGCCAATCAGTGTCCGGCATGTGTTTTCAAAATTAGCAGCGCTTCCCTCCACCAGGCAAATAGCATAGCTTGCTACAAGTGAAAGCCACCGCTGCCCGTCCCCGGACCCCGCTGCACATATGTATGTGGGCGCTGGGGGTCGCTCAGGAACACCTGGCTCCAACAGCTAGCGGTGTCATGCCACAGCCAAAACATGACACCCTGGCTGGTGAGTCCTAGCCAGGTCCCTGGGGGAGTTGGGACCCCAAGTAAAGACTAAAGCCCAGGGCTGTCTCCCGCGCCCCTGGGCGCTGGAATTATCGCTGCACTGATGGATAGAAAAAGGTTCAAAGAGTGTAAAAATAAGATATTTGGTTATGTAGTAGAACTACAATTCCCAGCAAGCCTCCCCTGCATGCTGGGACTTTGAGAACCACAAGTTCCACCATGAGGAGCATTAATGGGCCCACTGGGAATTGTACACCCACTACAGAACCATTACCCAAAGAACTGACCCACACACAAATAAAGTATAATTTTATTACACACTTCATACATACAGGTTGAGTTTAATTATTCAGAAAACCAAAGTCTCCAGAATGTACTTTTTTTGCTAAAAACCTACTGGGGACATCGGTAACTGGCACTACTGTAACTAGCACTGAATATGTGCAAGAAAATAATTGCTTGGCATTCCCATTCAGCGCATGAGATAGTACACACATCTTGTTTCATGCACAAAAAATATATCTGTGTGCATTTCATGTGCTTGATGTGTTTATACAACATAAATGCAAGATACCTCAAGATAACTCATTGACATATAGAAACATTGCGGACTACGGAATAATCAGTTATACAAAATGCTTCTGGTCCCGAGCAATTTGGATAAAGGATACTCAACCTGTACATACATACATACTTACCAGTTTGATCCCATAGCTAAGGTCCTCTTCTCCAGTAGAAAATGTAAATAGGTACAGATGTAGCCACTGTCGTCCTTCAAGGCGCTAGTGCCAGCTCCTGCTAGGGGGCGCGCACGCACGAGACGCACAAGACGCACGCGCGCCCCGTGACAACAGAGCTGCCCGCTGCCATCTGCTGCTTCCCCCGCCGGTCCCCATCGCCGCCTGACCCCACCCCTAACCCTGCCCATCTCCCCGAAGCAGAGACGGACAGGGTGACGCTGTCCAGCCACCGTGCTACTGGGACGCGCGTGTATGTGAGACGCACGCTCGTCCCAGTCCCCATCCACCTGTGCTCGCCAGAGGGGAGGATCTGGCAGGCGCCGGCATTGAAAGACAGCGGCTCCATCTGTACCTGTAAAAAAAAATTATACTTACCATACCTCTAGCGTAGATCGGTCCTCTTCAGTCCAAGGCCCTTATTCTGCATCGTGCGGTACGGCCCGCGTGCGGCCGTACCGCCGATGTTTTTAGTCTGCACATGCGCAGAGGTCAATCTGCGCATGTGCAGCCCCATTCGCCGCAGACGTATTTCGTCCGCCGCAAAGGGGGCGTATAGGGGCGTGAGGGGCTTCATACCCTCATTTCCCTATGTATACGCCCCGCGTTTCATGGGCGTTCCCATGCAAACGCGGGGATGTATGCATGGTAATGAGGGTATGACGCCACTGATGGGGGCGGAAAGCTGACGTCGCCGGATGTCAGCTCTCAGCCCCCATACAAGCTAACACACGGACGATTGTCCGTGTGGTCTCAGCTTGCGGGAGCTGCTGTGGCGTGCGGCCCTGCCTTCGATGGTCGACGACCATCGAATGCAGGGGGCAGCTCCCACCATGGTGGAGGCGTACGCCCCACCATTTTTATGCGGATCGCCAGCCGTCCGTGTACGGACGTCCGTGGCGATCCGTCTCGTGGGCGGGGATTGGTTTGTGCGGCCAGAGCACCGTGTGCGGCTCTGGCCGCACCAATCAGAATAAGGGCCCAAGTAAGCAATCCAGGGGTTAAAAAAAAACTGGCAAAACCCAATACCAAGCGGACTGAGGATCCACATATAAAGTTTCTTATATAGCGCAGCATATTCTGATGCGCTTTACAATTGGAGACAACAGTAATTAAACAAACTGGGTAGAAGCAAACCGACATAGAGTTAGGAAGGCCCTGCTCGCAAGATTACAATCTATAGATAATACAAAGAAAATTACAGTTATCACCATAAAATACAGGGGACCTCACAGTGACCTCAATGTAATGCAAACAACATTACAATGACTGCCATAATATAAGTAGAGTACCAATGATTACCATATAACACGGACAGAAAATCACAGCCATACAGTGTGACCATACTGTATCATTATAACAGTAGTGCCCATACATACATAACTCTGCAGTGCATATATGTAACAATCACAGTATTCTATGAATTTGTATCATCCTGCTGCTGCCGAAATCCTCATCGGGATTATACAGTATGTAGAATGCGATATGCAGAGCAAGGTGGCTCCACGGATTTTGACTTGGCCTGATACGCTATTCAATAAGTGGGTCATCAGTGCCACTTATTGAAGCCACTGGAGTTGGTAAATGAAGCTGCTGCTTCACCAGGTCTGTTTCAAATCACACCAATATTTTAGCATGATAACATAAATGTCAACATAGTCATTGTAGATATACTAAGTATGTTGACATTCTGCATGTGACCATTACAACCAGTGGTCGAAGTGGGCCGGTATGTGGCGGTATGGCATACCGGCACTTCTTCCCACTGACCCGGAAGTACAAAGACAGCATGCGGGGACGGGTGCCATTGATCCCGTCTCCACCAGTCATTGCAGCCGCTGGTCCTCTGCCAGCAGCAGATCCCCTCCCAGTCCCCTAAAGTCGCTTCTGTCCCTGGCACTCTCCCTGCCTGTGCCGGGCGTTCGGCTATCATCTCGGCGCCGCTGGTCCTCTCCCTGCCTGTGCCGGGCGCTCGGATATCATCACTGCTATGCTGGTCCTCTCCCTGCCTGTGCCAAGCGCCCAGCGATCATCATTGCACCGCTGGTTCTCTAAGCCGCCGGTGCTACACTGCCAGCGGCTGTTAAGTATCTGCAAACGGTGGGCAGACTGCAGAGCAGGAGCGGGCATACAGCAGCACACAATGATGGAGACAGAGTTTAGCTGCTCCCTGCAAGTCCGGTGGCTTATGGCATCCCGGCTCCAGCAGTGTCACTAAGGTGAGGGCTGCTGGTGGGAGTCTTGCAGCCTTATATTCACCCCCTCTTTCTCTCTCTCTGCCTCACCCCTCTCTCTCTAACTTCTCTCTTGCCTAACACCGCTCTCTCCCTTCTACACTGCACTTGACCACGCCCTTTTTGATTGGGCACGCCCTTTTTTGATTGACCACCCCCCCTTTTCGATTTACCACGCGCCTTTAAAATTGGTCACACCCCTTTTCCTGTTTTCTACCTTTATTTTTCCATACCCCCACTTTTAAATTTCCACTTCGAGCACTGATTACAACCATTTCCTATTGTGTGAATGCTGGCATATGAATGTCTAAAAAATAAACCAAACCCAACAATATATACAGTACAGAAAAAAATGAATGAGGTGAGAGTTCCCCCTGTGATGTTCAGCTGATAATTTTTCTACCTATGGGCCTGATTCAGATCGTGATGGAATCTGCGCTAATCGCACTTTTGCCCATGTACTCGCATGGGAGCACGCAAGCGCGATCCCTGAAACTGCGATCACAGGCGATTGCAGTGGCAGAGCTGGTGGGGGATGGTGAAGCTGCATTGGGGCGGGGCAGTGACTGACCATTGTGAGAGCGATCCAGACAAGACAGGTCTGTACTGCTCGGGGGAGGGCACATCGGCTACTCTGACCAGAAACATGTCTGAACGTGCAGCCAGGGGGCATCTGGTAATGAGTGAGTAATGAGTGTGGTAAGGCGCTTGAACTTTATCAATCTGCCTGCATAGTTTTGCAGAGAGGGACCCGGCAAGCGTGATGGCCTTGCCCTGTACTGGGCGGCCCTCCCGCAGCCTAGAACCGGCAGTTGTTATTTTGCGAAGTTTCACAAAACTAAACGGCTAAGTCTGATATTAGCTTTGGATAATTTATTTTTAGAAGGACAGGTGAATAAAACAAATAAAAATAAAAATAATAATGCGGCACACAGCCGGGTGGTTTTTGGGTGCAGCCTCACCAATTTCATCACATTCTATTTGCAACATGAAACAAATTAGAAAATTCTTCAGTTTGCAGGAAAACATGAATAAATTAACTAAATGGCTTTGTATCTCAGAATATTAACTGTATGGCTGAGCAAATCTTGTACAGTACAGAACAAATGCAGCTCTGTATCCTAGAGTAGGTTCTCACTCTGTTCTATGTATATACCAGATGCGGATGTGGGATACGCCAGCCACCTATTTTATTCTCCCTCTATGGGGGTCGAGGGAAAATAGCCGACGGCCGTTGGGAACCCGGCTGTCGGTGTTTTGACAGTCGGGATCCCGACGTCGGGTGACTGCCTATCGGGATCCCGACTGTCGGGACCCCGTCCGGCACCCCCAGATGCGAGCTACAGTATGAGATGCAATGATTGCTATGGTATGTTAATATAACGCCAAATGTTATAAAATGTATTACAGTATAAGACACAATTAATCAGATAGATTTTTATAGCAGTAGTATACTGTTATATGTATATTACCCAGAATAGGGGGGGATTTTGGATATATTCATACACATCAGGGGTTAAAAATTTGAGAGTGACTTTGTAAACTGTTGAGAACATTATGCAGAGCTTATCTGTGGGATTGCACAAAGAATGGCTACTGTATTAACAACAAAAAAACAAGGGATTAATTCAGCACGGATGGCTAATCAGAGAAATCACAGTTGCCTGCAAACAAAAAGCCCAGGGCAGCCATCAGGGAGGGACTGCTGGGGCTCCAGTCCCGGGTCCAGGACTGGAGTTTATAAGGTATAATCATACTTGCCTACTTTTAAGTCTCCTCTTTGGGAGAAGCCCAGAGAGCGGCTAAATGAGCGGCTAAATGCCGTGATTTGCTTCATTTAGCCCGGCACCCTTTACGAAGAGCCACGAATGCCTCTATTTTACTGGCAGAGGAGGGGGCTGCGGGGTGGGTCCGAAGCGATGAGCAGGAATCCAGGTGGCTTGCCTACACTTCCGGGGGGGGGGGGGGGGGCAGGAGGTGGACCAGATTTTCAGGACCTTCCCGCCCATTCCGGGAGGGTAGGTAAGTATGGGTATAATTTGTCACATTTCCCCCCTTGAAGCAATGTAGAGGTTGAGTAGTGCGGTCAATGCTGCAGATACAGGTCTCACCAGGCATTCCAGGTTTTCGAGAAAGGGAAACGAGGGCCCTGCCTTTTTTGTCAGTCCGGGGCCCCACAATTTCTGATGGCAGCACTGAGAAAGCCACTGCCCAGACAGAAAGAAAAGACGTCCTTTGCAAAATCCAAACCATGAAACAGTTTTTTTCTATCTGCACCAGTCTAGGGCTTCAATTACTCTGATCAAGATTCAGGCTCGAAGAGGTCATCGATGACTTCAGAGACCCAACCGATAAAAAAAACCTGGACACGCCCACGTTTTCACAGACACACCCAGAAAATGTTTCTAACCCTAAATGCCGGCTTCCTGTCAACCGGACTGCGGCTACTCTGCGACATCTATGCATATGAATATTATTTTGTAGTCCTTGATAGTCTAAGAATAGATTGCTAATACACACCAGGACGATTTTCCCTTAATCCCGTCACTCCTGATACAATACCGACCGATTGTATGTAGATTGTATGTACTTTTGGACTTTTTGTCATTTTGTTGATCCGATTCCGATCCGATGCGCGTAACCGCCGCTCGTTTGGTGACGTCATGGGTCCTATGTGCTGCAGGTAGGATCCTTCAATACAAGTCCGACTGACTGTCCGTCGCGTGCCAGTCGTGAGTGTTTTTTGCTGCCTTCAGTTGGGGCATCTGTCGTGCGACCCAGCCTATTTGAGTGACATTTCCTAAACACTCCCCCGGCGCCATGTTTTTCCACATTACAGTACTGACGCAGAAATTGGACTCTCCTTCTTGGCTCATCTCCCAGAACAACAACCTGGTAAGTTTGCTCTCCCAATGCTCTCCTACGCATACCATCACCCAGGCACCTGTTCATGTGCTTGGCCCCATACACCTGTCTTTCTATGTATATATATATATATATATATATACTAGGTGATTCATCGCGCCCTACGGGCGCTCTTCACACCGGCGTAAGGGGCTACGCCCCTTAATTTGTGAACATTTGTATTGTGAGAAATATGGTTAGAATTGTATGAAAGATGCCCTGTATTGCAGCTTCTGGCAGTGGGTGAGGGTCCAGCGTGGCAGCACAGGAGTACCGGACGGTGGCCCTGAGTCAGTGTCTCCTTCTACTGGGTGAGAGTTAGGGTGCATGAGAGCAGGAGGCTGGGATATGATGCATGATAGGGGTATGTGGGCAACACAGCGTCAGCGATTACCCAGTGGTGGAAGTTACGGTTCAGGAGAGCAGGAAGCTGGGTAGTGATAGGGGTGTGTGGGCATACGGGGGACTAAAGAGGGTGGTGGACACTGTGCAGCTTCTGCCAGTGGGTGAGGGTCCAGCGTGGCAGCACAGAAATACAGGAGTCAGTGTCTCCTCCGACTGGGTGGGAGTTAGGGTGCATGAGAGCAGGAGGCTGGGCGGTAAAGCATGATAGGGAAATGTGGGCAACACAGGGTGAGCGGGTCTCCACTGGCGGAAGTTACAGGGCAGGAGAACAGGAGGCAGGGCAGTGTCCTCCCACATTGATGGCAAAAGTATTCAACATCGGCCATAAACTATCGATTATTTGAAAATCATTGATGGTCGATGGGCATCCCTAGAACTGGAGGAGGGTGGGGGACAGTATGCAGCTCCCGGCAGTGGGTGAGCGTCTCCTCCCTCTGGGAGGGAGTGAGCGTGCATGAGAGCAGGAGGCTGTATAATAGTGGTATGTGGGCAAGACATTAATAAAAGTTGTGGCGCTGGTGCAGAGGGCAGTGGGGAAACCTGCAGTGCGGCAGCCAGGGCCGGATTTCCCACCTAGGGGCGGTACCTGCTTGTGGTGGTACAGGATCCCCCATTGTCACGGGGGTACGTGAAATGCAAGAGCGGGGGCCGCGGTGGTCCGCTGGGGGGTGGAATTGCCGGAAGGGGGTCTGGGGGGTCTGCAAATTGCGGGAGGGGGGGTGGTGTGTGGGGATCCGCGGTTAGCGGGAGGGGGCGGGGGTCCGCAAATCGTGGGCGGGGGCGAGGGGGGGCTTGAATCGTGGGAAGGGGGGTCCGCAAATTGCGGGAGGGGG
Organism: Crinia signifera; assembly: GCF_055691185.1. Lineage (NCBI taxonomy): Eukaryota > Metazoa > Chordata > Amphibia > Anura > Myobatrachidae > Crinia > Crinia signifera. The sequence continues at coordinate 10,056,588 of NC_139227.1, read as the reverse complement.
GTTGTCGGGGTTAGTGAATTGCGGGAGGGGTGGTTGCGGAGGTCCGTGAATTGCGGGAGGGGTGCATGGGGTGCCGTGAGTCAAGGGGGGTGGTGCGGGGGTCCGTGAATCACGGGAGGGGTCATGAATCGCAGGAGGCGGGGGTCGTGGGGGGGCTACGAATCGCAGGAGGGGGGGTTGCCGTGAATTGCATGAGGGGGGCGTGAATCAAGGGAGGGTGGGCGCAGGGGGGTGGTGCGGGGGTCCGTGAATCGCGGGAGGGGGGTCGTGGGGGGTTCCGAATCGCAGGAAGGGGGGTATAGGGGGTGCCGTGAATTGCATGAGGGGGGCATGAATCGCAGGAGGGGGGGTCCCCGAATGTGTGAATTACGGGGCGGTCGCAAATCGCGAGAGGTGCCGAGGGGGCCCGCAAATCGCGAGAGGGGGGCGCTACGGGGGGTTTCGTGAATCGTGGGAGGGGGGGTCGTGGGGGGTTGCGAATCGCAGGAAGGGGGTGTGGGGGGTGCCGTGAATTGCGTGAGGGGGGCATGAATCGCGGGAGGTGGGGTCCCCGAATGTGTGAATTAGGGGGCGGTCGCAAATCGCGAGAAGTGCCGAGGGGGCCCGCAAATCGCGGGAGGGGGGCGCTACGGGGGTTCCGTGAATCGCGGGAGGGGGCGGCGCGAATTGCGGGAGGGGGGTCGCAAATCACAGTAGGGGGGGGGGTGCCGTGAATCGCGGGAGGGGGGGTCGTGGGGGGCTCTTTTAATGCCGGGGAGGGGGGGTCCCGCGAATCGCGGGAGGGGAGGATGCAGGGGTCCTGCGAATCGCGGGAGGGGGCTCGCGGGAGGGAGGGGTCGCTGGGGTCCCGCGATTTGCGGGAGGGTCGCGGGGGTCCCGCGTTTCGCGGGAGGGGGTGGTCGCGGAGGTCCAGCGAATCGCGGGAGGGGGTGGTCGGGTCTGGGACGGATATTAGACAGCACTTACATCGACAGCCATTACATCGACACCATTAGTTCGACAGCTCAATAGGTCGACATGGTTTTAGGTCGACATACCATTAGGTCGACATGTCATTATGTCGACAGCTCATTAGGTCGACATGTTTTTAGGTCGACACTGCCATTAGGTCGACAGAGTCTATGTCGACAGTCAAAAGGTCGACATGGGTTTTTCACTGTTTTTTGGCCAAAATGTCGACACAGTCAACATGGACACAGTTTGAAGTGTACCGCAGCCGCTCGCTATGCTTCGGGCACGGTGCCTCGCCGCGCTCGGCACACTATTTTATTCTCCCATGTCGACCTTTTGACTGTCGACATAGACACTGTCGATCTATTGGCAGTGTCGACCTAAAAACATGTCGACCTAATGAGCTGTCGACCTAATACCATGTTGACCTATTGAGCTGTCGAACTAATGGTGTCGATGTAATGGCTGTCGATGTAAGTGCTGTCTAACAATAGTCCGGATACCGGGGTGGTCGCGGGGGTCCCGCGAATCGCGGGAGGGTGGAAAGCGGGCGGGGGTCCCGCGAATCGCGGGGGGGGGGGTGCGGGGTCCCGCGAATGGCGGGAGGGGGGTCACGGGGGTTCCGCAAATCGCGGGAGGGGGGGTCGCGGGGGTCCCGCGAATCGCGGGAGGGGGGGTCGCGGGGGTCCCGCGAATCGCGGGAGGGGGGTCGCGGGGGTCCCGCGATTCGCGGGGGTCCCGCGATTCGCGGGAGGGGGGAAAGCGGGGGTCCCGCGAATCGCGGGAGGGGGGGTGCGGGGGTCCCACGAATCGCGGGAGGGGTGGTCGCGGGGGTCCCGCGATTCGCGGGAGGGGGGAAAGCAGGGGTTCCACAAATCGCGGGAGGGGGGCTCGCGGGGGTCCCACGAATCGCGGGAGGGGGGGTCGCGGGGGTCCCGCGAAAGGCGGGAGGGGGGGTCGCGGGGGTTCGCAAATCGCGGGAGGGGGGGTCGCGGGGGTCCCCCGAATCGCGGGAGGGCGTCGCGGGGGTCCCGCGATCGCGGGAAGGGGGGGTCGCGGGGGTCCCGCGATTCGCGGGAGGGGGGGTCGCGGGGTCCCGCGAATGGTGGGAGGGGGGGTCGCGGGGGGGGGTCCCGCAAATCGCGGGAGGGGGGGGGTCGCGGGGGGGCCCGCGAATCGCGGGAGGGGGTCGCGGGGGTCCTGGCAGAGGGTAGGGATGTGCAGGAGTAATGGTGAATGGTGGCTGTGGAGTAATGGTGGATGGTGGGCGTGTACTGTAGCCCTGGCTGGGCGGGGGGAGGTGATGTCAAGGGGGTGGAACGTTAGACACATGAAAGTGAAACTGTTTTACACAGGAACCGTTCTCCACAGGGGTTGAGTGACAGATCTGGCTAAATATATAAGAGATATATATATATATATATATATATATATATAGAGAGAGAGAGAGAGAGAGAGAGAGAGAGAGAGAGAGAGAGAGAGATCTATATACATTCTGGGGCTGTGACCCATCCTGTCCTTGTGTCTTGACAAAGAGCCGGCGTGGCTCGAAACGTCGACTGTATGCCTGGACTATGGTGATGTATTAAAAGTTTTTATTTGCATCATATTGCGTGAAGACTGGTGAGTGCTCTCTTGTTATCTCTATATACATTGGCTGTACCCCCATGGACTGTGGGCCTGAGTGTGGCACCCCAGCAGTTGTCTCATGGAAATTTGAGTGTGCCGGTTCTACCAACCTCTCTATATATATATATAATATATATATATATATATATATATATAGTTATATAGATATATAGGGTCCAGGGGGATGGCGGCACTCGGTTACAATTGAAGACTCCACCACTCAGGTAATTGTCACCAACGTTTCTGGGATATTTACCCCCTTTATCAAGGTGCAGGAAGAACTTCCTGCACCTTGATAAAGGGGAAGATATCCCAGAAACGTTGGTGACAATTACCTGAGTGTGGAGTCTTCATTGTAACCGAGTGTCGCCATCCCCCTGGACCCTGTATTCAGCAGCTGCAGCGCTGCGCATTGGCAGGCACCAGACATTTATTTTGTGTACCTGTGTACTACATATTATATATATATATATATATATATATATATATATATATATATATACCATTGCCCACCATTGCTATTTTTTATGCACTGTGTGCTAGGCCCCATTCACCTGTCTGTGTGAATAGCAATGTGCGCAATAAAATTTATAGGTTTTTTTCGTAAAAGTTTATTGGGGTCTTGTACAAAACCAAAACAGCGATCCGACCATCTTTAAGACCATAACGGTCGCATCGGGATCCGATCAAGATTGTTTCACAAAAAGTCACACTTTTTGCAAATCGTTAGCTTGGGACTGCCCAGGAGCTCCCGGGCAGTCCAAGGGAAATCGTTCCATGGTCGTCTATCAGACGTGAACGATCGTGGTCGTTTGGTGTGTACCCCACATTAGGTTTGGTCTTAATATCAAAACAATAATGAGAATACCACATGTATTCATGTGTCCACATCGTTCATGTGTCTAAACCAAACCACTAGGCTGACCAGGGCCAACTTTTGAAATTTCTCACCATGCAATGGCCTGTGCCTCATCAGACCATGGATCTAGCTTTTTCAATTATCCTTGAGTTGAGCACAGATTAAGGTGGTAAGAGAGCAAAAAGATCTTCTAAAATGTAGGTGGGGTAAGAAAATGAAGAGTCTTCATTAAATTAAGGGGTCTATCTACTATGTCTTAGGGATATATTTACTAATTTTGGTCAATTTTATTTTTCGTTATTGATCCATTTAAAATACTTTAATCTCAATACACATTTATTTATTATCAGTTATGTAAATAGCGCACACATATTCTGCAGCGCTTTACAGAGAATAATTGAACACTCACATCAGTCCCTGCCCCAGTGGAGCTTACAATCTATATTCCCTACCACATATACACACACACACAAACATTCTAGTGTTAGATTTGTTGGGATCCAATTAGCGTACCAGTATATTTTTGGATTGTGGGGGGAAACCGGAGTACCCGGAGGAAGCCCACGCAAGCCTGGGGAGAATATACAAACTCCACACAGCTAGGGCCATGGTGGGAATCAAACCCATGACCTTAGTGCTGTGATTTTTATATAAATTTTGGTACTCTTTACCTAGCACGGCGCCCACGATTTTGATCGTGGGCACGCAGGTAAAAAAAATCGCGGGCATCGCGGCCATTGAATGCACTAAAAATCGGGTGCGACACGACCGACGCGATGCCCGCGATTTCCCATAGGATCAATGTTAAATTTCTCAATTGACCCGATTTTACTGTTCAATGCCTCAATTGACACGATTTTTCCATAGGAAACAATGTTAAATGGCCCACAGAGGCCAAATAGCACCCTGAAGTTTGAAATGGCCCCCACAATTGTTAACGCCACCCCACGATCAACGTCAACCTTAAGCCGTGGCAGCGCAGCGAGCCCGCGAGGGGCGGCGGTACGCGTCCTACGACCTTTTCATACCCCCACTATCCACGTCGGTGTGGAGTTGAGAATAGAATAGTGTGGCGAGCGCAGCGAGCCACCGAGCCCGAAGCGTGGCGAGCGCAGCGAGCACCGCGAGGGGACGCGGATACCTTCACAGGTAAACGCGTCCCTTTCGCGGGCTTCACAGGTATCCTCGTCCCCTTGCGGGGCTCGCTGCGCTCGCCACGCTTCGGGCTCGGTGGCTCGCTGCGCTCGCCACACTATTCTATTCTCAACTCCACGCCGACGTGGATAGTGGGGGTATGAAAAGGTCATAGGACGCGTACCGCCGCCCCTCGCGGGCTCGCTGCGCTCGCCACGCTTCGAGTTCACGTTGATCGTGGGGTGGCGTTAACAATTGTGGGGGCCATTTCACACTTCAGGGTGGCTATTTGGCCTCTGTGGGCCATTTAACATTGATTCCTATGGAAAATCGTGTCAATTGAGGCAATTGAACAGAAAAATCGGGTCAATTGAGAAATTTAACATTGGTCCCTATGGGAAATCGCGGGCATCGCGTCGGTCGCGTCGTACCCGATTTTTTAGTGCATTCAATGCCCGCGATGACCGCGATGGGCGCCGTGCTAGGTAAAGAGTACCTAATTTTTTTAAGGTTAGTAAATGTGGGTTCTAACTTTGCAAGTCCAACAGCAATGAATATCAATTGACATCGACAAAGATTGACCAACATCTATCTTCAGTAAATATACCCCTTGGAGAGAGCTGTAAAAGTGTATAATAAAAAAAAAAAAAAGGTACTTGTTTCCTAGCACGGCCACAAATCTTGGCCATCGGGGGTAATTATAGTGGCTCAATTGACACGATTTTTCCATAGGAAACAATGTTAACCCCTTCCTGACAGAGCCAGTTTTTGCGTTCCTGACAGAGCCCTTTTTTCAAATCTGACATGTATCACTTAAGTGGGGATAACTTTTTTTTGCTTTTACTTATCCCAGTGATTTTGAGATTGTTTTTTCGTGACACATTGTACTTCAAATTAGTGGTAAATTTGGGTCGATACAGTCTGTGTTTTTTTGTGAAAAATACCAAAATGTCGGAAAAAAATGGAAAATTTAGCAATTTGCAAAATGTTAAATTTTCTGCTTGTGAGACAAATAATCATACCACTCAAAATAGTTAATAACTAACATAGACCATATGTCTACTTTATGTTTCCATCATTATTTCAACTTCCTTTTAATTTTTTTGGACACTAGGAGGCTTACAATATGAATAGCAAATTCTCAAATTTTCAAGAAAATTTCAAACACTGATTTTTTTAGGGACCAGTTCAGTTCTGATGTGACTTTGAGGGACTTGTATGTGAGACACCCCCATAAATGATACCATTTCAAAAACTGCACCCCTCACAGTATTCAAAACAGCATTTTGGAAGTTTGTTAACCCTTTAGGTGTTTCACAGGAATTAAAACAAAGTGTAGGTGAAATTTCAAAATTTCATTTTTTTTGCAGATTTGCAATATTAATACATTTTTCTAAGGAACACAGTACATTTTACTAGAGAAATGTGACTAAAAATTGATTCCCCCAATTCTTTTGTTTTCATAAATATCCTATATGTGGCCCTAGTGTGCACGTTGACCAAACCACAGGCTTCATAATAGAAGGAGCACCTACTTGATTTTGGAGCCTCCTTTTTATGAGATTATTTTTTAGGCACCATGTAGGTTTCTAGGCACCATAAGATGCTAAAATTTAGGAACCCCCCCACAAGTGACCCCATTTTGCAAACTACACCCCTCAGGGAATTCATCTAGGGGTATAGTGTACATTTCAAACCCCCAGGGGTTTCACCAATTGTGGTACAACTGGGCAGTGAAAATGAAAAATTAAATTTTTTACACAAAAATACAGTTCTGGCTCAAAATTTTTCATTTTCAGAAGGTATGAAGGAGAAAAAGCACCCCAAAATCTGTGCCCCAATTTCTCCCGAGTACGGCAATGCCTCACATGTGACCAAAAAATACCATTTGGGTGCATGGCAGGACTCAGAAAGGAAGGAGTGATTTTTGGATTTTGCAGCTCAGATTCTGGTGGAATGTTGGTGGGTGCTATGTTGCATTAGCAAGACCCCCCAAGCACCAATACAGTTCAACCCCCCCACAAGTGACCCCATTTTGCAAACTACACCCCTCAGGGAATTCATCTAGGGGTATAGTGTACATTTCAAACCCCCAGGGGTTTCACCAATTTTGATACAACTGGGCAGTGAAAATGAAAAATTACATTTTTTTACACAAAAATGCAGTTCTGGCTCAAAATTTTTCATTTTCAGAAGGTATGAAGGAGAAAAAGCACCCCAAAATCTGTGCCCCAATTTCTCCCGAGTACGGCAATGCCTCACATGTGACCAAAAAATACCATTTGGGTGCATGGCAGGACTCAGAAGGGAAGGAGTGATTTTTGGATTTTGCAGCTCAGATTCTGGTGGAATTTTGGTGGGTGCTATGTCGCATTACCAAGACCCCCCAAGCACCAATACAGTGGAACCCCCCCACAAGTGACCCCATTTTGCAAACTACACCCCTCAGGGAATTCATCTAGGGGTATAGTGTACATTTCAAACCCCCAGGGGTTTCACCAATTTTGATACAACTGGGCAGTGAAAATGAAAAATTACATTTTTTTACACAAAAATGCAGTTCTGGCTCAAAATTTTTCATTTTCAGAAGGTATGAAGGAGAAAAAGCACCCCAAAATCTGTGCCCCAATTTCTCCCGAGTACGGCAATGCCTCACATGTGACCAAAAAATACCATTTGGGTGCATGGCAGGACTCAGAAGGGAAGGAGTGATTTTTGGATTTTGCAGCTCAGATTCTGGTGGAATTTTGGTGGGTGCTATGTCGCATTAGCAAGACCCCCCAAGCACCAATACAGTGGAACCCCCCCACAAGTGACCCCATTTTGCAAACTACACCCCTCAGGGAATTCATCTAGGGGTATAGTGTACATTTCAAACCCCCAGGGGTTTCACCAATTTTGATACAACTGGGCAGTGAAAATGAAAAATTACATTTTTTTACACAAAAATGCAGTTCTGGCTCAAAATTTTTCATTTTCAGAAGGTATGAAGGAGAAAAAGCACCCCAAAATCTGTGCCCCAATTTCTCCCGAGTACGGCAATGCCTCATGTGTGACCAAAAAGTGGCAGGACTCAGAAGGGAAGGAGTGATATTTGGATTTTGCAGCACAAATTCTGGTGGAATGTTGGTGGGTGCTATGTCGCATTAGCAAGACCCCCAAAGCACCAATACAGTGGAACCACCCCACAAGTGACCCCATTTTGCAAACTACACCCCTCAGGGAATTCATCTAGGGGTATAGTGTACATTTCAAACCCCCAGGGGTTTCACCAATTTTGATACAACTGGGCAGTGAAAATGAAAAATTACATTTTTTTACACAAAAATGCAGTTCTGGCTCAAAATTTTTCATTTTCAGAAGGTATGAAGGAGAAAAAGCACCCCAAAATCTGTGCCCCAATTTCTCCCGAGTACGGCAATGCCTCATGTGTGACCAAAAAGTGGCAGGACTCAGAAGGGAAGGAGTGATATTTGGATTTTGCAGCACAAATTCTGGTGGAATGTTGGTGGGTGCTATGTCGCATTAGCAAGACCCCCAAAGCACCAATACAGTGGAACCCCCCCACAAGTGACCCCATTTTGCCAACTACACCCCTCAGGGAATTCATCTAGGGGTATAGTGTACATTTCAAACCCCCAGGGGTTTCACCAATTGTGGTACAACTGGGCAGTGAAAATGAAAAATTACATTTTTTTACACAAAAATGCAGTTCTGGCTCAAAATTTTTCATTTTCAGAAGGTATGAAGGAGAAAAAGCGGTACTTGTGAGTTATCCGGGCGTCCGATTTTTAAATCGGGTCGGATCGGGACATCGCATCGCATCGCATGCGACCATCGGATGCGATGCGATGCGATGCGATGACCCGATTTTTCCATAGGAATCAATGTTAAAATGGACTGAGTCCATTTTAACATGGAATTCAATGGGAAAAAGGGTCCTTTTCATACCCCTACTATCCAAGTGGGCATGGAGTTGGATATAAACCTGTGGCGAGCGTAGCGAGCCACCGAGCCCGAAGCGTGGCGAGCGTAGCGAGCCCCGCGAGGGGACACGGAATACCGTCCCCTCGCGGGGCTCGCTTCGCTCGCCACGCTTCGGGCTCGGTGGCTCGCTACGCTCGCCACAGGTTTATATCCAACTCCATGCCCACTTGGATAGTAGGGGTATGAAAAGGACCCCTTTTTCCATAGGAATCATTTTAACATTGATTCCTATGGAAAAATCGGGTCATCGCATCCGATGGTCGCATGCGATGCGATGCGATGCGATGCGATATCGCATCGCATCGCATCTGATTGTATGCCTTAACTTAAGGCATACAATCAAAAAATCGGACGCCCGGATAACTCACAAGTACCGAAAAAGCACCCCAAAATCTGTGCCCCAATTTCTCCCGAGTATGGCAATGCCTCATATGTGACCAAAAAATACCAGTTGGGTGCATGGCAGGACTCAGAAGGGAAGGAGTGATTTTTGGATTTTGCAGCTCAGATTCTGGTGGAATGTTGGTGGGTGCTATGTGGCATTAGCAAGACCCCCGAAGCACGGTGAAATGATGAACCTAATAATCCATAGATGTGTGGTATATTTTAAAACACTCCTTTATACATAGGCCGGGTTTGTCGGGGCAAGTTTCACAGTGGAAAATAGTTTCCTTTCTTATTCCCTTTTTATAGCAAACTTTGCACCTTTTTTGTGTCCTGCCCTTTCTTGCAGTGGAGGGGATTTCGTTCGGAAAATGCTGCCCTGGTACAATACGGGGGCCAGTACTAGAAGTACTGGGGCCCTCTGCCTGCTGGTTCCCAAATACTAGGCCCTTTATGACTTCCTCTTGAAAGTGCATAAATGTCCCCCTCTGGCCGGTAGAACGGAATAGCACGTAAGCGTTATACAGTGCCATCTGGATGATATACACGGCCAGCTTCTTGTACCAGATTTTTGTTTTCCGCAGGGCACTGTACGGCTTCAGTACCTGATCTGAAAGATCCACTCCGCCCATGTACCTATTGTAATCCAGGATACAATTAGGTTTTGAGGTGTGGGTACTGGTACCTCGTACAGGGACGGAGGTGGTACTGTCTCCGTGAATTGTTGTCAGTATAAGGACATCCCTCTTGTCCTTATATTTGACCAACAACATATTTTCGGTGCATATTCCCCTGCTTTCACCCCTTCTCATTACTTGGGCAATGTGCGTTTTTGGGAGGCCTCTTTGGTTCTTGCGCACAGTACCGCAAGCTGCTGTACCTCTTGAACCAAGGGCCTTAAACAGGGGGATGCTAGTGTAAAAGTTATCCACATAGAGGTGATAACCTTTATCCAGGAAGGGGTGCACTAAATCCCAGACAATTTTTCCACTAACACCTACGAGGGAGGGGGGGGCATTCTGGCGGTTCAATTCTTGAATCCTTCCCTTCATATACCCTAAACCTGTGAGTGTACCCTGAGGTGCTTTCACACAGCTTATACATTTTTATGCCATACCTTGCCCTCTTACTGGGAAGGTACTGGCGGAATTTAACCCTTCCTTTAAAATGTATAAGGGACTCGTCTATGCAAATGAATTTATCTGGGATGTACATCTCTTCAAATTTGGCACTGAAATGATCAATGACCGGCCTGACTTTGAATAGCCGGTCAAAGGTGGGATCATCTCTGGGTGGGCACTGTGCATTATCGTTGTAATGCAAAAATTTAAGGATCGTCTCAAATCGAGCCAGGGGCATGGCCATACGGTAAAATGGGGTGCTGTACAGAACATCTGTACTCCAATATTGCCTAATTTCTGGCTTTTTTACTATGCCCATATGAAACACCAGACCCCAAAACGTCATCATCTCTACTGCATCTACAGGGGTCCACCTAGCAAATGATGACGTGGGGTTTTGAGCAATAAACTGCTGGGCATATAAATTAGTTTGTTCCACCATTAAATTTATAAAATCATCAGAGAAAAATAATTTGAAAAAGTCAATTTCTCTGAGACCTGTGGAATCAAATTGGATTCCTGGCATGGCCAAAAACTCAGGAACCTGGGGCTCAAAATTGTCTGGTGGTGGGGTCCATACGAGATCAATTATTGGGGGGTGGGTCTCAGCTGCTCTACGGGGGCGTCTTTGAGGGGGTCCCTCATCACCAGAGGAGGAAGAGGAGCTTAAGACGAATCCTTCAGATTCCCCGCTTGCATCACTGGCTGTGTCAGAGTCAGAGGCAAGCATGGCATATGCCTCCTCCGCTGAATACATTCTTCTGGATGACTGGGATGACATTTGGGATGACATTTGGGATGCCATTTTTATTTTTGTGTTACTGGTAGTGAAATGTTTCAACACGTGTATAGTGTAGGGGGGGGTACAAACTTTATTTCAACCCGGGGGGTATGTAGTGTGTAGTGTGTATGTAGTGCAGAAAAAAAAAATACTTTATACAAAAAAAAAAAATTGAAGGGGTTAAAAAAAAAAAAAATTGAAGGGGTTAAAAAAAAAAAATTGAAGGGGTTAAAAAAAAAAAAAAGGTCCTGCGCCAAAAATTGAGCACAGATGTTGGTCAGTAACGTCCGTCACTGAACAGCGCTCAAAGGCAACAGGAATTTGATCAAAAAAAAAAAAAAAAAAATAGATCAACCCTGTGCCGAAAAAGCTGATCAGTGATGTACGTCACTGATCAGCGCACAGTGGCCACAGGACACCCACAAAATCACAGTGTGTGTAAAAAAAAATTAAAAAAAGACCCCACAGCACCCACAAAAAAAAAAAAGGTGATCAGTGATGCGACACTGATTACCAGTGAGGGGCAGCAGGTGCACAACCTTTGGTGCAACTGACAGTGCAACTGGCAGCAACTGACAGGTATATATAAAAAAAAAAACCTCTGCACCCCCAAAAAGTTGCTGATCACCTCAAATATAGTGATCAGCACAAAAGGCGGGGGCAGCAGATACAAAATTTAGCACTCTCTATCACTCTCTGTCACTATCTCTCTCTATCTCTCTATCTCTCACTATCTATCACTCTATGACACTGCAGCAGCAGCACTGACAGTTATATATATGAAAAATAACCCCTGCACCCCCAAAAAGTTGCTGGGGGTGCACAAAAGGGGGGCAGCAGACACAAAATATAGCAGTCTCTATCACTCTCTGTCACTATCTCTCTCTATCTCTCTATCTCTCACTATCTATCACTCTATGACACTGCAGCAGCAGCACTGACAGGTATATAAATATATATATATATATAAAAAAAAACCTGCGCCCCCAAAAAGTTGCTGATCAGTTAATTTATACTGATCAGCACAAAAGGGGGGGCAGCAGTCAGTTATATAAAAAATATATAGCACAATCTGTCACTATCTCTCTATCTCTCTCTATCTCTCTCTCTCTATCTCTCTCTATCTCTCTATCTATAACTCTATTACACTGCAGCAGCACAAAATATAGCACTCTCTGTCACTAGGCCTCTCTATCTCTCTCTATCTCTCTCTCTCTATCTCTCTATCTAATAACTCGCAGCAGCACAACACAGCACAACACAGCACAGGATGTCACAAGAAGAAGCAAGATCCAGGCAGTGATCAGGTAAGTATTTAGCAAGGTTCTGGTCAGTATATGGCGGCAGCTGGGCACGGTGACCGCACTGCACGCAATTCCAGACCGGAATGGCGTCTGCAGTGCAGTCACCGTTAGTTTAAACCCCCCTCCATGGCTGTGAATGGTCCGTCGGTCCGACGAACCAATCACGGCCTTTGGGGGCGGGCGGGGTGAGGTGGGGTGACACCAGTGTCACCCTTACACCCCGCGGTGATTGGTGCTGTACTTTACAGCACCAATCACCTCCGATCCCGTGTCACCGGCGAACGTTATTCGCCGGTGACACAGAAAACGCTGTGAATGGCTGTTCACACTGAACAGCCAATCACAGCGATCGCCGACGGGGGGGGCGGCATCGCAGCCCCCCCTGGGCATGCAGGGACATGTCTGCTGTCAGGGACAGCAGACATCATCCCTCTGTCACTGCGTCTCTAGACGCAGTGACAGTTTGAAGTCATGACGTATATATACGTCATGTGTCGGGAAGTACTTCCCGGCCATGACGTATATATACGTCAAATGTCGGGAAGGGGTTAAATGGCCCGCAGAGGCCAAATAGGCACCCTGAAGTTTGAAATGGCCCCCACAATTGTTAACGCCACCCCACGATCAACGTCAACCTTAAGCGTGGCGAGCGCAGCGAGCCCGCGAGGGGCGGCGGCACGCGTCCTACGACCTTTTCATACCCCCACTATCCACGTCGGCGTGGAGTTGAGAATAGAATAGTGTGGCGAGCGCAGCGAGCCACCGAGCCCGAAGCGTGGCGAGCGCAGCGAGCACCGCGAGGGGACGCGGATACCTTCACAGGTAAACGCGTCCCTTCGCGGGCTTCACAGGTATCCTCGTCCCCTCGCGGGGCTCGCTGCGCTCGCCACGCTTCGGGCTCGGTGGCTCGCTGCGCTCGCCACACTATTCTATTCTCAACTCCACGCCGACGTGGATAGTGGGGGTATGAAAAGGTCATAGGACGCGTACCGCCGCCCCTCGCGGGCTCGCTGCGCTCGCCACGCTTCGAGTTCACGTTGATCGTGGGGTGGCGTTAACAATTGTGGGGGCCATTTCACACTTCAGGGTGGCTATTTGGCCTCTGTGGGCCATTTAACATTGATTCCTATGGAAAAATCGTGTCAATTGAGGCATTGAACAGAAAAATCGGGTCAATTGAGAAATTTAACATTGGTCCCTATGGGAAATCGTGGGCATCGCGTCGGTCGCGTCGTACCCGATTTTTTAGTGCATTCAATGCCTGCGATGACCGCGATGGGCGCCGTGCTAGGTAAAGAGTACCTACATTTTTTTAAAGGTTAGTAAATGTGGGTTCTAACTTTGCAAGTCCAACAGCAATGAATATCAATTAACATCGACAAAGATTGACCAACATCTATCTTCAGTAAATATACCCCTTGGAGAGAGCGGTAAAAGTGTATAATAAAAAAAAAGGTACTTGTTTCCTAGCACGGCCACAAATCTTGGCCATCGGGGGAAATTATAGTGGCCTGCGACGCGACCGACGCGATGCCCCCGATTTTTCCATTTAAATGCATTGAAAACATTCAAAAATTGGGTCGGTCGCGTCGTGTGCGCCTAAAAATGCTTAAATGGTCCACCCGCGATGGCCGCGATTTCCCCATAGGGAACAATGTTAAATGCCTCAATTTACCTGCGATGACCCCGATTTCCCATAGGAAACAATGTTAAATGGGTCAATTTACCCAAATCATCATAGGGAAGAATGGTAAATGGGCCAGAAAGCCCAAAAAACCCCCCTGACCAGTGAAATGTCCCCCCAAAAGTAGTTCACACCACCCCGCGATGAACGTGAACCCGAAGCGTGGCGAGCGCAGCGATTCCGCGAGGGGCGGCGGTACGCATCCTCCGACCTTTTCATACCCCCACTATCCACTAGGGCGTGGAGTGAGAATAGAATAGTGTGGCGAGCGCAGCGAGCCACCGAGCCCGAAGCGTGGCGAGCGCAGCGCGCCCCGCGAGGGGACGCGGATACCTTCACAGGTAAACGCGTCCCTTCGCGGGCTTCACAGGTATCCGCGTCCCCTCGCGGGGCTCGGTGGCTCGCTGCGCTCGCCACACTATTCTATTCTCACTCCACGCCCTTAGTGGATAGTAGGGGTATGAAAAGGTCGGAGGACGCGTACCGCCGCCCCTCGCGGGCTCGCTGCGCTCGCCACGCTTTGGGTTCACGTTGATCACGTGGTGTCGTAAACTACTTTTGGGGGGACATTTCAATGTTCAGGGGTGTTTTTGGCCCATGTTCCTATGATAATTTGGGTAAATTGAGCCATTTCACATTGTTTCCTATGGGAAATCGTGGTCATCGCGGGTAAATTGAGGCATTTAACATTGTTCTCTATGGGGAAATCGCGGGCATCGCGTCTGGCCCATCGCACCCGATTTTTTTGCGCATGCGATGCCCGCGATGGCCCCGATTTTACCCCCGATGACCGCGATTATGATTGTTGTGGCCGTGCTAGGAAACAAGTACCAAAAAAAATTATATATTTTGCTCTTAGCTAGTAGAATTCACGAAAACAATAATATAAATGTTTGGAGAGAACGGGAGAGCTACATAAATTATCCAAAGTCCTAATTATTGATACAATCAAAGTGTCCTGAAAAAAGGCATGTGTCTGGATATTTATCTGTCCCACTGTCATGGTCACCAGTGACACCAATATATTGGCCAATAGATCCACTATAATTGTGACCTTCATCTTCACCAGCCTCCCTTTCCCGGAAGAGTTGATGTGATCACTGAGGTCAATGTATGAAGCAAGGAAAAGAGCGGAGACGTAGACATAGTGGAAAGGTTTCCTCTAGCAACCAATCAGCTCGTTCCTTTTGTATTGATAAATAAATGTGTGGTCTCTTTCTTCTCCAAGACGCCCAAGTGCCGCCTATGTTCTTCTTTACATATTAAATGTGCCAGCCTGGAAACAGCCTGTTGCTGAGGAAGGCACGGGGTGCTATTTTGTCTATCAAGCAGTGGAGTGCCGGCTTTTTCTTCTGTATATATATATATATATATATATATATATATATATATATATATATATATATATATATATATATATATATATATATATATATATATATAGTAAATTCTGCTAGTTCATGCATGATTATATATGATTAGATCACCTCAGCAATGTATTGTAGAACATTCACCATAGAGTCTTGTGCAGTATAAAGTAATACATATACGTATAGTATATAATTGTAGTGCACAGTATGGAACCTGAACCCTAGAGGAGGGGGTTGACCTTCAGGCAGTTGGACCCAGTGGGGTTTTCCCGTTCTCCTATGAGCCAGTCTGCCTGAATGGACTTGGGTCCTGCTTGTGTTGTGTAGGTATACGAATAATCTGCTTTTGGATGTTCTTTGCTGCTATTGTTCAATATTCCTATGTCATTGTAACCTGCACTGTTTGGGATGCATTGTGTGCGAGGGCTGTTTATCACTCTGTGGGACGCCGCCATCATTATTCAGATAAAGGAGTGAAAATGTCATTTTGACCATTTTGAACTAAGAATGGTCAACAGCAAACTTTCAATGTGCCACCTGTTATATGGATATCTTACATGCCTGCTACTAGGACAGATACACTCCAATGGTCTCTGTAAACAATATTTTTTTAAGACATTGTTTTTTACTGTGTAGAATTGACTACCATCCAATCCTGTCTTCTTCAGACACTGTGTAAAAATAAAGTCGTTTTACTGAGATAGAAAAGAAAAAAATACGCCTCCAGCTTCTTCCACCCTGTATTGTTCAGTATAAAGTATTGTAACATGATCCTATTAACCAATTGGACACCATATTGGATGCATCACTGTTGTTACGAATACATGCTGTGCCAAAATGCTCTCTTCTGAGGAAACTCTTGCAGGTGCTTTTTTTCTAGCAGGCTAAGCCATGTGCTACCTCATCAGGATGATCAAGTCAGTGGCAAACGCAGGATTTTCAGAAGGGGGTTTCCAGAGGGGCGGAGCAAAGCACGCAGATGGACACTTAGGTGACCCAGTACATGCCAGGTCAGTTAAAGTATTATAGATAGACCAAATGTATAATAATAATAATAATATATATATACACACATACATACATACATACATACATACATACATACATACATACATACATATATATTAATACATACAGGGGTGTCAACAGCTGTGTAGACCCCTGGGCATAGCAATGTATTGGGGCACCTATGGATCCTCCAGCGGTAGGGGTGGGGGAAGCTTTGATGTCCCCCGGGTGGTAGGGGGTATTATATCAACCACTCAGCATGTAGGGCCTGGATCAGTAATTTCCACTAATTACCCCTTTACTGCACAGATGGTGGGAGATAGGGTGGGAGAAGGGGGCATTGGCCTGAATGAAGGGGCCCTGATACATAACTTCCAGGGTGGTAGAGGATGTTTAATATGCAGAGGAGGGGTGTATAGTGGAGTGGGCTTATTATACATAATTTTCTGGTGGCAGGACAGCTTGCTTGACTGCAGATATATCCAGTTCCCAGAAATAGATTTCTTAGATTTTAATGGAATTAAAAACTAGATAATCCCACCTACCAAATGGTAATGGGGACTAGGGGATCAGAGTTCAGGAGGCAGAGCAATCTGCCAACGAGTATATAAAACTACATACCAGGTGTGTGGAGCTGGAGCAGTAACCAGCTGCTAGAAGGCTGATATCTCTGGTTCTGGGAACAGTAGAGACAAGCTACTAGTGTCCATCAAAGGGAGAGTCCCAGATTTTGGAATATACCCTCAGAAAAACTCTAAGTCAGAGACAACCTGAAATATCTGACTGGGAAGAGCAATTAACAGGCTTGGATGGGGAGCACTGCTTTGAAGTCAGATATCTCCGGTTCCCAAGGGCCGATTTTTAAAATTCTTGTACCCATGGAAAGAGGGGACCCTCAGCTTTCAGCCTAGGGCCCTTAGACTCCTGGGGGGGGGGTTTCTGGGTACTCAGAAACCCCCCCTGCGTGCGCTACTGGATCAAGTTGTGTGAAAAAAATGATTACATGCCACCACGGAGCCAATATAAACAGCATGCTTGCTGCAGTACTGAATTTTCTCAATTTCCTCCTACATCCCACCACCCAATCAGGGCAGCCGAGAAGAATTTCCGGGCCCCAGTAAAGTTTGGGGGCATGGCCTAAGTGTGGGAGGTGTGGCCACCTCCTGCACTTAGGCCACGCCCCCAAAATGTTTAGCGGAGGGTAAAAGAAAACTCTAAAAACTCTAAACTCAGCATCAGCACACACCTACAGCATGAGCTCACACGCTGCTAATGAGATGCTCATGCTGAGCCTGCTATCAGCACAGAAGAAGGGCCAGATTCTCTAAGCTTCAAAAGTGATAAAATGGAGAGTGATAAACAGCCAGCCAATCAGCTCCTATCTGACATTTTTCAAACACAGTCTGTGACATGGCAGGTAGGAGCTGATTGGCTGGCTGTTTATCACTCTCCATTTTATCACTTTTGAAGCTTAGAGAATCTGGCCCGAAGTGTGAAGTAGAAGTGTGCGCTGCTGTTGCTACCTGGGAGGGTCGGAGGGGGAAGGGAGGGGTCGGACCAGGGCCCCTGCAGGGCCCCTCCAGCAAGCCTGGGCCTGGGTAATTAGTACCCCCCCTCTCGGCTGCCCTGCACCCAATGCATGCCCATTTACTAATGCCGTATGCATGAAGATTATACCGTATAGGCTTCTATGGGACAACGTCAATCTAAAGATGTCGTTACCCACCACATCAAACCCCCAGAATATATTGCTTGGTGCATATGGGGAGTATGGCCAAACCTCCAAAAACTGTTTGCTGCATTTTGCTCATTGGATCAACACTAAGCTGTGCTTAGTGTAGCCATGTCCTCATGTAGCCATGAGGACATGGCTACATTGAATTGTTAAGAGCCAGAATATCAGGGTAGAAAACCAATATGCCAACATTCACAACTGTAGACATAGTAAAAATGACAACATGTTCATAATGTTGACATTTAAAGAGGAAGGTGCCTCTCAGCCAGTGCAGGGAATAGGGGGGAGCTGGTGGCAGCTCGGTAGGGCGGCTGCAGAAGAGCTGCAGAGTGCATCAGAGAGCTACGACGCAACGGGGCGTGTGAGCGTGCTCCCTTTCCGTAGGCTGGCGGATGGCGATTGTGTTGCCAGGAGCAGTTCTGACGGGAGCTTCTCCATCTGTAACACTTAGATGGGCATGATACAACCATTATTGCATCCCACCAGTGAGCACATGTATACTGGAATTTACTAACACCGTATGCCTGTTTGAAATCTTGCGGTTCTTTAAATGATTATGACCCACAGCACACTGTAGAAGGAGCTTGGAAAGGTCCAATTACTGTAGGTGTGTTTCAGTGCGGAAATGTGAAAGAAGCCAATAGGCTTCTATTGGGTAACGCAATTGTTTATGTTTTCAGCATCCTGCCCAAAAGCAGAATATTTTCATAAGGTTTATTGCACATTTTAGCCTAAGAAAAAGGAGAGGGGTTACACCGCGCTAAAGAATGCTCTTATCAACAATCGCCAATATAGAAAGTGCCAATAGGGTATAAAATTAACAATTTATTTTCTAAAAACCTGTATATTAGATGTAATAAAAAGAAGGGGGAAAAGGGGGCATGGAGTTTTCCCCCCCATCTTTTTATCTAATATACAGGATTTTAGAAAATAAATTGTTACTTTTATACCCTATTGGCACTTTATATATATGCAATTGTTGATAAGAGCATTCTTTAGCGCGGTGTAACCTCTCCCCTTTTTCTGTGTTTAGAAGAGGGCTGACTACCCCCTACCTTTCAACGCATCTTGGAAAGGAACTTAAGATCACTGCACCCCCCCCCCCCCCCACACACACACACACACCAATCAGTAACTTGTTACCCACTACTTTTCCTACATTTTAGCCTAACCCTAAATCTAATCCTAAAAATAACATAGAAATATTTTGCCGACATTCCAACACGTTTAATTTTGCCAGTATGAACATGACGACATTTTAACCACGTGACAATTGTGAATGTAGACATACATATTGGCCCTGATTCTGGATTGCCCAGCTGCTTACCGAGCGCCAGAGAGGCCGCCCGTCCCACCACCTTGCCAAATTGCCTCCCCCCTAAGCCATTTCCCTTGCCAACAATACTAAGGTATGTGTTACGAGAACACGTCCCCTTGCGTGCCGCACTCGTCAACCATCCAAGGATTTCTTTGGCCTTCGCAAATCAAAGTCAGTCTAAATAGAATTTTATTTGCGCTTCTCTACCCAAAGACGAGGCAGGCAGCTGATGTCCTGTGATGTCAATTTAAAAAATGTGCAGGATATGATCACAGGGTGGCATTGCGTGCTCTGATCCGTATGTATGCGCAGTGTATCGATAATAGTCAAGCCTGGGAATTCGCAGCCGTGTGATCAGATCTTACTAGCCCCCAATGTTCTCTACTTCTAAATACCATTCTGTAACTGTAATCATTTGCCTGTGATCTGTGCAACACACTTATAATCCTTAGCGACCGTGCAGTATCTCAATGTATCCGCCTACTGTTATATTTACACACACAGAGAACACAACAGTCACGTCGCAGTGAGCCGCCGCGCTGCAGGACAGAGGTGTGGATGGGCTGTATTTGGCATGCAAACGAATTCTAAAAAATTAGATTTCTTTTCAAGAAAGACATTCTTCCGTGTCCTAATTATATAACTCTCCGCTGAGACGCATTTAGGTCCAGTTGTGGCCAGGCTGGAACAGCGTATATATGACCTAGTTAAATGAAAATCTTTCTGTTTTGAATGTCAGTAACTATAATAATACAGATAGAAGATGCAGTGTTAGACCAATGTTTGTAGTTTAGAAATAAAATAGTGAAGTACATTGACATGCTATAAACCGTTCACTACAGTGCAATTACAGTGCAAAAGAAAATGGTGCGGCTTAGTGGTGTAGTGTATTTATCAAAGCTTAGGGGGCAAGATGTACTAAGCCTTGAAAAGTTATAAAATGGAGAGTTAAAAACCACCAACCAATCAGCTCCTAACAAACACAGCCTGTAACATAGATAGGAGCTGATTGGCTGATGGTTTATCAATCTCCATTTTATCTCTTTTCAAACTTATGCAGGTTTTTCTGATTCACTCGGAAAGGCACAATCACTCTCTAATGGACAAAACCATATGCAGTGCAGGTGAGCACGTTAATTCGCAAGATTTAACTATAGAGGAAGGCGTATATCTGACCGCTGCCCACTACAAATTCACTCAGCAGTGATCAGGTCTGAATTAGGCCCATTATTTCTATTTAACCCCTTCACTGGTAATTATGAGAATGCCCAGACTGGCAAGCCTGGCATATTCTTGGGATTGCCAGTGGGATTGCCAGTGTTTAGCGCCAGGCAGCGCTGTTGAGTTGATTGCTGAACTCAGCAGGCTCCTCCGGCGCGCCTCCGGCGCGCTTCGTCCATACCCCGCCCCCCAGGCTGTTGTATTACAGCCTGCAGCACCGGTTCATGACAAGCTGGGTTGCCATATGCAGGGCCAGGGCACCGGGGCGCAGGACCGGGCAGCGGCTGACATAGTGTTCAGCGGCACTGCCCAGATCCGGGGACACAATGGTGTTTTTTTTTTAGGGAGCGCTCCCCAGAAAAAACTCACCCGTGGGGAACGCTCCTTAAAAAAAAACACCACTGAAGGGTTAAAGTCACATGTCACATGAATGTTTTTTGTTACTAATGGAGAAATGTGTATATATATATATATATATATATATATATATATATATATATATATATATGCACTGTTTCACATTAGCTGAGGGTTGTATGGTTTGTATTTTTTTTTTATTATTAATACAAATATTTGTCGGCACTGGTACCGCAGGAAAGATTCATCTCTGTAGGTTTTCTACCCTCACTGTCTTCTGACTTCTACGTTTCCAAATCCTGCTGTGTCTGCAATAGTGTGTAATGAAGTCGCCTTGTATCTGTAATCTTAGTTCACAACAAATGTTATCTGTGTTAAGAGAAATCTCTGTTGTTCAGGCTTAACCCCTGTGCTCTGTCATTGGAGCTGAAATGCTGGATAATTTCCTTCTAAAAGGCTGTAAAGTATTATTCTTGGGATACAGTACTATTTAGCTTCTGGTATTGAGGGGGACAGAGATGCCATTGTGCCTCCATCATGTTCCTGAGGGCCATAAACATGATTTTATACTGAGGTGGATATGTACCACATGCGGTTCTGTTTTCAATTGGTTTATGTTAATTTTTGCTTATTTTTGTAGATTTTCAGAGGCGTTGTCACATACAAAGGATGTACCTCTGGAACGTTGAAAAAACATTCTGCTACCTGTTGGGCTCATAAAGTAGTACTTGGTGCCAGATTAGGGCTAAAAAGGTGACAGGCTGGTTCCTTGCAGCAGGGGCAAGTGGAGGTGCTCCGATCAGCACTGTCATTGGCGTATCTAGAATCTACTGCACTCTGGGTGGGCTCTACCACTAGGCAGCTTTTGGCAACTGCCTCTCGCATCGGGATCTAAGGTGTGTGACATAGAGTCTGCCTATTATAAAATAAAGGACATGATTGAGCTGTACATAGCCATGTAGCAAATTTACCACATGGTTATGTACTCCGGATGGATTTCAGTTCAAAGAAAGTATTTATTGAGTTACAGCAACGTTTCAATACAACGAGCCTGACGAAAATACACATGTATTGAAACGTTGCTGTAACTCAATAATTACTTTCTTGGAATTGAAATCCGTCTGGAGTGCCGCGTCCACCGCCAAAGAAGTCTATGTGTATATATATATATATATATATATATATATATATATATATATATATATATATAAAAGCGTGGGAAGAATGGGCGGTACTCACGGGTTTGAATCCAAAAAACTTTTAGTGGGGGTGTCACAAAAGAACCGACGTTTCGAGGCTTCTCTGCCTCTTTTTCAAGGTGTGTGTGTGGTGCCGACCGACCCCCAAATTTATTTTATATATATATATATATATATATATATATATAATATATATATATATATATATATATATATATATATATATATATATATATATTATTTATTTATAACTACTGGTCTATTGTTTGGTTGATTTTGCGGATGATCATTCAGTTACTTTTCAGTTAGTTTTACAAATCGATTGTTAAGAAATCTCCAATTTGCATTTGATTTCTATGAGAAATTACCAATGCTTTGCCCGATGATCTGTTTTGATTGTGAGTCGATTTTTCTGTCTGATTTGTGCCTCTAGCACCGTAAAACTTTGATTTGCAAAATTGACCAAAAACTAATACACTAAAAAAATTGCGTCAAACTCCACCTTTAATAAATAAACCTGTTAATTTATAAAGTACATAAAACTTATTATGCATCCATACGGTTTACAAATGTTTGTTTCAGCTAGCTGTAGATTTTGGATGACTTCATTTAAATATATACTATTCTGGCATTTTAGGACACACTATAAAACAAAGAAATAAAAATCAAAGTTCCATTCAAGATAACATAAAAAAGAAGTTCATTAAGGATAATCCAATCTGTCATGCCGTTGGACCGAGATTGCTAGCGAAGGAATATATTGTGTTGTTTTTATTCTCTAACCAAAGGACATGCCCTACATTTTTTCTTTATTGAATTTAGAAGCCTAATCACTGCAGGCTGGATTGGTTTCCATCCCATTGGGCCCAAAATGCCCGCACAGACAATGCATACTAATTTTATTCCTTGTATGTGTTCAATTCAAAACAGGGAGAAGAAGATTGCCACTAGTAATTTAAAAAAAAAGTATCTTAGTCTCTTTATATGATGTTAGAACTGCGGCTGTATGAATAGTTAACCCTTTGAGTGCTAACATCTCTGTGAGTTCGCTAAAAATGCCAGCGCTGTTCATATTTGTTATATAAATTCAAATTAAAAAAGTTTGTTAATATATATATATATATATTTTTTATATTTCCTATATCGGGTAATTATAACAGGTCATTATAATGAATAAAAATGTTTTCTTGGCAACTTTTTACACCTATTTTGAGAAATTCACTTTGCACTCAAAGGGTCCGACGGAAGGCTGTAGGGTCTAGAAGTAACATAATAATTTAGTTATATAGAAACATAGAAACATAGATTTTGACAGCAGATAAGAACCACTTGGCCCATCTATACAGACCCCTTTTCTTCCGTCTAAACCCTTTGTAGAGATATCCATATGTCTATTCCAGTCATGTTTAAATTGTTCTGTCTCTACCACCTCTGATGGGGACTAGTTCATCTTATCCACTACTCTTTCTGTGAAATAATTTTTCCCTAAATTTCCCCTGATCTCCCTCCATTTTCATTGCACGTCCTTGAGTTCTAACACTTCTTTTCTAATTTGGAAGTTTCTAACATGTCCTATGGACGTAGTGTCCTAAACTATATATTGTATGTATTAAGATCTTTTAGTCTCCCCAGGTAAATTTTGTGATGTGGATTATGCACCATTTCAGTTGCCTTTCCTTGTCTTGATTTTATATCCTTGTGGAGATAAGTGGCCAAATAGCCCAGAGTCCATTGGCCATGCGGGATGCCGGCAGAACTCGGAGGTTTCGAGGCATGATTTACCTTGTAAATGATTGCCCCTTTAAAAAAACTCAGAGTTTGTCCGGCATCCCGCATGGGCGCCAAATTCGGAGGCCAATGTTCTCCAGAACTAGATACAGTATTCGGGATGAGGGCGTGCAGTCGCATTATTACTTATTATTACTTATTATTTATGCTACTGATTTCTGATTTAAAGCATACAGTACATTGCCCACAGTCTCAAAAGGCTCAGATCTTATCCACTCTTACACATTTATGTGGCCATATTTGACCAATGATTAGCTCATGCTGTTTGTTGCCAGAATTGTATTTGTGTGTGACCAAAGCCAAAACATCAACAGTTATTGATGATAAGTGAGATTCTCAGAAACTTGCATTATGTTTAGCATTGCTGCCTAATCACTAACGCTTTGTGTTGGAATAAACTTCCTATTGGCAGATGTGAGATTGAGTATCCCCCACATAGTTAATCAATAACCCCAAACCGCTGAAATCTCAAATTTATCAAAGTCTTACTCTATTCATATGTCCACAACATGCACTTTATCAACCAAAATCTTACACTATTCATATGTCCACGGCATGCACTTTATCAACCAAAATCTTACACTATTCATATGTCCACGGCTTACACTTTACCAAACAACATGGTGAGGCTCCAAACCTCCCAACATTACACCACATTGGCCGGCCAGACAGCCAGTGCCAATGACCCCCAGTAGTGTAGGTCAGGCTAAATCAAATGTATTGAAAAAGAGAATGCACCACCAAAAGTAATGCAATAACCACTCTATTGCTGTTCTTTCACACCAACTTGAGGTTGACAAACCCAAAATGTTTTGGGATGGGTGAGAAGTTTAATTGGTACAGAAGCTGCATCGTTAGACCCTACTACTACAAAAGCTGCAGAAGGCATCTTGAATAAATACTGTAGATGCCTCCCGAATGCTTGTGTGATCTGCTGCTGCATCCAAAGACACAGTACTGGAACACGTGCATGAACATTGACCATTTTCAGTAAGACTCCTGGTTACTCAGGATGTGCGGGCTGTTAATGAAGCTGCATCTAAGGACACAACCACTGACCTAGCCACTCTGAGATAATGGTGTGACATGCCACTCGGCTCCACCCTACCATGCCCACAAACCCCAGCAGCCAATCAGTTTGGGGCTTGAGAGCATTGCATGTGAGGACCTAGGACCCATTCTGTACATGCCTAGAATGGGCTCTGTGCATGCACCGAAGCCCCACCATTATATACTGTGCATCTCTGAACCAGGCTGAGAGATTGTAAACTCCACTCTGACTGATGTGAATGGCCGAATATTCTCTGTAAAGTGCTGTGTCGGTAGTGGTACCTACAGATGCACACAGTCAGAGTTTGACAGGGCCCTCCAAGCTTCTAGTTATACTGTACCACTGGAATATGCTTCTTAGCTAAATGGTTATATATATATATATATATATATATATATATATATATATATATATATATATATATACATACAGATAGAGCCATGTTCTTCTTGACACCTAGGCGCAGGAGATGCTTCCTTTCATCTATTGTTCTCAGCTGCAATACAATAGAGAGAACAGTACAGCAAGCGGATTAAGAGGGGATTAGTGTGACTGGTCTTTCTCAGTTAATCATATTAAAGGCCAAGAAGAAAGAGGCTCCATCTGTATATTAGGGCGGAGTGAAAAAGTTGAAATTGAGATATTCAAAATCAGCTAGTGTGGAAAAGTTGTGACTTGAACTGAATAAAAAATGTGCAAAAGCGTTTTAATCTGAGTCAATATCTTCTGTTCCGGAAAGACACCTAAAGTTATGTTTTTCAGGTGAAAATATCGAAACATATGAAGAAGCTCCGATATAGTTAAAATTATGTCAGGACGTCTTAGAGTGGTTCATTAATATACTTGTAAAAAAAAAAGAGTATGAGCTTGTCCTAGTACAAAGCTATTGACTTTGGCGGAAGAAAAAAATCCCTGATAACTGACCCATTTTCATGGTCACAATTGTGAATATTGTATATTATATATATGTTTTCATTGAAAATATATATATATTTTTTGGAGAGGATGCTCTGGTATTGAAGTGACCAAGAAAAGAAAACTTGTAGCAAAAAAATCAAGGTAAATCCCTATAGTTTGCCCTTAATAGAATAGTGCTCCTCTCTATCTTCTAATGTCCAACTCCAGCAATGCTCACCACTCAAAGGCAGCAGCCAGTCCCGCCCCCCCCCTCCTGTCGCCCCCCCCCCCTGTTCCTGACCTCCGTCCTCCTACGATCTTACACCGGAGCTCCCCGCCGCCATCCACACTTCATCAGTGACCAGATGGCAGGCCATGTTCGGGGAGGTTTTGGGCTGGTCAGGGGGACTCGGGTGCCCGAACTTCCGAGCGGCCATGAGCCCCTGAAATGTTTCAGCCATAGGGCCCAATGCTTGCACACAGAAAAAAGCATACCATCCAGTCCTAGAAGTATTCATAGCATGTATCAATGCATATTTAACATGATGTCTTATACTACCTGCTGTGCACAGGAGACTACTCTTTGTAAGTTTGAGGTTGCGAGGGCTAAAATACATGACAGCTCAAGCACCCATCTATCATGAGCTTAAAGCAGTTCTCCTTTAAAATACATTTTTCACTGTCAATATCCTTTTATACAATTTACAAAGCTGCGTAAAAATACGGAATAGACAGTTTGTGTAAATACCGTACTAAATGTAAATAAATAGATCCAACCTCAAAAATGGGCTTTAATGCACTGCGAAATCTGCCCCTCTGTGGTTAATGCATCAATGTGAGTTACACATTAAGACCGATGTCTGTAGTTCAAATCTGTTTTGAAGCAAAAGATTAAACAACAATTTAACACAAATCAATGACCTTACTAGTCAGGGTAATTTTGTTCTATATAATACAAAATCACAGGCTAGCATAAACCAAGTTTCAAACAAATCAAACTTAATTTTTCTTCTTCTATCGAACATTGTAAGTGCCATTGCCGCAGCCACTGTTATTTGTACATCGATGCCGACTGGCTGCAACCTCTTACTGCCGCTTGCACACAAGGCCAGATCATAGGTCGGACATTGGTCTCACCTTTGAACATCTGAGAAACCTTATTGTTGCATGGTATGTCTGATGGAACTAATCTTCGGGGCTAGTGTAACTACGTACAAAGATGCAGTTGCTGGACACACCCACAAAATGGTCATGACACACCCTAACCATTCCCCCCCATTACCTTACATAAATACGCACTGACTGTCAAT
The DNA here is from genome assembly GCF_055691185.1 of Crinia signifera. Taxonomy (NCBI): domain Eukaryota; kingdom Metazoa; phylum Chordata; class Amphibia; order Anura; family Myobatrachidae; genus Crinia; species Crinia signifera. The sequence continues at coordinate 10,029,500 of NC_139227.1, read as the reverse complement.
CACCCTGCATCCAAATCCTCAGTACCACCACCGCTGGTAAACCATCACAATGCTAGTGTGGTGTGACTCAGACGCATGCCCAGTATGACTCAGATGCATACGCAGTACAAAAACATTGGCCAACTGTGCAAACATTGGCATGGCGACTGCCTCTGAATCAGGCCCATTATTACTAAATCCCCAAAATTGACCTGATTCAGGTCCCATTGTTAATGCAGCGCATGCTACAAAGTATAGAACTGTGGTGCTTTAGGCATGCGACAAACCTGTACTGTGCATGTGCAATACGGGTTGCAATGTAGGAAGCAGTGTGGCATCAGTGATGCCATTTAGGGTAGGGAGGGAATGGCACCAGCCTCTGCTTCCCAGAATGGAGACATCTTGCCGCCATTGTGGTGTAGTGCCGAGGCTACAATCCGTGACGTAACAAAAATATTTGCGTCCCCCGCCGGGACAATTTTGGTGCAACTCCCCTTCCTTTAAAAGACAAGACTCCCCGGGAGCTGGCAGGGGGTCCGTGTGGCGCAGGGTACCTGCGGTCAGGGTCCGGGAGAGGTCCCAACGGCGCTGAGTATGACTTTGCCGGGGTCCCTGCAGTGACCTGGAAACAACGCGCTTTCCGCTGCCCGGTGGCGGGGGTAACACTTCTAACTTTGAAAACACTGGCCGCACGCTGATTGGCTGAGATGCAGCCAATCAACGTGTGCCTAGTGTTTTCAAAGTTAGAAGTGCTTCCCGCGCTACCGTGCGGCGTAAAGCGTGTTGTTTCCAGGTCCCTGCAGGGACCCCGGCAAAGTCATACTCAGCGCTGCAGGGACCTCCAGGCTCTCCCTGACCGCAGGTACCCCCGCGCCACATGGACCCCTGCACCGCAGGGACCCCCCTGCCAGATCCCCGCTGCACCCACAAGGAGGGGGGAGCTGGGGGAGTAACAATAGCGCCCTCAAGCCTCCCCGCGGGGGTTGCAGCGCTATAGTTATGCCAGTGGCTACAATCTCCATTTTTTTATAGAGATTTCTTGCCTTTTTTGTTGCAGCAGGCAACTTGCGCTACGTCATGTGTCACATCCGGCTCGTAGTGTCTCAGATGATGCAATGATGCCTCCTAATGCATCCGATCCTAATGCACACAAGAGGCTACATTACCAGATTAGTGCGGACGGTTCAGTTCTCCAGATATCCAAAACCATCTGAATTTTGTGGTTCTGAGCCTAACGAAAACTCCATACTAGGGCCGGATTCAGACCTGATCGCTAGACTGCGTACATCACCTCGGCGGATGCAACCCCACCGCCGCCGGAAGGATCCCCTCGCTACACTGCGAGCCGATGTGTACACTCATATGTGCCCACACAGAGGAGAAAACATTCGGTGGTTGCTCAGCATCAGAAGACTTTTCCTCTGTTCGCAGCAGTACAGTAGCCCCGGTCTTACTTTTTCTGCTGCACGTCTGAATTGGGGACGGGCGCTGACATCATCCATCCACCCACAGCAGGTCGGGGAACTCCTTCGTTACATGGGGCCCGTCCAGTGTTTCTATGGGCGCGCTCACTGTTTTTGTGGGCACGCCCCTGGCTGCCAAATCACTATGAAAATGCCCCCGCAAATGAAAATGTGGGGGTCTGCACATGTGCCCCATCAGTCCCCCACCATCGGAGATGGGGCCGAATTCACTGCTCAATGAGCAGGTCTGATTCGGCACCCTAATCTTCTATGGAGATCTGAACAGTATTCTGGCTTCCATGCATACTGTATGTGCCTACTTTTGAAAACTTGTTTCAGAGAGATTATAGTTGGTAGTAGAATTTTGCACAGAACCACATTGAGGGTGTGTGTCATGTTCCACCCAAAGGGTGTGTCTAGTTCCATATATGGAGAGATTGTGAAAAGAGATTGTGAATGTGGCACCTAGAAGCGTGGGTGTGTACTGCCACATCTGAGAGGAATCTAGTAACATGACTTATATCCAAATATAGATGAGCCCCAAAGCAGTTAGTAAGAGATACTATATTTGGTAAAGTGCTGGGAAATGGTGCTGATGATTCAATGTAAATGTATCTATCTGTCATTCCCCCCCCCCCCCCTCAAAAAATGTAACAGTGTAATGTGGGCTAGGTGACATGGAGATAGCTAGACTAATGAGGGAGAGAAGGAGATTGCTGATATGTCAGGGAGTCTCCTGCAGAATGCAGGAGGGGAGGTAACTATGATGTAACAGTGTAATGTGGGCTATGGGAAATGAGGGAGATTGCTAGACTAATGAAGGAGAGAGGGAGATTGCTTCTATTTCAGGGAGTCTCCTGCAGAATGCAGGAGGGGAAGTAACTATGATGTAACAGTGTAATGTGGGCTAGGTGAAATGAGGGAGATTGCTAGACTAATGAGGTATAGAGGGAGATTGCTGCTATGTCAGGGAGTCCCCTGCAGAATGCAGGAGGGGAGGAAACTATAAATTTAACAGTATAATGTGAACTAGGTGACATGAGGGAGATTTCTAGACTAATGAGGGAGAGAGGGAGATTGCTGCTATGTCAGGGAGTCTCCTGCAGAATGCAGGGGGGAGGTAACTATAAATGTAACAGTGTAATGTGGACTAGGTGACAAGAGGGAGATTGGTAGACTAATGAGGGAGAGAGGGAGATTGCTGTTATTTCAGGGAGTCTCCTGTAGAATGCAGGGGGGAAGGCATCTATGTTTCCATGCAAGCAGCAGCTACAGTATATACAATAGCTAATCCATCCACATCTGATTTAGGCTCCATATATGTTCATATATGTACCATTTACCTCAGCAAATCATACACATGCCTCTAGGTTTTTGTACCAACCTTTTAAATAATATTTTTTTTTTAAATTGACAGTGATTCAAGTCGGGGACTATAGCTGACTGCAATGTTGTAGGCATTTATTTATTTATTAAGCCCCGAGCAACTCCAATCTGAAAACATCGTTTTAGAATTCTGTCAGGGAATTAGCAGGTCAGGGGTCAAAAGGTCCTGACACAGGTAACGGATACAACAATGCCCCATTCAACCTGTGTATTCTGGCCGGTGAACCTTCTCTTTCGCTATAAAATCCGTTTTCACATTTTATCCTGTACAAATAAATGTTTGCTGCAATCCCATTTATTGTGCGTTAATTTTAACAAATATATTGCATTTTTAATAAGCCAGCTGTACAGTGCAGTCAATGGCACAATTAAAACCTCGATATTGCTTTTCCCCTGTTGCTTTATCATAGGTGTCCAGGTGCGCGGAAGGTACTAGGATCAATTAATCGTCTTATGAATTGCAGAACAGACCCTCTAGCGCTGAAGGGATTAACATGAATTGAAGCTGCATTAATGTATTTCTCTATAAAGCTTTGCAAATCTCTGTGCAGCCTCATTGTCTGCTACAGTACATTAACTGTATCTGGGAAGCAGATCTTGGGATAATTCATTCACATAGTTAACTAACCAGTGTCTAAAGGTGCATACACACGATGCAATAAAATGAGCGATATCGCTCATTTTAGCCCTTCTGATCGATATTGCTCATTATATCGCACCGCGTGTATGCTGCACCCGATGGTTAATGCTCACTCCGGTGGGACATTTACAACCCCCTCCGTTGTGCATGCAGAGAAGATGGATCGGATTGTTATCGAGGTCCATGCAGAATGCAGTACGGCCCTTGCTCCCCCCACACTCCGCCGTCGCTGGCATCAGCACGTTTGTATGCGTTTGTTGATGCTAGTACCATGCCGGATCCTGGGGGCCACCAGTGTCTGCGGCTGTGGGGATTGCAAGTGTGTATGAACCTCATACTTGCCTAAATCAGGTGTTGGCTCTCTGGAAGATGCCTAGAGAAGAGACAAGATGCATCATGCTGGGTGAAGGGTGGGAGAGACTAATGTCACCACGGGTGGGATGTATTAATATACATAGCTGCCCTTCGCCGCCCGGCTGCCACGATGCCAGAGCATATGTACTAACATATGCAGCTGGCATCACGGTGCGGTGATGGAGCCCCCCCGTGGTGATGGAGGCCCCATGCGATACCTGTTATGCACAGGAGGGCCACCTCCTGTGTGCCTCCGTCTCCCCTCACGCCGGGGACAGCTAAGCAGGCTGTCCCTGGCGCCTCCTCCTTCCCCTGCAGCCAGAAGGATGTCCGGCTGCTTTGCTAGGGGGAGGAAGGGTTTACCTTCTGGGTCCAGGAGGACCTGGACTAAGGTAAGCCAGAGGGAGGGGGTGAGGCGGGTCGGTGGAGGCGGCGGGTTAGCGTCAGGCAGCGATAGAAACCCATAAGGTGGCGATACCCTGCCCTGCGTTAACAAGGCGGAAGGGTTTTAGTACATTGTATAGTCTGAATGGATAATGCTGAATGGTTCTCTCTACGTGGCAGTGCTGCATGGAGACACTTTCCAACCCTTTCATACACAACTGACATTATACACAGTGACATGCTGGTTGACATTGCTGTCTTGGATTCCGCATAAGGGGTACCACTGTGTAGCGTAATGTCAATAAGAGTCACTACTGAGAGACGTAACATAAATAAGGGTCACTACTGTGTGACATAACGTGAATAAAGGTCACTAATATGTGGCATAAACATGATGAAACTGGAGTTTGTTAGTAGGGTTTAATAATACCTTCAATATTATATCGCTGATGCATTTTTCTGTAAATCTGTTCATTTTTCCTTCTAAAATATCCTTTTTTGGAAAATTTTAGGTAATGTACTAAATGCGATGGTGCTAACCAACCCTTCACCCATCAGACACTCAGACATAGTTTTCAATATAAGAGCCACAGAAATTTGGGCTTCTGCCATTAATAATAAGATTTCTGCCAAGGATTGCAAGTCATAGCTAAGAATATCAACTATATTTGTTTTTATTACTCGATTCCATGTAAGCCCACTTAGAGTTACCCCTCAGCTATATTAAACATTGCAATTATGAGAGCAAAAACGGAAATGAGATAGTTAGCTGAAAACCATGAAAATAATATTACAATCGTAGTTGCATGAAGGAGTATTTACTTAGGCTATGTTCCACTATTGTCTTACCGAGGATGGGTGACAAACAGAATGCCAATAGTTGACAGAACCACCTGTACTCATCATGTATACAATCTCTAGGAGGACATAACATTCAGGCAGTGATCAGAGTTCAGCGCTGTGCAGGTTGCCGGCCCAACTCTGAAGTTTTTTTTAAAGAGGGCATATTTTTGCCTTATCAATCATTGCCCCTTTAAAAAAAAATTGACTTTAGCCAGCTACCTGCACAGCCGCTGATTGGATGCTACTGTACTGCTCGAAAAATAAAGAGGACACTAACATAACACATCCTAGATCTGAATGAATGAAATACAGATGAAGCTCTCTTCATCTTTGCAGGGGCTGGCGATTCCATCTGCCGGCTACCGCCAGGGGAGGCTCCGGGGCCCGAGCACCCATGGAGAATAATGAGCACCCATGGGCCACGGCCAGAATTCACCCGCCGCTCGCCGCAGTCAGCAGGGTCCCTGCAGCGGAGGGGAAGTCGGCAGTGGGGGTCCCTGTGGCGGATGGGAAATAGTAGCGGAAATAATACCGCTACTAGTTCCCATCTGCTGCAGGGACCCCCGCTGCTGACTGCCCATCTGCTGCTGGGACCCCGCTGCCTCCCTAGCGCAAAAGGGACGGACCCCCGTATGCCTCCATCCCAGACTGGGGGGGGGGGTCTCTGCCATTATACCCACCAGAAAAAAACTTAAGGTACTTGTTTCCTAGCACGGCGCCAGCGATAAAAATTGTATCCATTGGGACCCCCTGAAATCGAGTTGATCGCCTCGCATGCAACCAAATCGCATGCGACGCGATCGACATGATTTTTAAATTGGAATCAATGTAAAATGGTCCCTGAGACCTGATTTTACATTGGGCCCCAATGTTAAATGGCCCCCAGACCCCAATTTTTATTGTTTCCCAACCCTGATATGTCAAATGCCCCCCCACTGTTAACACCACTCCACGATCAACGCCAACCCGAAGCGTGGCGAGCGCAGTTGTTCGCGTCCTCCGACCTTTTCATACCCCCACTATCCACGTCGTCGTGGAGTTGACTTTATATAGTGTGGCGAGCACAGCGAGCCACCGAGACCGAAGCGTGGTGAGCGCAGCGAGCCCCGCGAGGGGCCGCGCATTACTTCACAGGTATTACGCGTCCCCTCGCTCGCCACGCTTTGGGTATCCGTTCATCGCGGGGTGGCGTTAACAATGGTGGGGGGGGGGGCATTTGTCATGTATAATACCCATGAGGGTGGGTATACAATGAAAAATTGGGTCCATTGGCCCATTTAACATTGTTCCCTATGTAAAATCACGTCCATCGCATTGGTCACATTGCACGCCTTAACTTAAGGCATGCGATGGACGCGATGGACGCGATTTTTTAATTGTCGGGGAAAAGGCTAAAAATAGCCCTAAAATCACGGCGTTCGCGTCCATCGCATACCTTAACTTAAGGTATGCGATCACCTACGACGGGCGCCATGCTAGGAAACAAGTGCCAAACTTAAATTGGCGACACTGCATAGATGAATGTGTTGACAACAAAATCACACAAAAAATTCTCAATGGAAATCAAATTTATTAACCCATGGAGGTTTGGATTTGGAGTCACACTCAAAATTAAAGTGGAAAAACACACTACAGACTGACCCAACTTTGATGAATTGTCCTTAAAAAAAAGTCAAAATGAGGCTCAGTAGTGTGTGTGGCCTCCAAGTGCCCATATGACCTCCCGACAAAGCCTGGACATGCTCCTGATGAGGTGGTGGATGGTCTTCTAAGGGATCTCCTCCTAGATCATGACTAAAGCATCTCCCAACTCCTGGACAGTCTGTGGTGCAACGTGGCGTTGGTGGATCGAGCGAGAAATTATGTCCCAGATGTGCTCAATTGGATTCAGGTCTGGGGAACGGGCGGACCAGTCCATAGCATCAATGCCTTCTTCTTGCAGGAACGGCTGACACACTCCAGCCACATGAGGTCTAGCATTGTCTTGTATTAGGCGGAATCCAGGGCCAACCGCACCAGCATATGGTCTCACAAGGGTTCTGAGTATCTCCTCTCGGTACCTAATGGCAGTCAGGCTACCTCTACGGCCCCTAAAGAAATGCCACCCCACACCATTACTTACCCACTGCCAAACCGGTCATGCTGGAGGATGTTGCAGGCAGCAGAACGTTCTCCTTGGCGTCTCCAGACTCTGTCACATCTGTCACATGTGCTAAGTGTGAACCTGCTTCCATCTATGAAGAGCACAGGGCACCAGTGGCGAATTTGCCAATCTTGGTGTTCTCTGACAAATGCCAAACGTCCTGCACAGTGTTGGGCTGTAAGCACAACCCCCACTTGTGGGTGTCGGGCCCTCATACCACCCTCATGGAGTCTGTTTCTGACCGTTTGAGTAGAAACATGCACTTTTGTGGCCTGCTGGAGGTATTTTTGGAGGGCTCTGGCAGTGCTCTTCCTGTTCCTACTTGCACAAAGTCGGAGGTAGTGGTCCTGCTGCTGGGTTGTAGCCCTCCTATGGCCTTCTCCATGTCTCCTGATGTACTGACCTGTCTTTATTTATTTAGCATTTCATTTTTTATTTCTTCTGTTAATAATTTATTATTTATATTTTTAAAAACTTCCTCCATTTCTATATTTGCTTGGGATATTTCTAATAAACACTGGGCCAATAATAGGTAGCGGGTGGTGTCTCTTAGCGTAGTACTTGGTGCTTAAAGCTGGCCATACACTTGTCCAGTTTGGCCACTTTTCACCCTATTCAGACGAATCGAGTAGAGAAATTGGGTGAAAAATGGACAAATCGCAGGCTGTTGATATTTATTTATTTATTTATTTACAGTTTCTTATATAGCGCAGCAGATTCCGTTGCGCTTTACAATAGTAGACAGTGATAAGACAAACTGGGTAACAACAGACAGACTTGGAGGTAGGAGGGCCCTGCTGCAAGCTTACAATCTATAGGGATATAGGGGGGAAACATAAGGACAGGCACCAGTAATAGCATAGCAGTTACAAGTCCAGAAGGGAAGCTATATAATACATATGTGCCTCAGAGGGTTATGCATGTAGAACTTAAATATGATAGGCTTGCCTGAAGAGGTGAGTTTTCAGGGAACGCTTGAAAGTTTGGAGACTGGTGGAGAGTCTTAATGTGCGTGGAATGGCATTCCATAGGATGGGAGCAGCCCGATAAAAGTCCTGTAATAATGAATGGGAGCTAGTGATCCGTGCAGAAGAGAGACGCAGATCTTGTGTAGAGCGTAGTGGTCGAGATGGGAGATATTTTGTGATAAGTGCAGAGATATATGCTGGTGCAGTATGGTTAATAGCTTTATAAGCAAGTAGAAGTGTTTTATATTGAATACGGTAATATACAGGCAACCAATGGAGGGACTGGCAGAGCGGATCAGCAGACGATGAGCGTCTTGCAAGGAAGATCAGCCTAGCAGCAGCATTTAAAATTGATTGCAGTGGGGAGAGTCTGTTCTTGGGAAGACCAGTTAGGAGACTATTGCAATAATCAATGCGGGATATAATGAGTGCATGGATAAGAGATTTGGTAGTGTCTTGTGTGAGATAGGGTCGTATTTTGGATATGTTTTTTAGATGCATGTAACATGATTTGGAGACAGATTGAATGTGGGGAAGAAAGGACAGTTCAGAGTCGAGGATGACCCCTAAGCAACGAGCTTGTGGGGTAGGGTAGATTATCGAGTTGTCAACAGCGATGGAGATGTCAGGATGGTAACTGTTCTTAGTTGGCGGGAATATAAGTAATTCCGTTTTGGAAATATTGAGTTTGAGTTGTCGACAAGACATCCAAGATGAGATGGCAGAGAGACAATCAGAAACTCGACCCAAAACCACTGGTGACAACTCCGGGGTTGATAGATAGATTTGAGTATCATCCGCATACAAGTGATACTGAAATCCGAAAGAGCTGATTAGTTTGCCAAGAGAGGAGGTATAGATTGAGAAGAGCAGAGGACCTAAGACTGAACCTTGCGGAACTCCGACTGACAGAGGTAATGAAGAGGAAGTAGAGTTAGAGAAGCGAACACTGAAAGAGCGATCAGATAGGTAAGATGTGAACCAGGAAAGGGCTGTATCAATAAGACCTAGGGAGTGTAGTGTTTGTAAGAGAAGAGAGTGATCAACGGTGTCAAATGCAGCAGAAAGATCAAGAAGAATAAGTAGTGAGTAATGGCCTTTAGACTTAGCCGTTACCAGATCATTCACCACTTTAGTCAGTGCTGTCTCAGTGGAGTGTTGAGAGCGAAAACCTGACTGAAGTGGGTCTAATAGGGTGTTAGAGTTAAGAAAGTTAGTGAGGCGAGAGTAGACAAGTCTCTCCAGTAGCTTGGAGAGGCATGGGAGCTGAGATATAGGACGATAGTTAGAGAGAGAGTTAGGGTCAGAATTCTGTTTTTTTAGAATAGGAGTTATCACTGCATGTTTGAGCAGAGAAGGAAAAGTACCAGTAGTAAGAGAGAGATTGCAGATTTTAGTTAAGGTTGGAATAATCACAGGAGATAAATTTTTAATGACTTGCGCAGGTATAGGATCGAGAGGAGAGGTAGTAGAGTAAGAGGATAAGAAGAGTGCGGAAACTTCCTTTTCATTTGTGGGCTCAAATGAAGAGAAAGTGCCAGAGGGTTCAGGTGGGAAAGAAAGAGGGTTAGAGGTTGTGGAAGAGCATACCATTTCATCTCGGATGTTATCAATCTTGTCCTTAAAGTAGGAGGCAAGTTCTTGTGCACTGATGGTAGCCGGTGGGGGAGGAGGGGGAGGGTACAGAAGAGACTTAAAGGTGTTAAAAAGTCGCTTAGGGTTGGTGGCATGAGAAGAGATGAGAGATTGGTAGTATGTTTGTTTGGCAGTGTCCAAAGCATTGCTGTAGGAGTAGTAGCTAGTTTTATATGCGAGGAAATCAGTCGTACTACGAGATTTGCGCCATTGGCGTTCTACTTTACGTGAATGATTTCGTAGTTGTCTTGTAGTTTTGGTGTGCCACGGTTGGCATCTAAGCCTACGCGGGGTGTAATGGGTAGCTGGAGCCACGTCATCAAGGGCTGTTTCAAGAGTCTGGTAGAGGTGGGAAACAGCAGAGTCAGGAGAGGTAAATGTAGAAATTAGTGAGAGCTGTTGTTGCAGGGAGGTGGTAAGTTGTGGAAAATTAATTGCATTAGTATTTCTGCGGGTTAGAGTAGGCTTGCATGATTTCTGTGTCAGTGAGCTTGGGGTAATGGAAGAGAGTGAGAGGGTAATGAGATTGTGATCAGAGAGAGGGAAGGGAGTGTTAGTAAAATCAGAGACTGAGCACAGCCTGGTGAAAACAAGGTCAAGGCAGTGGCCTTCCTCGTGAGTAGAGGAGTCAGACCACTGGGAGAGACCGAGAGAGGAGGTTAGAGAGAGGAGTTTGGAAGCATGCAAAGATGGTGGACTGTCAATAGCAATATTGAAGTCACCCAGGATGACAGTGGAGATGTCAGAGGATAAGAAATGGGGGAGCCAGGCAGAGAAATCTTCTAGAAATTGAGTTTTGGGAAGCCCAGGTGGGCGATAGATAGCAGCAACACGCAGAGAGAAAGGGGAAAAAACCCTAATGGAGTGAACTTCAAATGATGTAAATGTGAGTGAAGGAGCAGATGGTAGAACTGAGTATGTGAAGTCTTGTGACAGTAATATACCAACCCCACCTCCTTTACAGTTACCAGGCCTGGTGGTGTGAGTGAAGTGGAAACCACCATGTGACAGTGCTGCAGGCGAGGCCGTGTCTGATTGTGTGAGCCAGGTTTCTGTAACTGCCAGCAGGTTGAATTTGTGAGAGATAAAGAGGTCATGGATGGATGTTAATTTATTGCAAACAGAGCGTGCATTCAATAGGGCACATTTAAGTTGTTTGGAGTGTGGTGGGAGGCAAGTGATATTAATGAGGTTAGCTGAATTTCTAGGCATACAACCAGTAAACTCTGAGTGGGACAGGTGGTTTGGGCCTGGGTTTGGTGATATGTCACCAGCTAATAAGATTAGAAAGGAGAGATAGATAAAGGTGGATGTTTGTGTTTTTGATATCTGATCCAATCAGATGTGCGGTCCCATGCTCACCGGATCGGAGTCGGAGATTGGACCTGCTTCCACATCTATTCCACAGCTATTACCATTTCTCCAAATTACTATTCATTTTACTAAATTAGCAGCGTCCTTTACACATTAGTAGAATGTTCCAACAACAAATACAGATTATGGGTGGAGTGTAATGCGAGTCATTGAAATGCCCTCCCCCCCCCCCGCAACCGAGTTTCCCCGTATGCATGTGAATGGATGTTTTGCATTTACATCCATTCAAAGCCTTGCGTTCAGGTACAAATTCATGCGATAGTCGCAGAACATCGAATGATTTTGCAAGCGCTTGCAGACCTAAGACACCTCTATGGTGTCTTAGATCTGTGGGCGCCCTGTACTGGAAGTGGGCTGGCAGCTGACATCCGCTTACATCAGCTGTGTGCCCGGGGCAAGGCAGTCATTTGGGGGGGGGGGGCTAATGACTGCCTTGCCCCTTACGCCGGAGGCTAAGTGACCCCCCGCAGACCTACCTATGTGCAGCGGGGGTCCTGGGACGCGCAGCGGGGGTCGCGACCTCCCGCGCAGACATACCTTTGTGCAGCGGGGGTCCGGGGATAGGCAGCGGGGGTCCGGGATGGGCAGCGGTAGCTTTCCTTTCACTTGTAACAAGCTACGCTATTCGTCTGGCGGCGGAAAGTTCTGCTGATTTTGAAAAGACCTGCCAGACGTTGATTGGCTGAGTGAATTCAGCCAATCAGCGTACGGCAAGTCTTTTCAAAATCTGCTTCCCGTCTGGCAAATAGCGTAGCTTGCCCGTACCCAGACCCCTGCTTCCCCCCTGACAGTGCCTCCACCTATGCAGCACCTGGGGCGTGTGACCCCCAAGGCCCCCCTAGTTACAGCCCTGGCATTGGAACGCCCAGCATTTTCATGGGAATGCCCAAGAAATGCTGGTCGGTGCTAGGTGCAAATGGGACGCCGAACAAGCAGTTCACCGCAGCCGGGAAGCATGAGGACCAGAATAAGGTGCTAAGTGTGTGCAGCTATGAGTAACCACACATTTGGGGGCACTTTTTAAAAGGTGTGCCTGCTGAAAGGTGTGCCTGCTCAAAGGTGTCCCTGCTGAAAGGTGTGCCTGCTCAAAGGTGTCCCTGCTGAAGGGTGTGCCTGCTGAAGGGTGTGCCTGCTGAAAGGTGTGCCTGCTGAAAGGTGTCCCTGCTGAAAGGTGTGCCTGCTGAAAGGTGTGCCTGCTCAAAGGTGTCCCTGCTGAAAGGTGTCCCTGCTCAAAGGTGTGCCTGCTCAAAGGTGTCCCTGCTGAAAGGTGTGCCTGCTGAAAGGTGTGCCTGCTCAAAGGTGTCCCTGCTGAAAGGTGTGCCTGCTGAAAGGTGTGCCTGCTCAAAGGTGTCCCTGCTGAAAGGTGTGCCTGCTGTAGGGTGTGCCTGCTGAAAGGTGTCCCTGCTGAAAGGTGTGCCTGCTGAAAGGTGTGGCTACAACATTTTGAGTAGGGAAGGCCATTGATTATTGATGATTCAAAATGTTCAAAAGCAGTAGCGGCTCTTACCTCTTCAGAGGAGGGGGCTGCCGCGATGCCCCCCTCCACAGCCGCTGTCGTGTTCCTGGTTCCCTCAGCTGTGCCGGTCCCGGTCCCCGTCGTGCGGCTGGTGCATGCGCAGTAACCTCTTTAGTACTGTGCATGCGGTGGCCGCCAGCCTCTGTGGGCTGCCTTTGCAACAGCCCCGAAGGCATATTCCGTGTGGTCCACCATACTGCGCATGCGCAGAGCCTATTTTGGGGGCTGCTGCGCATTTGCGCACAGAGAGGCATCCCAGAGGGAGGGAACACCTCCCAATGGGAGGCCTTTGTGATTGGCAGGTCGGACTTCCAATAGGAAGTCACTGCCAGTCACAGTGAAGCCAGTGCAGTCTTATAGACTGCATCTGGCTTCACTTAATAGGCAGTGACAGTGGCGGATTTTACCTGGGGGGGGGGGGGGGCTGCATCCCTGCAGCCCATAGGTAAAACATTTGCCATTGATTGGGGAGAACCAAATAGCTTTCCACCATTGATAGTATAGAACCATCCGATTTTTTTGGTGTGTTCCAGCAAATGGAGAATAGCTCTGCCACTGACATCCCAGAAGACCTGCCCTCTGGCTGTGATTGACCTACAGACCCTTGTTAAGGACAGTAGGCATGGCCATCGGCAGGAGGATCCATTAATGGTCCTCTTGTGGATGGGGAAAAGGAAATCCCATTAGTGTGATATTTCTGATTGTGCCTTGAGTCGTTCTGGATACCCTGTGTGCATTACACCCAACATATGTGGCACAGAGCTGATCATTTGATACATACTGTCATAGGCAATTTGCTCAGCTCAAAGCTTCATGCCACGGTGCCCCGCTAACATCTTATGATCTAAATAGTCAAACAATTAGAATACCGAACAGGCTAATGTATAATATAGGAGAGGGAAAGACAGCTACTCTGCTCAGCCTGGGAAAAACACTTCATTTACAGAGAAAACACAGACTGCTTAACGCTCCCAGTCTATCAGTGTGGGCTCCGGCTTCCCCTGCTGAAGTCTCAGTGCTTCGCAATATGATCTGAGGTTCACTGAGCATTTTTCTGTTACACATCTCAAATGTCACATATTCTTACATTTCTTTTCCAGTCAAGTGTGTATAAAGCCAGAGAAACACAAGCAAATGCATTTAATTAGAGCGCCTCTGGGGTAAATCTCTTCCTGAGAGCTCCGAGGGCCACACTCATGAAAGCAATAATGAAATAGCAGAGTTTTTGTCCTTAAAAGACGTGTTCTGATTTTAACTTCTGCAGATTGTCCAATTGTTATGGTTTGGGGATTATTTTCTGAAGATCATAAAGACAATGAAGGAATTGTTTCATGCACTCTGCGGCACTTATAGAAGGTATGCAGACCCACGCTCAAAGTACGTTGAATGATGTGCGCACTCCTCATACTGTACTCTCTCTATTCAGAGTTCACAGTACTTGAACAAAAGTACTTGAACTCCAAATGCCTCATTATAGTAATGCTGTTTATTGTGTCTGCTGGTAACAGATCCAAGCGGCTGACAGGTACGGGGCATAACATTGGGATATCTCATTTTTTTTTTTTGCAATGTAAAATACATAGTTATAATAAACTAGTTAAAATCCCGTCAAAATGACGGCTTCTGCTACTGTATGTACATTCACTTTGAGCTGTGACCATTTGCTACTTTGAGCTGTGATAGTTTTTAGCCCACAAACTCTACACCCCACCCCCAGTCCCTATCTGCCCCTACCTCCAAAGTCTGTCTTCAAAGCTCCCTCTCTCCATATCCAAGCCAGTTTGAAAAAGATCGGTGTCCCTGCAAAAATAGCTTTCACTTTCTGGTATGACATCTTTTAGCACACAAAAGGAGTCATTTGGTCTGTGGAGTGGCCTCTAGTTGTCACTGGCGGTACTTCACCTCAGAAAGTGAGGTGAGTGCACTAATTCCAATTCCTAATGAAATGAGTGCAGTTAGAATGAATCCAATTCGGTTTTGTTGCTGTTAGTTACAGCATGTGCAGTTTATACAGCTGTAGTATGGGTTATATTCAGAACTGATCGCTAATTCGATGGCCAATGATCGAATGAGTGCACGTGCGTGTCAGCCGCTTTGTGCATGCGTAGCCAAAATTAGTGTGGGCCCGTTAATAGGATACCACAATACCACCAGCTCCGGGCTGCTGCGCGTTAAATACTTTCTGCAGAGCTGGAATGGCCTTGTACCCCCTCAACACATCAAGGGATGCTACTGAAACCCTCGCCATCTATCATAACCTTCCGCTGCTAATCTTAAGGTGCCCACACACTAGAAAGATCTGCGATCTTAATATGTGCGCATAAATTAGCCTTCAAATCTTTGGTCCGCCCTGGACCAAAGATTTCAGGCAAGCGCACATCTTTACCAAAGATTTTTCTTAAGATCCTGTGTGCGTTCATATGGATCTTTTGATAAATCTTCTGATCTTTTGTGCAGCACGTAAGATCAGAAGATTCAGCTAAAGATCCTTGGGAGCGCCTTAAGTGCCACACAACTTTTGCACTGTAAAGGTGCCCACACACTAAAAAGATCTGTGATCTTAAGATTTATCTTAAGATTTGCCTTGAACTCCCCATCTGCCCAACACAAAAGATTTCGTTCAAAGGAGTATATTTTGACAAAAGATTTATCTTAAGATTTCAGAAAAATTATAATAATGGGCTGGGCTATGTAGAAGGTAATGGGCTGGGCTATGTAAAAGGTATTGACAGTTTAGTGCACATTCTGCTCTGTCACAAGTGGACTTGGTGTATACTTGCTGAACTTTCCACTTAGCTACTGTGCTTAGTTAGAGACATGGTGGGGATCGAACCCACTACCTCAGCGCTGCGAGGCAGTAATGCTAACCATTACACTATCCGTGATATATATATATCCCTAATAATTTTATGGCACATGGAAGGAAGGACAGTATTTCTGTGCTACCAGTACAGTACTGGGAACTACAGTGTCCCAGTGCTCCTTCCCAGTCTGCACATCTATACTGTAATATAAGACATTTAACCCTAGATGTTAACCCTGTAAGTGCTGTCAGATAAAAGTTACACAGGCAACTATGCATAACCCCCTCCCAAATCAGCAGTACCTCTAAGACCCTACTCCTAGTACTGCCATCATGCACTCTGATGAGTATGAGAATGGGACAGTGCCATCCCAGCTCAGGCTGCATGTATACGGCATTAGCCCTGCTCGGAGTGTGGTTACCCTACTCACAAAGTGCACTCATCCCCACCAGAAGCAGCAGCAGCTCACCCACCCCTCCTTTGGGAAATAAAGACACCCAGAAGTGACTGGCATTGTATCCCTGGCATACTTACTGGAGCCCGCTTCTCCTTACTGGAGCTCGCTTCTGAAGCTTCTCCTGTCGCTTCTCCTGCTGTGTCCCCGCCGGCTCTGGCACATGTCCGGCTGTCAGCTGCCGGGGGAACACAGCTTCCGGCTTTACATGCCGCGTCAAAGCCACGCCCCCAACACATGACCAGAAATTGGTCAGAATATTTGCATTTCTTCCCTGCAGCAGGGAAGATGAACCGACGCCGCAGAAGACACACGGGGACGCGCATCGGATGGTAAGTATTAAAAATACTTAACGATGTTCACACAAAAATCTAACGATTAATCGTCCAAACGATCAAAAACATTGAAATCAGACAATTAATCGTTCTAGTGTGTGGGCACCTTAAAATATGTTCAATAAGACTCGTACGGGGCCGAACGAGGCCCCGTTCCCATGGTGGGGGTCTGCGTATGGGCATGTATGCGCATGTGCAGACCCTGGTAATGAACGACTTCGGTGAGTAACACACTCGACGGGTCTGTCGAGTTAGCAAACACATCCCCTCTCATGGTACTGAAGGGATGTGGCAGCGGGTATTCGTTGGGGCAGCGTTTCAGGGCTCGGTAAACAGCAATATTCACTGCTTACAGAGCCAAGCAGAATCACCTCCATAATGCATTTAAATCCAGACACCTTGAAAGTACCCCTGTGACATCATAATGACAAAAATACAGGGCTTAAAGTAGTCATGGAGAGGTGGTAAAACTCAATTCCCCTGCAACCTATCCCCACACCATATGTTAGAGCCCCTTATTCATGTTACAATACACAATAGTTCCCCTTATTCATGTTATGTCATTCAGTAGTGCCCCTTATATATGTTACATTACAATAGTGCCCTTTATGCACATATCTGCTTCTTTCCCTCCATCAGCTCCTTGCCCTGTGTCTCTTCAGCAGGTCCTTTGCCTCTCTTTGTCCCTTTAACCCCCTTTCACCTTTTGTCTTCAGCATGCTCAGAGTTGCTCCTCTTAGTGGCTCTTATTTACTGCAGGACATCACATACATCTTGTCAAAAAAGGAAGCCGTTGGGACCTGAGGAGGAAAAGAAAGCTGTGTGAAATACACAGCATGTCTGAATACTAGGATAGGTGGGCCGCAGGTGGAGGAAAACCGTGGAGCCACCAACACCTGAGAAATGTGGATGTGGCATCAGCTTGTCAGTTAGCGCCACCTGTATAATCTATTAATGTGGATGGTGGCTTTTCTTTTGAATTACTGTGCAGGGCCATGGTGGAGGCGGAACTGGTTCCTCATACCAGGTGATTCTGATTGACTCGCTAAGCAGCGGAAATTCGCTGTTTAGCAAGCCTTCTAACCCCACCTGCCTGGCATGTAAATGCACGCCACCCACCTGGCATGTGAATACACAGTCCCCCGTCGTGCTCAGAACATCCCCACAACGTTGCGAATGGAGGATTTTTATACAGTATATATCCATTCAACCATGATTTTTACCCTTTTTGCAAATGTAAGTCATTCTTGACTGACCTAGACTTTCCGGTACGAGAATGGGGCGGATGGCTGACTTCCTGTGACATTAGCTGCCCCCCCCCCACCCCACCCCCTCAGTGGCTTTGTCATGTAAAGCAGCCTATGAGCCAAATAGGAGAACTTCATTTAAAGAACATATGACAATTTTACTTTTAAAATATCTTGGAAATGAATAAGTAACACTTATTTTACACAGTCATTGATCATGTATATAATGAAACATACCACTGACATAATTACAGGCCTCATGTTGGATTCTGGTATTTAAAACTAAAACCCTGAAACAGACCAGTTTTACATGATCGATTTCCATATGTCAGTTCCTCTAAGCATCCTCATTCATTACAGAGGCTCTGCGCCATCATTATCTGTATAGGCAGGCCGAAGCCTAACTCTACTCGACAGTTACACTTCAAGCAACGCTGCCCACATAAGGTTAGTCAAGATCAATTATATCACCTGTAAACTGGATGACTATCAAAATGGGTATACTCAAAGACGTGTCCTGAGGTTTAGCTCGTTCTTCTCAATAAAATAAGAATTGGCTTATAGCAGAACCAGTCAGCAGAAATAATTTAGGGCCCATTTATATGACACATTTGCAGATCAAGCCTCCAAAATGGCGTCTGTAGACTATGGCTACACATTGCAATCTTAGGAGGCAAAGGGTTACTCCCAGGATATGGCTGCGGTGCATGTGCGGTCAGTATGCGCCAAAGCCCTGGCATATATCACAACAAATCCAAGGTATGAGCTCCTTTCACCCATGTCCATGCAGGTGCAGGTTGATGAATACCGTATCTGGTCCACGGATCAACGGTGTCTAGGTCAACCATGTTATGGTCGACCATGCTAAGTAGAAATCATCTACTAAGACGTCTATAGATTGTCAACAGCGTCTAGATTGATAGTAATGAATGTTAGACACAAGCGTTAGGTCGACGGGAACGTGATCAACAGACACAAGGTCAACATGAGTTTTTGGCATTTTTTGCTTTAGACATGGTCGATAACATGGTCGATCCGCTAGACCATTATGGTCTAGACACCGTGGATCAGGGGTGGATTGCCAACGCAATCAAGCGGCCCGGCGGGGGTGGGTGGGGGGTGATCGTGCTACTGCCTGGGGGGGGGGGGGGTTACTGACCTGGTTCCACACTGCAGCTTCTGTCCACCGCACCGCTGCGCTGAAGTCCACTCGTGAGTGATGTCATCAGCAGCGGCCGCAGTCTGCTCACATAGAAGGGCACCATAGCCCAAAATAAATGCCGCATATGGAATGACGCCAGCGCACCGACGTTGATAGGACCAGCCCTGGCAGCACTATCCATGGCCCAGCCAAGTGAAAATCTGGACCAGCCCACCGGGAAATGGCACAGTTTCCCAGGGGCCAATCCGCCCCTGTCGTGGATCCGCTATACGATAACCAATTATTACAATAACCTGAAGTGATCGCATATTGCAGACCTGATATCAGTACATAGCGCATTAGATATGATAAAGCAATTACTACATATATTGTACTAGCCATGAAGAAATGTAAAAATAAGGAAACAAATGGATTATAAAATCAGTCCCTACTGACCAATGTAACCAAGGCATTCAGCATATTTTGACAACATTCACAAACACAGATGTCAGGGTAAAGTTACTACGATGGGAATTATATAGAAGATCGGATGTTGCCCTTAGCAACCAATCAGCTCTATCTACTATTTTCCACAAGGTGCTATCGAAATAAGAAGTAGAATCAAATAGCAACATCTTGTCTTCAATAGAACACCCATCTTATTAATTTTACCCCATCCAGTCTAATGCAGAAAACCAAGTCTTGGCCAATATAAACTTGGATGGAATTGTAGATCTGTTACAGATGTAGCCAGACCATTTGTTGCGCCAATTGCCATGTGCGACTCCCGTGGCAATTGGTGAGATCCTGGCGCTTGTTCTCCTAGTTCTGCTTATAGAAACGCACTAAGTGGCGATATTTCATGGTGGCGATTCTGTGCCGCGTGTGCACATTTTGCCCGACAAACGAGCAAGAGCGGCTGGACTGCCGCAACGATGAACGCAACTGCATCTGTACATGTTTTTGTAATATTTATAGTTTTTAGTGTGTATGAAGCATACACAGAAAATCTACTGGTAGCTAGCACTGACAAGATGCACAGTTAGCAATATCCAATAGTGGTAGAAAGGCTTTTAATCTCATCATTACCTCTGCTCGAGATCACGAGATAACCTACCCTGAGCTATGACTATTATTAGCATTACTTCTATTCAATTGAACCAGACATAATTATCCTACTCAATCCATACTACACCTACAGACCTGTTTTAAAATGTCAAAAATGCTCAGTGGTATTAAATGATGATCGTGGAGATGCATTTTCCGGCACACAACAGAATGGGAAGCTGACAGATATTTTTGTAAGAGCCGTTCTATAAAGTATTCCAGCCAGATATTAGCCAGTACACTCTCAGCATACAGCTAGAATGATGGACTGTGGCTCTAGAACCGAATGGTGAGTATTCTGCACAGCATCTAGAACCTGCAGATAATTTAGGGGCCGTTTCAGACCAATTCTGTCGGGTCAAAATTAGGCCCGTGTCCGATGGTGGTGGGGTTTAGACTGACTATGATTACCGAAGGGGGGAGTATCAAATTAATGCTCTCCACTTCCCGTGTTCTTGTGCACATCCCCTCAAATGCTAGTGAGGGGTTGGGATCATTTGGTCTACAGCATTATGGTCGACAGTCATTAGGTCGACACCATTACATCGACATGGGGAACATGTCAACATGGGTGTAGGTCGACATGGGAAAAGGTCAACATAGTTCTAGGCCGAAAGGTCATTTGTTCGACAGGTTGTTAGTTCGACAGGTCATTAGTTCAACATTGTCTTGTTCGACAGTCAAAAGGTCGACATGGGGTTTTTCACATTTTTTTTACCTTGATGTCAATACAGTCGACATGGACACAGTTTGACGTGCAGCACTGGCTGGGAGGTGCTCCATCTGTATTCTGAATATGTTTGTCAGATGTACAGATGGAGTGTCCCTCTTGGTAGATTCGCCAGCTGCCAGCCCCCGCCAGCCACCAGAAGGGGACGCGCGTGTGTCCCCTTACTACAAAGCTCCCCACAGTCCCCGAAGCTTTGATGCCGGTCCACCCACCCGATCCCACCTCCCTGCTCCTCCCCTAACCCTTCCTGTCTCCCTGAAGTGGAGACGGGCAGGGTTCCCGTCCCCCACCACCAGGAAACTGGGACACGCGTGCATGTGGGACATTCACGCATTTCAGTCAGATGTAGCGCCGGTTCGACAGTGGGGGCGGTCTGGCGAGCCCCAGCACGAAAGATCGGAGCTACATCTGTATGTAACATGATTTGTAGATTGATTGTGGCAAACAAAGGACTGTTCAGACACCTAGGCCAGTGGTGTAGCTAGGTGCCACGGTGCCCGGAGCAAGGGCATGTTTTGCGCCCCCCCCCCATTTGTAGTAGGTGAGGCTCCTGCGCAGTGAAAAGGGGGCGTGGCCTAACATTACACCACACGCCGTAATGCCATTACGCGTTATACCAAACACCGTAATGCCCATTACACATTATGCCACACACTGTAATGCCCATTATATATAATACCACACACCATGATGCCCATTACATATAATACCACACACTCTAATGCCAATTACACCATATGCCACACCGTAATGCTTATTACATATTATACCACACACCATCATGCCCATTACACATTATGCTACACAAATGCGGCTTACTTAAATGCTTGTTGCCAGGAGTTACATGTTCGATGCCAGGGGTTTCATGCTCATCCCCTATGTTTGCCGAGTTCTTTTTATTAAACTAACAGCGGGGCAGGGAGGATAAAGAGGGGAGCCCAGCCCCTATATGTGTCCTGTATTTGCAGAGTATTGCAGCGGAAGGGGTAACAAGGGCAGAGTGGTGCAGAAGAGGGGCTTGTGGAGTCTTACCCTCTGGTGTGGCGCAACTGCCCCCTTCGATATCCAGCTGCTGTGATCTTCAGCGCAGCCCGGGATGCCAAGCACTGCAGGCTGCGCACTTTGTCCAGGGCTGTCCTTCTGCTGCAGACGCCGGGGTGAGGTCCTCTATGGAACTCAGCAGTTTCTTCACTTGCTGGCGGTGCAGGGCTGGCGGCGCCCTGCATGTCACCCGGGCCCCAGCACAGCGGTAAATGGTGAGTGGGCGGGTGAGCGGGCGGGAGAGCAGGCAGGACTGGCAGCTCCCTGCTTGTCACCCGACACACTGGTGAGCGGGGAGGCGGGACAGCTGGGGGAGCAGGCAGGGCTGGCGGTGCAGGGCTGGGAGGCGATGCAGGCACGGCTCCGGCGCCATTTGATCTTCCGGCGCCCGGAGCTGGTGCTCCGCCAGAGCCACCCTCGCTACGCCTCTGACCTAGGCAATGACCTTGTCAGGTAGGGTTAATTGTCAAGTTATCAACAAAGATAGAGATATCACTACTAGTGGTAGTACTAATAGTAGTACTAATGGTATAAATATGATTTGTTCTGCTTTGGAAATATTCAGTTTGAGGGGGTGAGATGACATCTAAGACAAATGGTCTGGGGAGGATAGCTATATTTTCAGTATTATGCACTCAGAGATGATACTGAAATCCAAAAGAGCTGTTTGCCATGTGATGTGGAATAGATTTAGAAAAGCAGAGGACCTATAGGGGTGTACACACTGTGCAATTGCCTTGTGATTCGATCAGGATCAAATTGGTATTGAATCAGGATAGAATAATGAGGCAAACAAAACACATTAAAATTTGACTATACAGTACAGATATGAACTATATAGTCTTGCTTGCACAGTGTCTTTTTCTGTGTGATTTCCACTAAACAGGAGCATGCATCGGTGTCGATTCGTTATCGATTTCGGCTGAAAACCGTTAGATTTCGATTCGATTTCTATTAATTTCTATTAATTTGACTATACATCCGAAATTGTATAGAAAGTTAGTGAGAATCTCACCATGTGTACGGGGCATTACACTGACCCCTGAGGTACTCCAACGAATAGAGGTGGTGAAGAGGAGGTGGAATCAGGGAAGTGGACACTGAAAGAGCGATTGCATTATTTAATACAGTGAGATTCAAGATGATGAACTGCATCCAAAAGAACTAGAGATTGTAGTGTTTGTATGAGAAGAGAATGGTCAAAAGGGTTAAATGCAGCAGAGAGATCTAGAAGATTAAGCTATTGCCAGCTAAGGGAATCTGGTGATTTCTTTCAGAATGAGAGTAATCACTGCATACTTGAATAGTAATGATATGAGGAGCACTGGATACAGCACTTTACTGATTTCTGAGTGAAGGATCCAGAAGAGAGATAACAGAGTAAGAGGCTAAGAACAGTAGAGGTGAGTGGTTTGATTTTTAAGAAACCCAAACCTGCCCAAACTTTAGTTTTTCATGTTGCCCTCCCCTTTCCTAAAGGCACCACCCTGCACTATGATGTTAGGGGCATAGGTGCCGATTCTGTGGGTGCTTGAGGGCCCGAGCACCCACGGAAATTGATGAGCACTCAGCAGCGACCCACTCGCCCGTGTCCCACTGCACTCCCCCTCCCTCATCGCTGGCACAGGTAATGTGGGGGCATTTATGTATTTGGCACTGTTGCCATAATTTGAATATTGAAGACAACTGTGCTTTGTAAAATATAAATCAGTATTATTTTGTGCCCACGCACCTTTCCCATGAAGCCACTCCCCTATATTTTTGGCTTGAGCACCCACCAGCAAAAACATAAATCGGCATCCATGGTTAGGGGAATTATTCACTGCTCTTGCTCCCTCGTGGTTATACCACTGGAAAATACCACCCTTTATTTAGAGAAGGAGGGCATGAGATTCAAGGTCCTTGAACATCTTGCTGAGGGTTCTGCTTGGAGTCATTGCCAGCTCTTATGACCCATTGTTAGAGTCATTGATGGCTCTCTTCTCCAGTCACCCTTTTGCCTTTCTCATCTGCTCCCTCATAAGTATGGGTGAGATGCTAATTCCTTGTTCCTGGAACTGGAGCTCATGGTTCTTCTTAGATATCCATGTGTCTCCTTGTGGCTGCAATTACTCTTCTGCGAGGTAATGTATGTTAACCTATATCATGCGTTTAACTTGTGCTATCTTATTAAACATGCCTTTTCGAGATCCAACCCATTAAACAAGATTCTATGCATTTATTGTGTGTGCTGCCAATTATCTGGCATTTCAGAATCACTGCACTAAATACACTGTAATAAGTAGGTCTGCTAAATCTTTCTCGATACATGCACAAATAGGTTGTTCAGGTCATTTGTCATCCTGATCCCGAATAAATGAGATTTGCTCACTGGTTACATTATTCAAGTGAGCCTCAATGCTTCAGACACTCAAAAAGCCAATTAGTTTGCATAACAGTGTGTGTCTGGCATTGCTCATCAATGGACGGTGCGACACCCCAGCTTCGGCACATGTTGCAATTTACAAAGGTCAAGGCTTACTCAGAAATACCGCATCAATTTACCAATGTAATAGTTTTGTGTAGCGTAAATACCATAAGCTTCCATAAGTGCTTCTCAGAAATGAAATTCCGCATTTGTAAATTATTTTATTTTATTTATTAAAAGTTTCTTATATAGCGCACACAGATTCCGCAGCACTTTACAGAGAATATTAGAACATTCACATCAGTCCCTGCCCCAGTGGAGCTTACAATCTATATTCCCTACCACATGTACGCGCACACACAGACATTCTAGGGTTAATATGTTGGGAGCCAATTAGCCTTACAGTATATTTTTGGACTGTGGGAGGAAACCGGAGTACCCAGAGGAAACCCACGCAAGTACGGGGAGAATATACAAACTCTGCACAGTTACAGTTATGGTGGGGATCGAGCCCATGACCTCAGCACTGTGAGGCAGTAACACTAACCATTACACCATCCGTACTGCCCCGTATATATAACACATGGTGGGGATAGAATCCATGACCTCAGCGCTGTGAGGCAGTAATACTAACCATTACACCATCCGTACTGCCCCGTATATATAACACATGGTGGGGATAGAAACCATGACCTCAGTGCGGTTAGGCAGTAATGCTAACCATTACACCATCCGTACTGCCCCCTATTCATAACACATGGTGAGGATAGAACCCATGACCTCAGCGCTGTGAGGCAGTAATGCTAACCATTACACCATCTGTACTGCCCTGTATATATAACACATGGTGGGAATAGAACCCATGACCTCAGCGCTGTGAGGCAGTAATGCTAATCATTACACCGTCTGTACTGCCCCGTATATATATAAACATGGTGGGGATAGAACCCATGACCTCAGCGCTGTGAGGCAGTAACGCTAACCATTACACCATCCGTACTGCCCTGTATATATAACACATGGTGGGGATAGAACCCATGACCTCAGCACTGTGAGGCAGTAATACTAACCATTACACCATCCATACTGCCCCGTATATATAACACATGGTGGGGATAGAACCCATGACCTCAGTGCGGTTAGGCAGTAATGCTAACCATTACACCATCCGTACTGCCCCCTATATATAACACATGGTGAGGATAGAACCCATGACCTCAGTGCTGTGAGGCAGTAATGCTAACCATTACACCATCTGTACTGCCCTGTATATATAACACATGGTGGGAATAGAACCCATGACCTCAGCGCTGTGAGGCAGTAATGCTATAACCATTACACCATCCGTACTGCCCCGTATATATAACACATGGTGGGAATAGAACCCATGACCTCAGTGCTGTGAGGCAGTAATGCTAATCATTACACCGTCTGTACTGCCCCGTATATATAACACATGGTGGGGATAGAACCCATGACCTCAGCGCTGTGAGGCAGTAACGCTAACCATTACACCATCCGTACTGCCCTGTATATATAACACATGGTGGGGATAGAACCCATGACCTCAGCACTGTGAGGCAGGAATACTAACCATTACACCATCTGTACTGCCCTGTATATATAACACATGGTGGGAATAGAACCCATGACCTCAGCGCTGTGAGGCAGTAATGCTATAACCATTACACCATCCGTACTGCCCCGTATATATAACACATGGTGGGAATAGAACCCATGACCTCAGTGCTGTGAGGCAGTAATGCTAATCATTACACCATCCCTACTGCCCCGTATATATAACACATGATGGGGATAGAACCCATGACCTCAGCACTGTGAGACAGTAATGCTAACCATTACACCATCCGTACTGCCCCGTATATATAACACATGGTGGGAATAGAACCCATGACCTCAGTGCTGTGAGGCAGTAATGCTATAACCATTACACCATCCGTACTGCCCCGTGTATATTACACATGGTGGGGATATAACCCATGACCTCAGCGATGTGAGGCAGTAATGCTAACCATTACACCATCCGTACTTCCCTGTATATATAACACATGGTGGGAATAGAACCCATGACCTCAGCGCTGTGAGGCAGTAATGCTAACCATTACACCGTCCTTACTGCCCCGTATATATAACACATGGTGGGGATAGAACCCATGACCTCAGTGCTGTGAAGCAGTAATGCTAACCATTACACCATCCGTACTGCCCATATCAACCTCTTAAGACATTGTCATGAAATATACCCATCAAATATGCATATGCTCAGAAATCAGGCTAATAGTCTTTCTAGTTATAAAGATTGCATCTTGATATATTATATTATTTGATATCTGAAATCCATATGAAAATTCTCTTTTCTACCTTCTTCAAATGGCATTAGATATCTATGTCCATTCTCAATCATTGGGTCATGAGAGTATTAAAATCTTAGTATTTATGTATTATGCAACAAACTAAAATTGGTGCAGTTTCCTCTAGCAACCATTCAGATTATAACTTAATTCGGTTGCAATTTAGAGAAATCAAAGAAAATGCATAGTTCCTATTGGAACATGATATAAGGCACAATTTCCAATGGCAAGGGTTTTTATAAAATCCCTGTTGTCTTTATGACCCATGAGAATACAAAAGAGAAAGTTTGTGTTAATTATTTATTACCAGTTATTTATATAGCACACACATATGTCACAGTGCTTTACAGAGTATATTTGCCAATTCACATCAGTCCCTGCCCCAGTGGTGCTTACTCCATGTACAGTATGCAAACCTACAACATGTACATGTAGCCACGTTTATACTAGGGTTAATTTTTTTTGTTGAGATCTAATTAACCTACCAGTATATTTTTGAATTGTGGGAGGACTACAGACTACCCATGCAAGCACAGAGAGGATATACAAACTCCACACAGTTATTGCCATGGTGGGAAATGAACTCATGATCTCAGTACTGTGAGGCTGTAATGGTAACCAATAAACCAGCCATGCTTCCCCAATGCCCCCACCAAATGTATTTGTTTGTTTGTTTGGGGGATGAAGATATTTGTCATTGAATTTTTTCCTTACTATCCTGATTCAGCTTGGATTGGATATAATAATCTTCTCCCAGCATCTTAGCATTTGCGATCCCTAAACAATGCAAATGCAGGAGGATGTGCATATCAACTCCTGCTTGCATTTACGATTGCTAAAAACTGCGACTGTTTAGCGGAAACATCGCAAACATCTACCACTGTCTTAATCCAAAAGACACACCTGTCATCAGAGGAGGAACTACCTATCGGTGCAGCAGTTGCATTGAACTGGGGGCCCTGAAGACAGATGGACCCATTGCTGCCCAGAACAGAAATTACTTCTTCGGTTCGGGTAGTGTAGGGAGCACAAATAATATTTTTACACCAGGGCCCACCACTCACAAGTTCCACCACTGCCCGTCATTATATGCAGACTGCCAACAGGATTTTTACAGTAGTCATGGACAAGATGATATTTTTAAGGGTCCATAAATTACAGTCACTGCACATATGTTTCTACATACAGTACAGTATGTTTCAGGGTCAGTGGTGGTTACAGAGGTGGGGCTGTGGTGCAGTCATTCTCTCCAACATCTCAAGCTTAAAAATCAGTACAAGCAGGGGGCGTGGAGGGGCATGGTCACCGGTAAAGGCTCGTATAGTGAAGCCAGACGTGGCCCTGCTTATTCCTGCTCCCCTCCCCTACACGTGCTGCTCTGCTCCATGCCTGCCAGGCTGCTGTGCCTCCTGCCTGCCAAGCCACATCTCTACCCACCTGCCAGGCCGCGCTGCTCCCCACCTGCCATGCCACACTGCTGCCAGATGGAGCTGTATTAGCTGGAAAACCAGTACAAAATGGAAACTTAGTTTTAGCAGTTACAGACCATAAAAAAGGTACTGTACCGGCTCAAATGGTACAGATGCTGGATGTGTGCAGTCCAAGAATTTAAAAACGGGAGCAACAGTAGCTTGTGATATCCTTAGTACCAGCAATGACAGTGAGTCCTGGACACCAATGTTCAGTGGTGGTTTGGGTGGCAGTTGGTGTGGCCGCACTGTTTGAATGTTTGCCTGCACTACAGCCCCACCACTGTTGCTGCCACTGGTCAGGATTCCCCCAGCTCCAGTGCTTTATTTTCTACTAGAGGTGCAGCTATCCTTTCTGTGCCAGCTGTATGTTTACACGGTGCAGTATTGTATCCATAAGATACCAGTCTGTCACAACTGCACACTGCATAGTGCTAATGTAATGCAAAATACGTATTCATTCTGAAATCTTGTGAAAACTGTCCACGTTAGCAAAGAAATCAGACTCTGAGATTCAAAGTTTTATTTGAAAGAAAAGTTTGAAATGAACATTGGAAAGCTGTCCTGACAATTTTAAGAAATTCAGCTGCAATGCATGAAGTTAACGTAGCAACTTTACTAATGTAGTCCTCCGTTTATAGCTCAAAAATAACTTTTTAATTACAGAACAACTTCACGGAAGAAGACAATAGATTTTTTAGTTGTCGATTCCATGCACTTAAAGTGACATGCCTTAAACATACAACACAGAACCAAAAAATCCCACATCCATCTTTTCTGAGTAATTGAGACATTACATCCTACTTTAGTATAATTATGTTGTCATTTAGAGGATGGCTCATATAATTAGTACAATAATTACCAAAGCCTTTTTACATAGATCGTCTCCGGTTGAAATACAATACTTGTATCTTGAAATGTGTTTAGTAGATCAAATAATATATTTTGAACCCTTAAATACTAAATTGTTGGTCAACAACTGAAATTGTATTTGTATGAAATCTGTTAAAACACGGGGCTAAATAACATGAGCTGGCACAAAAATATTCCTTCATATAGATAAATATAATACATTTGTAGACAATTTAAATACACTTTATTTGTATAATATTAAAACATAATCTAGTAGAAGTCTAAGAAATACAATTTGTTTTAATGCAAAACAAAAAACTAAGATGATACAATATAGGTTATGTTAAAATTCTTTAAAATCTATTCAAATATTTAATCATTACATTTGTATTTATCTGTCTTTATCATTTGAAAATGAACTCAAATTTTAGAAATGAAAATTATTAGAATTCCAAATTTAGATGATTTAGAATGTTTTAAGTTTGGGTTTGATTTGTCTTTTAGTTTGGAATGAGATGTTATATTAATACAACTTATGTTGTTAATATTTTGCAAACTACATGAATATAATGTGTAGATTTTATGTTCTTTGTAAACTGGATTTGTGATAGCAAAAGCATTTAACTTTAGTAAATTTGGCTTCCTAAATTGGCAACAGCGAAATAGTTTTCTCCCCAAATGTAATTTGTGATATAATTTCTTGCATTAAAGTTTTTAATTATCACCTAACCTTTTCGTTTATCTCTGCCTCCAACACCCAAAAGCACAATCATTTAGTTCTAGTCAAGTGTAACAAACACATATACTTGTTTTTATTTGTTTTAAAATTGAAAATTTAAAAGATGGAAACTGGGTACTGATTCTGGTTGGCTCGCAAAGCAGCGGTGTTTTGCTGCTTTGCCAGCCATATAACGCGGCCTGCCAGCCCTGCCAATGCCCGTCCCCTACTTCTCGCCAAATTTTCCCGCAGCTCTGCAAATGTATGTTTTTTTTTCATAAACATCTACTCACTGGCTTGCGTGAGGGCCCAAAATCATTTGGTAGTCGCTGACCATCGAATGATTTCTGTAGGGCTTGCTAATCTACATCTCTGGTGACGTATGGTGTGTACACACGGTCAGATGTGCCTTCAGATACTATCCACGATCTGATCAGATCGTGGATAGTATCTGAAGGCACATCCGATTTGCATACAAGTCTGACTATATAGTGCAGATCTGCACTATACAGTCAAGGCAGCCAAGACTTTCTGCCTTGCGATATGTGAACACGCATCGGAATCGGATCGGGATCTGAAGGGTTAAAACCCTTGCGATCTGCATCCGATTCCGATCCGATGTTGTCTATATCGTCAACATCGGAAGGCAAAAAGTACCGTGTGTACACACCATTAGATTAGAGGTGCCCTGCTCCGAGAACAGGGCAGGCAGCTGACATCCAGTGATGCCAGCCGCTTGCCCCTGAAAGTCAGGTGGCCACCCCCATTCGGAAATGGATGCCCAGTATTTTCCTCGGCGCACCCAGCATTTCCGTAGGTATGCTCAGGAAAAGCAGGGCGTTCGCATGCAAACACCCCCTGCCCGCCGCCTGCACACTCCCCCTAGTCATGCCCTCAAGTCTCAGAGGGCTCCCGCAGTGAAGACCTGTACATGGTAATAGAGATATTGTAAAATTAATTACAAGTTTCACATTGAATCAATTTCAATGTTCCTCAGCCAAGTCAGTCTGAAATTAATATTTTTGAAATAAATTATTATCATATTTTAACAAGGTTATGTGATGTTAATTTGTGATCAACGGTATTAAAGTATTTATTTTAATGTTTTTGCTAATAATGTATTTTTCGTCAAGTTTGTTAAATATATCCAGTTAGATGCTGCTGCAACCACTTTACGTCTTGTGCTTTTATCACTTCATCAAATATATGTTAATGCTAATATCAGCCATTTACTTGGAGTTCAAGTGTGGATCTGAATGTGCAAGGACTAAAGCATGTTCCATTGGCAGCATCAGTCACTAATACAGCATGGTGCATCATTAAATGCGACAGACCATCTCTGTACCTCGAGATAGCCACCTTCCTTCATCAGCCTGCACAATATATTTATGATACTTACAGTCCCATGTTTATCTATTACAATTTCGGCTCAGGTGTAATGCATTTGCTTTACAACATTTTAGGGGTGTTTACTCAACAGTATAAAAAAATAAATCTACTCTAGGGAACATCCCCATTGCCATATATCCAATCAATCCACCCATAAATTAACCTATCCACCCATCCACTTTTTTATCCACCCACCCAACTACCAATCTATCCACCCACCAACTGATGCATCTATCTATCTATCTATCTATCTATCTATCTATCTATCTATCTATCTATCTATCTATCTATCTATCCACCCACTCACCCATCCACTCATCCACCCAACCTGCTATCATCCATCCTTCCAGACATCCATCCACCCACTCATCCATCCAACCATCTATTCATCCATCCATCCATCCACCCACCCACTCACTCATCCATCCACCCATCTATTCATCCATTCATAGACCCACCCACTCATCCATCCAACCAACCATCTATTCATCCATTTATCCACCCACTCATCCATTCAACCATGTAATCATTCATCCATCCATCTACTCATCCATCCAACTATCTATTCATCCATTCTTCCAGCCATCCATCCAATGGCTGAGGAATGCCTGTATCTAGAGCACTCCCAGAAAATGCTGCATTACCCCAAACAGCCACTGGGTGTCTATCACCCTGTGAACAGCCAGAGAAGGCTAGTCATCACTGGCTGCCTTTGCATGGATGGCTTGTGCATGGTGTAACGTGTGCATGCATGGTTATTCGATAATTGCTGGGGCTGCAAATTTACAGCCCAGTGATCAGGTCTGAATGAGGCCCTTAATCTCCATCTACTGGTCATTTTATTCCTTTGCAGATTTGGCTGTTGTCCATATTATCGCCCCATCTATGGTTACGAGTTTCCTCTCCAGTTAGACCTTAGTTCTAGCACTGTATTACTTTTTTCAGTCTCCATCTGTTCCAGCTGTTATCTTTTGATCACCAGAAAATGTTATAAGCCTCTAATTTTTCTGATTATAAGACCTGGTGGCATCCTAAGTACTGATGAGTGTATGGTACTCTAAGAGAACAACCGGCCACTATGAAAGTCAGAAGACATCACTAGATTGACTCTAGAATCTTGTACAATTGTTTAATAACATATCATATGTTAGGAACAAGCTTTTCAATTTTAGCCATAACACAACAGCTCTATCTTAGAACTAAATCTCCAACACAGTTAATTAAATTAAATAAGCAACAAGACATTGTTTATAGATGTTCAAGTATGGTCCTTTTTAGCAATGTATTGCAGAGTTAGTAGGCTGTTCTATTACGTTATGGTCCAGATGTGATGCGCTTTCTCTCCTTACTTCTTACAAAAGGATAGAAATACAGGTACAGTATATGTCACTCAATTGTGTTCCAGAAAGAAATTTAAAGAGAGCGTTCAATGTTCTCTGGCCTTCTCCAACAATTTATTGGATAGTAGAGAACAGTACAATAGAGAGCAGTGCAAATTCCTTCTTAGATGAACAAAACCATGTGCACTGCAGGTGGGGCAGATGTTACTTGTGCAGAGAGAGTTAGATTTGGGAGGGGTTTTACTTCAAAGTGAGATCTATATTGCAGTGTAAAAATAAAGCAGCCAGTATTCACCCTGCACAGAAACAATATAACTCACCCAAATCTAATTCTCTCTGCCCATTTTAAGTCTGCCCCCCCCTGCAGTGCACATGGTTTTGTCCATCTAAGAAGGATTTTGTCAGAAAGAGTGAACTAGAATAAGGCCCATTGTGTGTATATTTTCTTTTTTTTTATTATGTATTAACAGTTTCTTATATAGCGCAAACATATTCCGCAGCGCTTTGCAGAGAATATTTGAGCATTCAGATCAGTCCCTGCCCAAGTGGAGCTTACAATCTATATTCCCTACCATATACAGTATACATGCACACACATTCAATCTAGGTTTAATTTGTGTTGGGAGCCAATTAACCTACCAGTATATTTTTGGATTGTGGGAGGAAACCAGAGTACCCGGAGGAAACACACGCAAGTACGGGAAGAATATACAAACTCTGCACAGTTAGGGCCATGGATGGGATAGAACACAAGACCTCAGCGCTGTGAGGCTGTAATGCTAACCACTACACCGTCTGTACTGCCCCATATATATAACACATGATGGGAATAGAACCCATGACCTCAGCGATGTGAGGCAGTAATGCTAACCATTACACCGTCCGTACTGCCCCGTATATATAACACATGGTGGGGATAGAACCCATGACCTCAGTGCTGTGAGGCAGTAATACTAACCATTACACCGTCCGTACTGCCCTGTATATATAACACATGGTGGGGATAGAACCCATGACCTCAGCAATGTGAGGCAGTAATACTAACCATTACACCGTCCGTACTGCCCCGTATATATAACACATGGCGGGGATAGAACCCATGACCTCAGCACTGTGAGGTAGTAATGTAACCATTACACCGTCCGTACTGCCCCGTATATATAACACATGGTGGGGATAGAACCCATGACCTCAGTACTGTGAGGCAGTAATGTAACCATTACACCATCCGTACTGCCCTGTATATATAACACATGGTGGGGATAGAACCCATGACCTCAGTACTGTGAGGCAGTAATGTAACCATTACACCATCCGTACTGACCGTATATATAACCCCTTCCTGACAGAGCCAGTTTTTGCCTTCCTGACAGAGCCCATTTTTTCAAATCTGACATGTATCACTTAAGTGGGGATAACTTTTTTTTGCTTTTACTTATCCCAGTGATTTTGAGATTGTTTTCTCGTGACACATTGTACTTCAAATTAGTGGTAAATTTGGGTCGATACAGTCTGTGTTTTTTTGTGAAAAATACCAAAATGTCATAAAAAAATGGAAAATTTAGCAATTTTCAAAATGTTCAATTTTCTGCTTGTGAGACAAATAATCATACCACTCAAAATAGTTAATAACTAACATAGACCATATGTCTACTTTATGTTTCCATCATTATTTCAACTTCCTTTTAATTTTTTTGGACACTAGGAGGCTTACAATATGAATAGCAAATTATCAAATTTTCAAGAAAATTTCAAACACTGATTTTTTTAGGGACCAGTTCAGTTCTGATGTGACTTTGAGGGACTTGTATGTGAGACACCCCCATAAATGATGCCATTTCAAAAACTGCACCCCTCACAGTATTCAAAACAGCATTTTGGAAGTTTGTTAACCCTTTAGGTGTTTCACAGGAATTAAAACAAAGTGTAGGTGAAATTTCAAAATTTCATTTTTTTTGCAGATTTGCAATTTTAATACATTTTTCTAAGGAACACAGTACATTTTACTAGAGAAATGTGACTAAAAATTGATTCCCCCAATTCTTTTGTTTTCATAAATATCCTATATGTGGCCCTAGTGTGCACGTTGACCAAACCACAGGCTTCATAATAGAAGGAGCAACTACTTGATTTTGGAGCCTCCTTTTTATGAGATTATTTTTTAGGCACCATGTAGGTTTCTAGGCACCATAAGATGCTAAAAGTTAGGAAACCCCCACAAGTGACCCCATTTTGCAAACTACACCCCTCAGGGAATACATCTAGGGGTATAATGTACATTTCAAACCCCCAGGGGTTTCACCAATTGTGGTACAACTGGGCAGTGAAAATGAAAAATTAAATTTTTTACACAAAAATGCAGTTCTGGCTCAAAATGTTTCATTTTCACAAGGAATGAAGGAGACAAAGCACCCCAAAATCTGTGCCCCAATTTCTCCCGAGTACGGCAATGCCTCACATGTGACCAAAAAATACCATTTGGGTGCATGGCAGGACTCAGAAGGGAAGGAGTGATTTTTGTATTTTGCAGCTCAGATTCTGGTGGAATTTTGGTGGGTGCTATGTCGCATTCGCAAGACCCCCAAAGCACCAATACAGTGGAAGCCCCCCACAAGTGACCCCATTTTGCAAACTACACCCCTCAGGGAATTCATCTAGGGGTATAGTGTACATTTCAAACCCCCAGGGGTTTCACCAATTTTGATACAACTGGGCTGTGAAAATGAAAAAATTTAATTTTTCATTTTCACAGCTCAGTTGTATCAAAATTGGTGAAACCCCTGGGGGTTTGAAATGTACACTATACCCCTAGATGAATTCCCTAAAGGGTGTAGTTTGCAAAATGGGGTCACTTGTGGGGGGGTTCCACTGTATGGGTGCTTCAGGGGTCATTCAACCAGAATCTGTGCTGCAAAATCCAAATATCACTCCTTCCCTTCTGAGTCCTGCCATGCACCCAACTGGTATTTTTTGGTCACATGTGAGGCATTGCCATACTCGGGAGAAATTGGGGCACAGATTTTGTGGTGCTTTGTCTCCTTCATTCCTTGTGAAAATGAAAAATTTTGAGCCAGAACTGCATTTTTGTGTAAAAAATGTAATTTTTCATTTTCACTGCCCAGTTGTATCAAAATTGGTGAAACCCCTGGGGGTTTGAAATGTACACTATACCCCTAGATGAATTCCCTAAAGGGTGTAGTTTGCAAAATGGGGTCACTTGTGGGGGGGTTCCACTGTATGGGTGCTTCAGGGGTCATTCAACCAGAATCTGTGCTGCAAAATCCAAATATCACTCCTTCCCTTCTGAGTCCTGCCATGCACCCAACTGGTATTTTTTGGTCACATGTGAGGCATTGCCATACTCGGGAGAAATTGGGGCACAGATTTTGGGGTGCTTTGTCTCCTTCATTCCTTGTGAAAATGAAAAATTTTGAGCCAGATCTGCATTTTTGTGTAAAAAAATGTAATTTTTTACACAAAAATGCAGTTCTGGCTCAAAATTTTTCATTTTCACAAGGAATGAAGGAGACAAAGCACCCCAAAATCTGTGCCCCAATTTCTCCCGAGTACGGCAATGCCTCATATGTGACCAAAAAATACCATTTGGGTGCATGGCAGGACTCAGAAGGGAAGGAGTGATATTTGGTGGTGGAATGAATGGTGGGTGCTATGTCGCATTAGCAAGACCCCCGAAGCACCAATACAGTGGAACCCCCCCACATGTGACCCCATTTTGCTCACCAGCTTTGGGAGGGGGGCTGGCGCTGCGGCTGGTGGGGGGGTGGGAGGGGTGCTGACGCTGCGGCAGCCGGGTGGGTGGGAGGGAGGGGGGGCTGCCGGGTGGGAGGGGGGGGCTGGCGATCGGTGGTGATCGGTGCTGTACTTAACAGCACCGATCACCACCGATCACTGTGTTACCGAGCGGCTTAGCCGTCGGTAACACAGAAAACGCTGCAATTGGCTGTTCACATTTGAACAGCCAATCGCAGCGATCGCCGCGAGGGGGGATGTCTGCTGTCAGGGACAGCAGACATCTCCAAACTGTCACCGCGTCTATAGACGCGGTGACAGTTTAAAACCATGACGTATATATACGTCTTCGGTCGGGAAGTACCTCCCGACCATGACGTATATATACGTCATATGTCGGGAATATCTTTCTATCTATCTGTCATATATATATATATTTATATATATATATATATATATATATATATATATATATACATACACACATATATATATATATATATATATACATACACACATATATATATATATATATATATATATATATATATATATATATATATACACACATATATATATGTGTATATATGTATATATATATATACACACATATATATATGTGTATATATGTATATATATATATATATATATATATATATGTATATATATATATATATATACACATATATATATGTGTATATATATATATATACACACATATATATATATACACACATATATATATATATATAATTCAGTACATTTTATGTTATTTTATTTATTTTGTAAAATGCTGCGGCTGACGGGGGGGTGGGAGGGGGGGAGCGCTGCGTGCGCTGCTGCTGCTGCCGGAAGGAGGGACTGCAGGCCAGGGACTGCCGGGTGAGCTGCCAGGTGAGCTGCCGGGTGGGTGGGAGGGGGGGCTGGTGATCGGTGCTGTACTTAACAGCACCGATCACCACCGATCACTGTGTTACCGAGCGGCTTAGCCGCCGGTAACACAGGAAACGCTGTGATTGACTGTTCACATTTGAACAGCCAATCACAGCGATCTCCGACCGGGGGGGGCATCCCTGCCCCCCCTGGGCAGCGAGGGGGGATGTCTGCTGTCAGGGACAGCAGACATCTCCAAACTGTCACCGCGTCTATAGACGCGGTGACAGTTAGAAGTCATGACGTACATTTATGCCATGTGTCGGGAAGTACTTCCCGACCATGACGTAAATGTACGTCAAATGTCGGGAAGGGGATAACACATGGTGGGAATAGAACCCATGACCTCAGTGCTGCGAGGCAGTAATGCTAACCACAACACCGTCCGTACTGCTCCGTATATATAACACATGGTGGGGATAGAACTCATGACCTCAGCGATGTGAGGCAGTAATGTAACCATTACACCATCCGTACTGCCCTGTATATATATAACACATGGTGGGGATAGAATCCGTGACCTCAGCGCTGCGAGGCAGTAATGCTAATCATTACACTGTCCTTGCTAGTATGTATCCTTGTGAGCAGTTTCTTTTCACCAGATCCAGTGTTAGACAATGTCCTCATGTGACACACATAAATAGAAATGGGCTATCATATAAACACAAGTAAACATTTAATTAGACCAAATGTTTGGCAACAGCATAAAGTGAATCATATCCAGATTCCATCCAAAATTCTGTATGTTGGTTTCTTATCCTATCTTGGTCTGGTCGGAGACAGACTCCCTTTTTTTAACTTGAGATTCTTGAGATTGTGCTTTTATACTCCATAAAATCCTTTCCTTTTCACTTTGAAAAATGATCTGTTGTTATTAATTATAAAAGAAGAAGTTCAAGCCGGTCCTCTGCTCTACTACAGGACTATTAGGCACTTTAAACCCATTATTGTGGCTTGTGAAAAATAGTTTTTTATTCTGACATTAGACGATCAATAGAAAAATATATTGTGTCTCATGAGCTTGACGCTGGGCTAGTAGAAATGAAAGACACAGGGAGAAGCCTGTCTCACCGTCATTCCTCTTAACTGCCAATAGCAGCATTTTTGGGCTTATCGATTTACATACCAATCAACAGATTACTAGTGCAGGGTTTGGAAGACATTCCATTGTGATGTATTCTCATTCCAGTGCAGTAGCCCATTGCCAGAGTAACCTGAGGCTGATAAATTAGGGCTCTCTCGGGAGTTAGTTTTATTCTCTGTCTCCTGCCACAGTACTATATTTAGGGCTAAAAGCCTCATAAATTTCAGAAAATGCCTTTATCAATGGATGTCTGTACAAGAAGCGAGAAAACTGCAATTTCGGTAACATATGTATTTATTGTCAGATGTCCATATAGCATCGAGGGCTCTCGCCGAACAGATGATAGCAAAAATGAGCAAAATGTATTTCTTGTTAAACATGTTTCTCTTTCTGTGTAATCAACAATTACTCACAATTTGAAATAAAAGGTTCTCTGAATGTGAGATGGCAAATAGTCTTACATGCTTTTCTAATTTCCACGCTCAGCGGGGTCTATCCAGCAATTTTCGAGCTTCGCACTGCATTTTTGAATCTTTCTGACAGTGGTTTAAACATATGTATAATAGGTATAAATTCTGCAGTCTTGTCTTGTGTTTGATATAGAAATAGCCTTAAAGGAAAAAAAGTCCAGATTCTAAGTATGGTACATCTAGTGTAGGAAAGCCAATCATGGGGCATTTTTTCAATCCCGGGATACGGGATTGAAAAATGCTCAATCCTGGGATTCCCGGGTTCCCGTGATTGGCTTTCCTAATAAAAAAACGCCCTGGCTGCCCCGAATTTACTTACATTTGCAGGTACAGCAGGGTTGCCGGGTGGATGGGTTGCTGGGGGGGGGTGTATGGGTTGCCGGGTGCACTGTCAGCTTCATACTGCCGGGTTGCTGGGTGTGGGGACGGGTGGTCCATGCTGCTTGCTTACTGGTGCGCTGGGTGAACTGGTGCACTGGCTAGTTGGGCGGGTGGCGTGGCTTCATACTGTTGGCGTGACCTCTGCCTGCGCAGCGTGACCTCTGATCTTGTCACACTGAGAGGTCACGCTGAGGACACGCCGGAGAAGCCGGGCAGCATCTGAGCAGGTGCTCAGACGCTGCCCGGCAATAGACTGCGCATGCGCAGTCTAATCCGGAAATCCCGGGATTGGAAACTCCAATCCCGGGATGGAAATCCCAGCGTTTTGGGGCCAAATCCCAGGATCCCGCCGATCCCGATCCCGGGATTGGCCACCCTAATCTAGGGCTGCACTGGTAAATAATATGGGGTTCAGTTAATCAAGATCTCTTAATAACTGTCAAAAACTGTTTAGGTTGCAGAAATAGTTTTCATTTTCAGTTGTGGGGATTGCGAAAAGTGAATGATTTATTGATTGATTAGTTGATAGATAGACATATAATAGATAGATAGATAGATTGATAGACAATGTATGGTAGAAACTGTTTAGCCCCATACATGCTAATTTTCTTGGAAGCTAATTAGCCTACCAGTATATTTTTGGATTGTGGAAGGAAACTGGAGTACCCGAAGGAAACCCACGCAAGCACAGGTAGAAAATACAAACTCCGCACATATAGGGCCATGGTGGGAATCAAACCCATGACCTCAGCGCTGTAATAATATCTTGATGCAAGATTCAACCAATGCGCCAATGCCTTTACGTTGGGTGACACATGCGACTGGCATGCGATGCAAACAATTTGTCACTGCAATTTATCGAAATTGTATGATTGTACCCTTTATATCACAAGTGTATGGGCACCATAACCATTACACTGTCCGTATAGATAGACAGATAGAGTTCAGGTATAATTGTCACTGAAGAATGCATTCTGTCGTCTCTGACTGGAATGCCTCAATCTTGTGTTTAATGATATTACTGCGAGAAGCCATTACTAAGGAGTGACACTGATGCACATGACGCATGAGGCTGTCCTCTGATAATGAGTACGGTAAGTACGTAACCGTGACCAGACTTTCAATGCTTTGCCTGGAAATAAAGAATGTATCGCTTTGCATGCTTAAACTAACTTACAGCATTAGTAACAGAAAGATCTGATATTATATGGGTGGGAAGTTCTAACATCTCCC
Source organism: Crinia signifera (assembly GCF_055691185.1). Classification (NCBI taxonomy): domain Eukaryota; kingdom Metazoa; phylum Chordata; class Amphibia; order Anura; family Myobatrachidae; genus Crinia; species Crinia signifera. The sequence goes on along the minus strand of NC_139227.1, from coordinate 9,989,558 downwards.
AGCTCCGCCCCCCTTCACCGCTCATCGCATACATAATTATCGCATATGCTCTAGTATCTTGAGTTAAGAGCTGTCCTTTGTGGTGAGTCAGTGGGTCCCACCATCTCCCGGCAGCTCCCCCTCCCTCCCTTACCCAGCACTGCTGCTGCTGCTGCTGCGCCAGGCTCTCCTCCTCCCAGCACCCGGAAGAGGATCATAGTGCAGGGAGGAGGTCACAACTCTGTGCTGCCCGAACACAGGTGAGGGGGGGGGTCGTGCGGGGCATCGGGGGTCAGTGCGGTGCGGCTGTGGGTCACGGTAGAAGCCCATAGGCTTCTATGGGGCCCTCCGTTGCGGTAACCCGGTGGGGGATGCTTAGAACATCCCAAAATGCGTTTAAAAAACGCACAGTGGGAGCCTTTGTGAATATGAACGTAAGCACAAACAGATGATTTACCGCATGTAGTGGGAGATGCATTAAACCTAGGAGAGAGATAAAATGGAGAGAGATGAACTAGGTACACACTAGAATGATATATTGCATGTTGAGAGGTGAACAATATACTGTGAGTGGGTCGGGGGTTGTGGTCACTTGATATGTCTGTAAATGACTTTGTCATCGACATATAGCGTTGGTCCTGCAGCAAAGCCAGTGGAAATATACTGCCATGCCTAAGTGTACTGGATAAATAGACAGACAGACAGACAGACAGACAGACAGACAGACAGATAGATAGATAGATAGATAGACACAATCAGATAAAATGGCTGTCAGACCAACAGACCTTTTATGTGACCCTTCAGATAAATGGGAGATATACTGTGATATCTCTCACAGCATATCTCACCTGATATTGGTGCTCTGCGCCCCCCTCCTCCCTTATGTGAAGTAATAAGGGAATGTCTGACAGCCACAGCAGGTCATACACTGCCCAATGGGGTCACACGGATGTTTCAAAATATCAAAACGGAGAGAAATGCTGGACGATCCGTCAATCCAATCAATATTTTGGATTTGTCTCCTGCATACACCCTGCAGTTATGTGGCCGATATGCCAATATCGAGCAGTTCACCCAAAAAATCAAGGGGTGTATGCCCAGCATTGCCAATATATATATATATATATATATATATATATATATATATATATATATCCAAGAGTTCGGATCACACTCTCCTCCAAGGGGTTCAAGCAACTGCTGGGGTGCCAAACTCAGTTATCCGGACCAGTCCAGTAACAGTAACATTGTAAAGGGCATAGAGGACACTCATCAGTCTTCTTCTTAAGCAGATATATTTATTTCATCATCCCAACAGTAAAGTGCAAATAGTGCAAGACAGTGGGCCCTTGGCCCTTGGCCCACTGTCTTGCACTATTTGCACTTTACTGTTGGGATGATGAAATAAATATATCTGCTTAAGAAGAAGACTGATGAGTGTCCTCTATGCCCTTTACAATATATATATATATATATATATATATATATATATATATATATATATATATATATATATATATATATATATATATATATATATATTAGATAATGGATAGATATTAGATAAATATTAGGATAGATAGAGAGAGAGAGAGAGAGAGAGAGAGAGAGAGAGAGTGAGAGAGATAGATAGATAGATAGATAGATAGATAGCTGAATGGAAGATAGATAGAAAGATAGATAGATAGATAGCTGAATGGAAGATAGATAGATAGATAGATAGATAGATAGATAGATAGATAGATAGCTGAATGGAAGATAGATAGATAGATAGATAGATGGCTGAATGGAAGATAGATAGATAGATAGATAGATAGATAGATAGATAGATAGATAGATAGATAGATAGATAGATAGATAGATAGATAGATATTAGAATGTATAACTGTCAGGTTTTAGCAATGCTTCCACATCACAAATTTATACGTAACGATGATAACTCAGGACATTCCCAAATGTATTGTAAATTACCCTCAATATCTTTTTAATTTCCATTTCAGAACTCCTTTTAATTGACACAGCATGAGACATAATTATCCGGCTTAAACACCATCCCAATTAAGGCAGTGTCAAGATGGTAGAAGCAATTCCATGATCACCGAGAACCTTAAACATCCCTCCGCAAAGGTAGTTTTGCCTTTCTTTGATATGATAAACTACCAGTGTAAATATACAACTCAAATATACAATGGGTGCAATTAAAGACCCATTAGAAAATCTATGTTAGAAGCACCCAATAGAAATGTAACAAGCATTGGTAACCATGAAAGACACAGCCAGCCGTACTTTGACGGATATAGCTGAATGAACCGCTCATTGTCCGTACAAAGGGTTAAAAGCGCCTTCAGTAAAATATGCTTCCATTTCACATTTCTGAGACAAGACAGTGACAGGACAATACATCATGGGAACGTCTAAGCGGGTGTTATTGAGTATGCATCCTGACTTCTCTGTGTACAAACACAGTGACATGAGTTCCACTTCTCATTGTGATCGTCCATTTGTACTGTCCATGAAATAAAGGCATTTATCATAGTTGCAGCCCATTGGCGGACATTGAAAAACTGCAACCCAGGATTAGGGTGGTTTAATGCAGGCAGATGTCCATTTTTAATGTCGATAAGCATCGGGCAAGCCATGGCTAATCTAATAATAAGGATTTCTTTAGTACTATATACTATACTATAATGCATTGTGTAGCAGCTACAGTACATGGATGCTATAACATCACAGACTGATAGAGGTCAAAGAGAAAAATTAATTATCACGGTTCATTTCATTAATTAATAGGAGTCACTGATCCAATGGTTCTATTTTTGTAGACTTAAACTTTTATTTTAGTTTGATGTTACTGTAAATCAGGGGTGGCCAAACCTGTCCTCAAGATCTACCAACGGTGCATTTTTTTTCCTGTGGATCTATAGTAGGAATCAATGCAGCAGGTTTTAAAATGTGACAGTTAGTAATGACTACAGCTGTGCACCAGCTAGGTGATCTGGAAAATGTGGACCGTTGGTAGATCTCGAGGACCGGTTTGGCCACCCCTGCTGTAAATGCATACAGCTCAGAGCAAAATCGAGGTTATGTTGAGGTGGTTTGGTAGGCGTGTTAGGCACTAACAGAGAGGGTTATCGTTACCCATAGCCTCCAATTGTACTGATTTGGCCGGTACAGTACCATTTTTAATGGTCTGTACCGGCTTAAAAACTCTGTACCGGTTGTACCAATTTTTAGCGCTTGACAGGCGGGAAGGACATAGACCTTAGTGATCTCAGGGAGACCCCGGAAGTGACTCGTTCTGGCCTTTGTGATATTCTCTACTGGTTGTCATCAATGCTGAAGGAGGAGTGAGTGACAGACCAACGGATCCCCCCCCCCCCACTCAGCTAACAATCACACTGGTGCCATTCACACAGCTCTGTCACTGCTGATGGTACTCTTTACTTAGAAGGGCGCCCACGATTTTGATCGTGGGCATCGTTAGTAAAAAATCTCGGGCATCTCGGGCATTGAATGCACTAAAAAATCGGGTGCGATCAACCGACGAGATGCCCGAAATTTCCCATAGGGAACAATGTTAAATGTCTCAATTGACCCAATTTTCCTGTCCAATGCCTCAATTGACCCGATTTTTCCATAGGAAACAATGTTAAATGGGCCACAGAGGCCAAATAGGCACCCTGAAGTGTATAATGGCCACCCGAATTGTTAACGCCACCCCACGATCAACGTCAACCCGATGCGTGGCGAGCGCAGCGAGCCCGCGAGGGGCGGCGGTACGCGTCCTACGACCTTTTCATACCCCCACTATCCACGTCGGCGTGGAGTTGAGAATAGAAAGTGTGGCGAGCGCAGCGAGCCACCGAGCCCGAAGCGTGGCGAGCGCAGCGAGCCCCGCGAGGGGATGCCGACACCTTCACAGCTATCCGCATCCCCTCGCGGGCTTCACAGGTGTCCGCGTCCCCTCGCGGGGCTCTCTACGCTCGCCACGCTTCGGGCTCGGTGGCTCGCTGCGCTCGCCACACTTTCTATTCTCAACTCCACGCCGACGTGGATAGTGGGGGTATGAAAAGGTCGTAGGACGCGTACCGCCGCCCCTCGTGGGCTCGCTGCGCTCGCCACGCTTCGGGTTGACGTTGATCGTGGGGTGGCGTTAACAATTCGGGTGGCCATTATTCACTTCAGGGTGCCTATTTGGCCTCTGTGGCCCATTTAACATTGTTTCCTATGGAAAAATTGGGTCAATTGAGGCATTGAACAGGAAAATCGGGTCAATTGAGACATTTAACATTGTTCCCTATGGGAAATCTCGGGCATCTCGTCTGTCGCATCGCACCTGATTTTTTAGTGCATTCAATATCGGCCAAAAACGCCAGCTTCACACGTTTAGTATAAATAAATACAAATACAGCCGAGTCAATTAATTGAAGTTTAGTTAAATATTGCACCCAAAAAACAGTCGCTGTGGGCGGCGCTGGCATTTTTAACGGATATTTGGAGGATCTCTCACAGCAACCTTGGCATCCAAAGTGTTAATTAAAATGTTTGCTTGGCAATCTTCACACCTATTTTGATAAATTCCCTTGGCACTCGAAGGGTTAAACATCTACTGTATTAAACGCAATGCTGCTGATGAATCAGCCAAGTGCAGCCCAATGTCCCGTTTTGGCGGCACAGTGTTTGTTTGCTGCTCTTCCTATGTTGCATTTACAGATAAAGTCTGAAATGAAACAAAAATCTTCCCGGCCCGGGCAGCTGTCTCTATTTTGACAGCTTTCACCGTGTAATAGGCCTAAAATAAAAACACAAATGGAAGCAGGTAATTACATAAGTTATACATAGCGGAAATAAAACAAACATCAGACGATACTGTCACTTTTTGTGCACTAAGCCAAGTCCTGCTTGTATACAAAATTCATTCTGGACAATACGAGACAACGGGGGTGATTCAGGTTGGTTTGCAAAAGCAAACTCCTTCTTTATCAAGGATCATGTGTATTGTAGGTGGGGCAGATATAACATGTGCAGAGTTAGATGTGGGTGAGTTATTTTGTTTCTGTGCATGGTAAATACTGGCTGCTTTATTTTTACACTGAAATTAAGATTTCAGTCTGAAAACACCCCACCCAAATCTAACTCTCTCTGCACATGTTACATCCTCCCCACCTGCAGTGCACATGGTTTTGCCCATTAGAGAGTGATTTTGCTATTGCGAGCCAACCTGAATTAGGCCAAAAAATACATTTGCTATGAGTGGGGAGGATTTGTTATGGTTTGCAATTAGATTAAAGGGTCATTTTTTGTGTTAGAAATCTAAATACAGGATGTTCTAACATTATGTTATTATTATTATTTTTATTTATGGAATTATTAGTATAGTGCATACATATTCTGCAACTTTTTACAGAGAATTTTTGGCCATTCACATTAGCAGCCTGCACCTCCTGGACCCCCAATAGTATTGAAAAATGGGAGTGCGGGCTGTGAGGCCACACCTCCTCTGGCAAAACTCCTCCTATTGCACTCTGTGTCTCAGGGGTAAGTGATGCTCTTGTCCCTACCACATGTACATGCACTCACAGTCACACAAGAGTTAATTTTGTTGGGAGCTCATTAGCCTACAAGTATATATTTATTTATTAACAGTTTCCTATATAGCGCATACATATTCCACAGCGCTGTACAGAGGATATTTGAACATTCACATCAGTCCCTGCCCCAAAGGAGCTTACAATCTATATTTCCTACCACATATACACACACAGACATTCTAAGGTTAATTTTTGTTGGGAGCCAATTAGCCTACCAAGATATATTTTTGGATTGTGGGAGGAAACCAGAGTACCCAGAGGAAACCCACGCAAGCATGTGGAGAATATACAAACTCTGCACAGTTAGGGCCATGCTGGGTATCGAACCCATGACCTCAGTGCTGTGAGGCAGTAATGCTAACCATTACACCATTCGTACTGCCCTAATTTATATACAGTATACTAGTAGGTTTATTGGGAGGATGTACCCAGAGAAAACCCATGCAAGCACAGGAAGACTATACAAACTCCACACAGTGAGGGCCATGGTTGTAATCAAACCCATGCCCCCAGTGCTGTAAGATGGAATGTTTAGTATTACTGCCTCACAGCACTGAGGTCATGTGTCTGATTCCCACCATGGCCCTAACTGTGCAGAGTTTGTATATTCTCCCCGTATTTGCGTGGGTTTCCTCAGGATACTCCAGTTTCCTCCTGCAATCCAAAAATATACTGGTAGGCTAATTGGCAAGCAACAAATTAACCCTAGAATGTCTGTGTGTGTGTACATGTGGTAGGAAATATAGATTGTAAGCTCCACTGGGGCAGGGACTGATGTGAATGTTCAAATATTCTCTGTACAGCGCTGCGGAATATGTGTGCGCTATAGAAATAACTGGTGATAAATTTAAAAAATGATAGATAGATAGATAGATAGATAGATGTCCAGGTGTTGCTGATGGGGCAGCATTCATTGATTGAGGGGTGCCAAAATGATAAAATACCTTCAAGCAAGAGATCGTGGTTATTAGACAAACAAGAGAACACAACTTGTAAACATAAAATCTGTATAAATGAATAAAATGTGTTATTACTACAGTTATTACCGCTGTAAAATATGCTGCAGTGCTTCACTGATTGCTGCACACCAGTAGATTAGAGTTAATTCTTCCGACGTTTCATCCAAACTGTAATACAAATATGGTATCTAGTAATCCTAAGCATTCTGCATTCAGTAGAGGGGATTAAACTATGTCACAGGAAAGGTGATATTTTGCATTGAAATTAAATGAAAAGTGACAACATTACATTTAGTGAGCCTCTGCCATCCTCACAAGTTCATTATAAATCCCACTCTCGTAAAATACGCTGCTTATCAACTCTCTCCAGAAATAACAAATTGGGGAAAAAAAAATAACCCTCCAATTTCAAATTTGTTTTCTTGTTCAGTCATTTGACCCAGATCAAATTTCCCCTAATGGGTAGCACCGGGTCATGTGAAATGGGAGCCCTGAAGTTTCCTTTTTCTGAACATTTTCCATCTGGATTATGTATGTCTTAATGGTGGAGGTGGACTCACAGAGCCACATCAAATTACACGTCGTAAAAACTTCACCCTGAAAGGTGACAGACATCTGCGCCTACAGCCAGAAAAATGAACGCTCTGTTTTCCTAAATACTAATAAAGTTAATAGGTTTTGAATCTGATTTATTGGGATTTGGCTCCGGAATAGCCCTTCCTTAGTTAGCTCATTAAAATGGCCATCACGTGGCTAAGTGGAGGTATAAATTAAGATAACCGTTTTGTGTTCCTTTCCTAGGAAAGCTGCTGTTTTGGGGTAAATTTAAATGAGGCCCAGCTGTAATGTCACTTTAACCATTAAAAACAAGATAGGTCAGCAATAATCTCATTTCCAGCATTTCGGAATTTATTAAGATTTATGTTCTGTGTTTATAAGTGCACTTTGCACGTTCTATAAAGTTGTATTCATTCCTGAACAGCTTTGATGGATCCTGTTTGGGGTGACAACAGTTTTGCCAAATGTCCTGGTGGCCTACGGCCATTTAAAGAGCTGTTAAATTTTTTTGCTTGGAATTGAAATGTGTTTCGTTATTGTATATGCGCCAATACTCTGAAAATATCCTGAAGTGATCCCAGCTTTATACAGTTACGACACTTTACAAAACTCTGCACCTCTCTAGGCTCTATATTTGTAAATCAACGTTGTCTGTGACTCTTGGAATTCTGCATGAAGTCCAGTACTGTCCTAATTTACAGAATTAGAGTCACTTTAGACAGGGGCCCCCCCCCCGACTTGTCGTTACTGGCTGCAAACTGCACGGGAGAATATTACACTGTCAAAACACAGATAAACGCAGTATAAACTTGGTTAATGGGTAACTGAAAAGCCTGTGTTTGTCCGTCTGAACCTTACTCTGTAGGAGACCACACAGGTTCTGATTAAAAACCCTCCCATGACGAGCCTGCTGCTGCTGTCCTCCACGGGCCTGAAAAGCATGTGATGCACTCCACCAATCAGAGCTCAGCACAAGCCTCTCAGCCTATGACATCTTGTGCAAAGTCTCATTGGACTAAGTCAACTCTCGGTAATGCACTGCACAATGTGAAGTCAGTGGGCCTCAGCTCCCGATGCTCAGCACCATTAATCATTGTCACAATGGCAGATAGGTGAAGCTGCAGCACTACCCCACTGCCATGCACAAAACCTTTAGCTAAAAAATTATTATTATTTTTTAAATACATGCCGACCACAGTAGATAGAGGGGTTCCCAGGGGTACTAACCTCCCTCAGCACACACATGCACAGCGATGTGTAGTGTTTTGTGATCAGCGAGCTGTCAGCGCCAGCGTTCTCTGTTGATAGAATACTGGCGATGATGATGACCTGCTCATTCTTCATTCTACCATCGATAGCGCCGGGTGGTGGCTATCGCTGGTCCGTACACACACAGCGATGTAGGGTCATTTTCTAAGTGATCGCTATGTGTGTAAGCCCATTGGGCTATCTGTTGCTAGGCAGATCAGCTTTTGTTTAGGGTTTGTAGTTGGCTAAGGAATAGAGTCTCAAGGAATTTACGGGCAGATGCTGTTTTAGGGTATTTTAGGGTAATTTGAATAATTTCACTTCGTCTTGTAGGTTTGAAAGTCAACAAATCAGTTCGTAGTTGCCATGTTATAGGCTGTGTTCGAAAAATTGCAGTTAGTTTATTTGTTGATATTCTCTAGATGGGGCCGTTCTCTCCCTTGCCGCCAGCGCTCCAGATTTTAGTATCTGGCGGTGAATGGCAGACGTGGGCCATTGCCTCCAATGCCTGCATTCCCCTTCCACCAGCTTGCGCTAGTGCAGGTTGGCGGACGGCACAATGGGAGCTGCTCAGATGAGAGAGGCTCCATTTGTATCTCTGCCAACTCTCTCTGCACATGTTACATCAGCCCCACCTGCAATGCACACACTTTTGTCCATTAGCAAACCAAATGTGCTTTGCAAGCCAACCTGAATCACCCCCCCCCCCAATCTGAATACACCACACAGTGGGAGATGCCTGGTGCAAATGAGCTGACAGGACCTGTGCAAATCTGCTAGTGCTGGAGACTCTGCTAGTGCTGGAGACTCTGCTGATTCAGATCATATGTGATATCTGTATATTGTGTGCGACTAACAAAGGGACTTGACATGGAAAAGGCCATGGCATGTTAACACAGTGACAGAATGGCTCCACCCATGCACAGAAGCACAGAAGGTGTCATCTTAGTTAGGGCTTGAAGCCTCCCACATACCCTAAAACAACTCCTGCCACCCCCCAAAAATACCCTACATGCCCTCACAATGTGGTGCACCATTTCCCCCCACAGTGGGCATACCGGTTATTTGGCTATGCTGGCATACTGAGCAGCCTATCGGGTTCCTGCTTCCTTGTAATTCAATTAATCACACCACAGTCACTCCTCCTCTGCCTGGACCCTCTGACAGGTGGGGTGGACTTCTTATGCTGTAAAGTTGCTTAAAATGTCTTCATGATGAGAGGAACTGTGTGAGGATGACATCAGTAGTCTTTTTCTACAGTGTGAATTTGAATAAACATTAAAGGAGGAGTGGGCAACGATCAGTCCCTTGACTCAGGTCTTCCATACAGTGCATCCCTATGGTTTGAAGCCAAATTCAGCTGCCTCTTGTGTCACCCCAGGCCCACCAAGACAAAAGCCCAACTTCCTCATAGTTCTCCCAGCAGCTCCCCTAGAGAGCTCCATAAGATTTGGCACTGGATGTGCCATTTTTTTACATGTGATAAATCAGATGGGATTTATCACTTGTAGCCCGGGGAGCTGCAGGAGGGGGGACGGCAGAATTGAAAAAATAAAAACAAATCTATAGACTGGGCATACACTGATTGCTTGATAGAGCTCTATAAGCCAATCAGCAGCCACCCAGTCTTTTGAGAAGTATTTTTCAATTCTCCCGTAGGCGGGACAATTCTGCTGTCGCCTATTGCATCCCGCTCGCCACCCACTGCACCCCTCTTCCCACAAGCCACATTGGATGCTTAGCACCCATGCTGACGTCCGACCGCCAACTCCAATCAGATGCGGATGTCATACAATTGCAATGTGGCCCGATTTTTTGGCCCGATCTGACGCAATCGGGTGAAAGCAGGCCCAACTTGCGAAGTGTATGGGGGCCTTAAAGTCTTTTTGTGCAATATTGTTACAGAGTCCCAGAGTAAAACTTTTGCAAAGAATAAACTTGGCTGCTGAGTCGGTAACATTATTTTGCTAATGCAAACTAACTTTTGTTCAGGACCCAAGAGATGCAAAACAAAATCATCACAGATGGTTGGAATTTTGAATCTCCAAATCTGCATTTTTCCCTGTGCCCTCATCATATCAAATAAGCACAAGAGAACTATACTACCATGAGGGTTAAACAACATAAACGTAACTGTACTGATTTGGAGCTGTAGAAAATAACTTTGAGATATATACCCGCCATTGTGTAATGACATATCTGACCCTAAAAATATTTAATAATATTGCCAAAAATGACATATGTGTACGTTTGTATCGGATTAAGTACTGGGATTTTCCTTTCTTGCAAATGATTTGTCTGCGGGATTACACATTCATAACCAAAGCTTGTGACACTTCAAATTAATTCTGCTTTACAAAATGTTCTGAGTCCATTTTAGCAGGAATTGCAGAAGTCTGGTGTCAGAGCTGTCCAAGTTCTTCAGCATGGGGAGATGTATGTTTTTGGCTGGAAAATTGGCCGCCACGTAATTTTTTGGGAGATCTGTGCATGCACATTAGAGTCTGAGCCCTCTAGAGCTCAGACTCTATCACGCTGCACATCTGCCAACAGTGAGTTGGGGAACAAGGAGATGTTTAACACAAAGCGCTCAGTGTATAAATTTAGACAATAGATAGATAATGAAACAATGTCATCATGTTTCACTTTGCAGACACTGGATATGTTCAATACTCCGGATTGATAACCTGAAATTATAGCCACCTCCTTTTACAATATATGTGAGAAAGGTGGTAACAGAAGACAAATATAGTGCAAATTATCCTCAGTTTAAAAGGAAATGTAATACATGTCCACATTTACAAACGTAGACGATAAAAACAGCATGATAAGAAATCCACACAATGGCAAACTGCTACAGTCAGATTGAATGGGCAGGAACAATCACAGATCCACCAACCAGTCCGGGAACTTGGGATGAAATCAGGCTCTGCTAAACCGCTTGACCGTTTGAACAGCTTTCCTTCTGGGGGGAAGTCCACATAACACTCAACGCGTTTCGGACGTTCCTTCTTCAGGAGTGTTTGATACAATGAGTCACTAAGCCCATTTTTATACTTAAAAGTCCATAATCCACACCTGTATGGGTATAAAAATGGGCTTAGTGGCACATTGTATCAAATACTCCTGAAGAAGGAACATCCGAAACACGTTGAGTGTTGCACACTCCTTTGACGGTGCACCCCCTAATAAAATGTTCTATGACTGTACCTAAGATTTATTTACTGACACAACAAATCACAGTTATATATTGGTGTCAGACTGGGGAATGTATGGACTACCAGTAGATCCAATTGTCTGGGCTGTAGTTAAAAAAAATTGCACTAAAATATTGAGTCTCCTACAGTATATCGAAAATTCCAAAATACGGAACATTCCAACATACAAGTATTTTTGGAGTGTGACTGATATAGTGACACCTTTGATGTCTGATGGCTCGCAGTACACAAACCGTGTTTCATGCACAAACGTACTAAAAATCTTGTATCAAGTGACCTTCAAGTTATGTGAATGAGGTGAATATAAAACATAAATACATTCTGTGTTTAAACTTGGGTCCAATCCACAAGATATATCATTGCACTATGCAAATATTCCAAAACATGCAACAATCTGTTTTCCAAAAGACTTCTGTTTTCAAGCATTTTGGATTAGGAAGACTCCACGGAATGGGATCATTGGAGAGACAGCAACTAGGTCTACAAGCATGAAGGTCAACATGGGGAAGGTTGACAGTCAAAAGCTCGACATGGGGCTTTTCACTTTTTTTTGTCCCAAATGTCGAACACAGTTGACAAGGACACTAGAACGTAGCACCGCATCCCCTCACATGGCTCATTGTGCTTGCCATGCTTCGGGCATCCCAAACAATCACAGAGGAGCATTGAGTGACTATCACGTGACATCATGACATCACATGCACCTGCCCACACTTCCAATGCTGTGATGTTCTTTGATAGTAGAATAAAGTAATGTCTGCAATAGACATGGAGTGAGTTAAACATCCAAGGATGTTGTGTGACCTTGGGAAGCATGTGACTTGGGGGACCAATAAGGACTTATGGAAGGACAGTGTTAGCTGTGATATCAGGCAGGAAAGGGAGGAGTCTTCCTCTCTTTCCTGAAGGTTTTCCCGCCCTCTGTCCCTTGTGTTGTTATGGTTGGGTGGGTGTTAATCGCGTTGGCTGATAGACGGGAAAGAACCTCAGGTTAATAGAATTAGTTCTTATACAAATGACGATGCTACGTATATGTTTGCTTTTCAGTGCGCTCGCCTTTCATTGGCTTAGGCCTTCGCTCGATCACCCGCTCGGGGACAGCGACCCCACCCTGATGGATGGGTAGTCGATGCAGTAGGTCGAGCGGATACTGCTTGTTAGGGTAGGCTTGATTACGTATGCAGATTGTGTGGGTGGAGCTTAGTTAATTAGCCGTTCTTTCTGGGCCACCATTAATTAATTATTAATAAATTAATCTAGCTTAAAAGTGCTAAAATAAATCAGCTAACAATTTCTGCCAAACCTAAGTCTCCGAGTCTTTATTTCAGGATTAGTTTGTAAGTCTTGAAATGTGATGTATATACATGCTAGAGGTCACACACATCAGATGCTAGGATGTTTAGAAAACTATTTGGACACACAAATGGTTTCAGCCAATGTATGTGGGCAGTCAGTATTCTTTAAATGTGACACAGGTGAAAAGCCCATACCTCCCAACTGTACCGATTGTCCTGCGTCCCACCCGGGGCCAGCGTTGTGCCACAGTGAAGGGTTGTGGTGGGAGGGAGTTGGGTGTCCCCACTGACTGACGCTGCCCTGCTCAGCAGTCAGTGAAACAGTGTGGCTCGGGGCATGGCCAGCAGCTTACATGGCCAGCAACTTACACAGTGCTGACCATGCCCCCATAGTGATGCAAAATGTCCCCCGTTTCTGGCACACGCGCAGCTCTGTCTAACAATTATCCGTCTTACCTTGGGAGGTAAGTAAGCCTACTTCCAAAAGACCTAGGGCCTGATTCAAATTTGTGCGTAATGTTCCCATAGCTGAGCAATCGATGCCACCTTTAATCAGCAGCAGAAATATAGTGCTATGGATTATTTGAGGAAGGGAGGCCCCATACCATTATCTTGCCTAGGGCCCCCATGAGGGCTAAATCCACCTCTGCATGGCAGTTACCGGTCCTCAAATCTATAGCATAATTTCCCACCCACTACAATTACAATACAGGTTTTTAGGATTTCCACACGGTTAAATCAATTGACGAAGGTACTAATTAAGTCACCTGTGCTCAAGCATGGATAACCCTTTAACTCACTGTCATATTACCGGTTATCCTGTAGTATTATTCTGGTGTAAAAGTTTTGTTTCGCATTAAAATGATCTCTGACTTCACAATAACACTTTGTAATTGAATTCAAAATGGCTGTCAGTTATGCATTACCGGGTCTGACAATGACAGCAGTGCACAGGTTAATTACATTGAAATGCTTACACTGATTAAAAGCAGTAATGCATGAGTTGTAGATGATGGGTAACATTATTCAAACTACTTTGTGGATATTAATAAAATTACCTGGCTGCTATAGTGAAGTATCATCCGTCCGCTTGGATTTAATAAGTGCATTTACAGTATATGGCATTAGTGGCATATACTGTAAATATCTGTTTCAGCCGGTGACTGATTGGGTTATACGGTAGGCCTCCCTTGAGATCCTTCAGCACTTTACTAAGGGTGAGAAAAGGTATTATAAATCCCAAGTACATTTTATCCTCAATGTACCTCCCACTGTAGAGGAATATACGCAGCTAAATGCAATCTCTCTCTGCACTTTCCCATTTCCCATTGAATTTCTAGTGAGCAAACATCTAAATGTAGCTGCCAACTTACAGGATAAATTAATGTTTTGTCAGAGCCTTAGCTGTGAGAGTCACAGAATAGTGATCCTTGAACTTTGCATGTTATCTCATTTTGCGGGCCTGCAACTCTAAGGGCTTGTGTGAAATGAAAATATTGCGTGCAGCTAATGGAAAATATGCCGTAATGAATTGTCAAGAAAAATGATAAAATTAACCTTATTATTAAGTAACTTCATAAAGAAAAAAACACTTGCCTATACTTTGGGGGAAATTTACTAAAGTAAAATTTGTAAAAAATAGGTGTATTTGTATCCAGAAATACACTTATTTTTGACATTTACTATCCCGAAAATATGGCAATTCGTATTCGTATTGACAGCACATCAATACGAATACGAATTGCCGTATTTTTGGGATAGTAAATGTCAAAAATAAGTGTATTTCTGGATACAAATACACCTATTTTTTACAAATTTCCTTTAGTAAATTTCCCCCTTTGTATCTTATAGTCATTAGGGCAATGATGGACAAGCTACATGTTGCTCTTCAAGTATTCATCATCTGTTACCCCCCACCCCTGTACCACCGCACCCTCCTCTTATTTTCTTGGCACAAAGGGGGCCCAAATTCTGAACAAATTTGATGTATTACAAACTCATTGGAAAGTATATTTGCACCTACGATTGTAGATAAATTTCATTTTAACGCAAAGCTGTTTACATTTTCACATGCCCATTAGAAATAACTGTGTGATTATATTTAACAAAAAGTGGTATTTTTTTTACCTTACCGAATTTTAACCTACCGATTGTAAGTTTTTGTTAAACAGAAGCATACTTTGTCCTGGCCTGGCAGGGGACCGGGGGATTCACCGGTAAGCCCTGTTGATTTTTTTTTACTTCATCCACTTTTTTAGGTGGGTGAGGCCTGAAGAAAACTTTTAACATTGCCGCGCAGTCAGTAGCGGATGACTGATGCTTTTGTGACAGCAGCCGGGTCAGTCAAAGCATCTTGCATCCACCAGGTCAGTCATCTGCTACAGATTGCCAAACGGCAGCTGCAAGCTTGGAGGAAGAGGAGCAATGGGCGGGCTAATGCCATGATGCCCGCCGCATCATGATGTCACATGCCGGACCCGGCCCATGTCTGACATCACACGCTGCCCCACCAGTTGGCTCTTAATCAGACAGTGGTGACTTTCCCTTTAGGCACATGAGGAACATTCCCATATACACCACTTGTTGGAGTACAGCACTTGGATGCCTGTTTTAGTACCGCCACTCTGAAATTTACCAGAAACCACTAAATATTTCTACTTTACCATCCCATATTCAAGTTGTTCTGCTTAGTTAATATGTATACCTTACTAAAAATAAAACACAATGTCATAGTTCATGCATTTATTTTATTATATTAAATTGCCAATCATTAAATGATTGCTTATAACCAATGAAAATAACAAAATGGGGCCATCTGTACCTGGAGACCAACAACCACACTTAACCTCTGCCAATGGTGGGTAATGGAGCACCAAGAGTGCAGGGGGTCCCCGCTACCTTGCCATTTTGCAGTACAAGCTCCAGGCTCTGCTTCCTCCTCTCCTTGATGTGTCTATACTCTTTCCCAAAACTCTTCGACGTCCGGACTGTTCAACTGTGCATATGTCCGGAAGGCACACAGTCAGCACACGCAAGGATTTCAGAGAAAAAAAGAAAAACATTATTTGACGGCGCTGCTTGGTCTTCACAAACAGCGCTGCCAGGTTTTTATTGTATAACTGAAATGGATGGGGGTGTTCCTTGCATGGTTTGAGCTGTGAGGTAGCATCTTAAGAAATCTGGTGGAAACTGTTGAATATACTCAGCAAGCAAAGTAATACACAAGTCGGAAAAGCTGGATGTTAACACCCAAATCTAAGTAAATAACCTCACAGTCTTTTCATTTTCATAATTAGTTAACAGAGCAGCCCCTTAAGGTTCATGGAAAGATTATGATTATATTATTATTTTGGAGTTGAGATGTACACATGTAAAATCCTTTTCTTGCTCATTGTTTCCGGCGGTTCATGTAGAACATGTCAGAGTCGGGAAGATAAAGGAATGTTTGCAGTTAATCATTTTCAGCTACAGATGAGCTTGGAAAATACAGTACCACTGAGCAAAGTTCATATTTCTACTAAATGTACTTACAGTAGGCATTGAGGCTTGAAAACTGTTTCTTTTCACCTATTTTTTTTTATTTTCTTACACATTCCCATAAGATGTTCTGGAAACAATTATCAGCTGAAACATATACTCACAAACTGCCATCCAATTACTGGGGAGATAAAAAAAAAAAAAACTAAGGGCAGTATTCAATGCCTTTTTGTGAGCTGTGACAGCTCGCAGGTCTGTATTCAACCTCCCGACCCCCTGCACACGCCGTTTCCACATCGCTGGGTTTTTACAGCGACATGGAAACGTGAAAACGGTGTGTGCGGCCGCCAAAACGTTGAGGCTCACGGCTAAATGCAGCGGGCTCCCTGCATTAGCTGTGAACTTCCGCTTGAGGGAATCCTCACCGTCCTCTGACAGTGAGGATTCCCCCAGAATGTTGAATAGGATGAGCAGCCGGCGTGGGGGTTAAATGGCGAGGGTTGCTTATTTTCAGCGATCCTAGCCCTTGCCGGCCACATTGAATCTGGCCCTACGTTGATATTAACCTTTCAATTAATGAGATGGCATGCATGCAAGGGGAAAATGGCATGCATGCAAGGGGAAAATGGCATGCATGGAAGGGGAAAATGCGATAAAAACCCATTTTCAGAGTTATTAAGGCATTTCCTGAGGCACTAAGTCTAACATGTCAGGGTTTTGCTGCTGAAGGTATCACCAGCAACCAGCAAAATCTGGCGGTACCCTAAATAAGCCTACGGGCTTCACTCCGCAGCACTGTTAGAAGAACTTCCTGGCCGCAGTCAAAAAAGTCTGTAAAGAGCTGTCCTTTGCATCAATAAACACATATGATAGTGCATATGCAATTATTAACAATGCAGTGACCGGCAGGATGCACAGGTGGTGGATAGTGCATTCCACCTCTGTGAGTAGGCTTCCCCTTGTACAGAACGGATTCATGGGTTTAGGGGTCTTGATTAAATGACTGTGGGTTTACGTGAGTTTATAGGGTTAGTAAGGGGAGGGTTCTTGGAAGATATCTTGTGAGATGTTGGTGCATGGCCATTTTAGTCAGGATTTTTTGGTAACAGTTTCCCTCACATTTTTTTCTTTTATTTGATTTTCTTTTTGGGTTGGCATTACAGAGGTAGGTGACACATTGAGTTTGGAGGTGGGTTGGCAAATGGCCTCCCATATACTGTAGCTGGGGATGGAAGGAATGCAGGTGACGATTGCTTCGTGGCACCATTATTTCTACTCCTCTATCTGTTCTGTTCCTTCTTTTTGCTCTCTGTTGACCTTAAGAACGATTTACCTTTTACAAGTTGGCCTTTTGACCCTTTAATATTACTACTTAATTTGTATTAATTTTTCAGTTCATGATATACATTAAATTAAAGTTAACTTTTTATACAAAAACAACAACAAATACACTCAAATGCCATTAAATACAATAACACTAAATACATATACTATTCTGTAAAATAATAGCTCAAATTTAATGTCATAAAAATTAAAAACACTTTGCGAAATACTTATTCCCAAACACCCAAAATTATATTTATCCAAAGAACACTAGTTTGTGAAATATTGGTAAATATAATCCAACTTTTCAATACGTACAAATGTTATTGTACTATTTCCAAAAGGGCTACAAAAAAAAAAAGAAAGATGGATATATAAGGGGCATGAAGTAGACATACAGCTTTGTAATAATATAACAAGACACTAATTAGACTACTCCTGTGTGTTAAGTGCCTAGTTCTAATTGTCTGAGCTGTCAACACTAGGGGGCAGATTCAATTAGCTGGGAATTAGGTTGTGCAGCTATTTGCTATTCAATTAAAATTCCCATTAAGGTAATGCAGATTTACATGACAGTTCACATGGGATATACTTCTCCATACAAGGAGAAATGCAGGTGAAAACCTTATTTTAATAAAGAAATGACAAGACTTAGGGAATGCATCTCAGCATTGCCAATATTCACAATACCGATGCTGGAATACGGATTACCACCAGGAGACCAGCACCAGAGATGCCTCCGGACCTCAATGAGGATGTCGACACCGGAAACCCAACTTCAAGGATGCCGAACGTAAGTAGGAATATCCTGAGTTGTCACAAACCACAGCTCATTATAAACCCCTGTTTACAGTTATACGTATTGTGTCTAGTGTGGAAAAGAAAATTGTACTAGGAGGTGAGTATTGTCGGACTTCCACTAAGTGGCACGTTCCCTAACTTTAATTGTTTCACAAAAGCCAGACTAAAATACATGGTGGCATATCTACAGGGCAGCTAAACTGGCAAATGTACAGGGGGTGAAGGGGCCCCTGTACATAGGCTTGAGGCCAAGGCCTGGATTTCCGGATTTAGAATATCATCTTGAGCAACCATGCAAACACATTGGGGTCTGCTGGGACCATCTGACACATTGGGATCTGCCTGTGGAGGTGGGCACCACCACAATTTCCTATTGGTATGTCTGTCTCTACGGAGTGCCTCTGTCAAGTATTCTTTACAGCAATATATGTATGGGGAACAAATCCTTCGGGGGTAAAAATGTATCTTACAAATTGTCCTGCTGCAGCCGTCCCACGCTCCGGCGGCTGCCGCTGAAAAGGACTGACAGTCTCCAGCTGCTGCTGATTAAGAGGAATCTCGCAAGAATTACCAACCTCTCACGAGAATTCCCCTGTACTTGACTCCCAGCAAAGCCACCAGGCGGGTGGGTGGGCCACTCAGACTGGCTACGGGGGCTGCATACAGCCCCGGGGCCTGAGGTTCCCCACCCCTGCTTTACAGCTTCCTCCATGTCTCCGGAGAACAATGACACAACCGACCCATACTGTAAACTTGGCCCTTTTTAGACCTAAAACAGAAATGTACAGTATGGGGACTTCCATCACACATCCTAAAACCTAGTAGAGATTGAGGTGGCCAGATTACCTAAAACATTTTAAAAAAGCATGACAAATGAATAAGTAAACAAGGCCGAAGCATGTACTCTACGGGTTTAAGGACTCCTACAGTCTTAATCCAGCTCTGGTATTAACCAGTCTTAGATAATGATTATTTCCTGTTCCTCTCAGCTGTCTAGTCCACTAGCGGAGATCAATATATACATTACCTCTATTTTGAATGCCGTAATATTAGTTTAAGCCAAGATTCCCAAAGTGAAGAACTTGTTGCATGAAATACTCCGATGCTCATCTAGATTTTAAAAAATAAATAGAAAATACAAACATTATTTTGAGGAATAATAACAATTAATAAGAATTGAATGCTTTGCATTGCTTTATGTTCTATGGACCTTATTCAGGTCCGTTCAACCGGCCACGCGACCGATGTTTTGTGATTGCGCATGGTGCACGCACCCAACCTTGCAAATGTTGGGCGCGCGTGGGGGCTCCATTAGCATAAGGGAGCGTCCATTGTTTTATGATCTCATGCTAATGAGTTCGTGACAGACATGCGGGGGGCGGGCAGCCGAGTGAAATCCGAAGATTGCAGATGCGCATTATCTACATCAGTACTGCGCACGACGGTCCCGGTGCCTGCCAACTGCATTATACAGGTGTCGGGACCAGGATTTCCCTTCAATGGGCTGTTACCGAAGCAGCCCTTAGAAGCTTGCCGCATGCATAGTACAGTGTGGGGTACATTTATTAACTAACGATCAGGGGAATATGCGCTATCCCCGTGCCTTAAGGCAGGGGATAGCGCTTTCCCTGATCTATCACACCTGCTGGCCGGGTACTTTATCGGCGGCGGTGTGGGGCAGGAGACATAGCACAGCTATGATATTTCGTGCTCCGCCCCTGCCTCCTGCCGTTCCGTTCCGCCGCCTGCAGCTATCGACTTTGACAGCTGCAGGCGGCGATGCCCTATGCCCACAGCAGGGACAGTGCTGCCCCTGCTGCTGGCTCTGAGCTGCGCTGGGATGTCGCGTGAGTAGCGAGATCCCGCGCATGCACAGTCCAGCCGGCCGGGGGGAAGGAGGGGACATCGCCGGAGCTTCGGCGGCAAGATCTTAGTAGATCTTGTCGGTGACCCCTCCTGCTTCGCCTCGCTAATGAGGCAAAGAAGGAACTGTTTTAGCAGCGCTCTTAGCGCCGCTATAATAAATCTACCCCACAATGTATGTATGTACTGCGCATGTGCCAGTCCTGGTGCCTGTCATCATAGTACCGGCCCCGAGACCCCGCATGGCGTGGACCAGGAGGAACAGCGGCGGCAGCAGGGGGGGTGCCTGCAATGCGGCAAGCGGAAGCCCCCATCTTTCCAGAAGATACGAGTCGCTACTGATAAATATATATAGCTAAATAGGTAACACGGTCTTTTATCCTGTTAGCTTAGGGTCAATAGTGCTCTTTTATAAATCATCAAAATCACTTCTGTCTGCACAGCGCTCTTTCCTACACCCGTTATCTTCCCTAATCCCAGATAATCCACTCTCTCCTCTCTATTGGCTGTCTTTTCTCCCCCAGGTTTTTCCTTTCTATATTCAGCTTTTTCTTCCTTTAATTCTGTCTTCTGCAACCAGACTTTTCTTCCCCAAACTCGATATATTGGATGCTCTTACGTGCTGCGCACACTCTGCCAACTCCATTTATCCGCTCACAACTTTTATTCGGATCGTGCATTTTACTTTTCCCTTTCTGAAGCAGAAGAACTGATTTGTGCATTTCCCACCAGGGTAGGGGCCATGCTATAGGGTGTGGCTTGGATAAATATTACAGAGCGCATGATCTGGGCCCCTTTATAAATGGTGCATTCAGCATTTCACAAATATATACTATACATAACATGTTATCATCATAATACATATAGGGCAGTATTCAATGAGAATTTTGACGATGTGCAGCGAATCCTGTTTAGGATTCGCTGCACATTCGCCACTGCCCGCCGCGTTCCGGAGCCTCGCCGGCTCCAGTATTCAACGAGTCAGGGGCTCACTGCCCCTGACCGGCGAATTTTAACTCCTGCGGCGATGCTGAAGGGAGCCTGAGGACGGCGGCAGGCAGGGAGATGGAAGTCTCCCTGCCTGCCCCAGAACGTTTGTGGGGGGGGAGGTGGGCTCCCCGGGAGCCAGGCAGTACAGGCTGCCCCCCGGGATAGCCAACAGGGGACCGGGTATTCACTACACCCGATCGTGCATATGTAATGATCGGGTGCAGTGAATATATGAATATCTAATGCAGTGAATATATGAATATCTAATGAGCGGCTCGGCTCCCGGCCCCCTGCTGGCTGCTCTGTGTAAAAAAAAAAAATATATATATATATATATATATTTTTTTTTTTTTTAATTAAATATATATTCATGTGCTTACAGCACATGAATAAAAATAGCATGCCCCTCCTCAGAATAAAATTCCTGATTTTTTGACACCAAATGTAAAAAACAAAACACTTTATGTTTTAAAGTTCACATTCCACTTCACCATAAAAAGATAGCGATTGCTACTCGGTGAATCATGGCGATAAAAACTTTGAAATGTATTCGCCATCTGGTCATTGAATAGGGTGATTCACCGTTTTAGTCAAAAAAATCTCCTTACAGCACGAAAATAGCACAAAATCGCCATAAAACATGGCGAATCAGCCTCATTGAATACTACCCATAATATTTAACCTAAAAAAGAATAATCTAAAGAGATTAAGGGGGTAGGCAATCTGGGATCAGGGCTGTCGAATCCCCACCAACAGCCCTGATCCTGGCCCGTTTGTGGTCAGATTGACCACAAAATGACAGACGAGATTCAATGTCCCGCCTGCCAATAGGCGCAAAGGGGGCGTGGCCGCAAAAACGGCCGTGGATTGTCGATCTGCGGCCCGGAAAACGTCAATCCACGCCTGTTATCGGCAGAACGTGCCCGACAGCTTCTGAAGTCGTGCGCGTTCTGCCCTGATCCCGCATCAATGCTGTCATTGCATACCCCACCTATAAGAGAAGGAAAGAGAGAAAATGTGTAAGTGTAACCAATTAACACATAATTGATGTCCTGTAGAAGAATAAATCAATGAACATTGCTAGTGTCAAGAAACGTATGTGTGAAATACACCCAGCGTCATAGAGAGTTATCATGTCACAATTTCAATATAGTAATCTATAATTAGAAGTGACACATGACAAGTGACACATGATATATACATAATCATATGATTGAGAAAAAAAAAAACTTAGCGTTTTTTTTCTCTCCTAAACCATGACAAAGGAATGTGCCAGTCCCAAAATGTTTGTTTGTCGCTATGACCTTTTAATACATCGCTAAAACACCTCTGAGTGCCGCCGTGTGCTCTTTTCTATGCAGTATTCATTTGTTCCGGAGGGCATTGGGGACCTTATTCACCAACCAGAAGAGTTCCGGACCACCAGCTAACACTCTGAATAGACGCTGTGCCCATGTGCACAGCATCTATTCCACGCTCTGCAGTGACGGAAAGGGGCTCCCAAGTGCCCCCCCCCCCCTTCCCCCCCAACACGGGACACTGTCGACCCCAGACGGGATGCGGGACCGCCTCAAGAAAAAGGGACAGTCCTTTGAAAAGCAGAACAGTTGGGAAGTATGTATTATAGGAAATTAATAACAGCAGTGTACTGTAGTGAAGTACAGTAGTACTGTGTCGTATAATGTAACATATGTATAAAGTACACTGTAATAAAAGTGCAAAGTCTAAAACTTGATCCCTAGAGGAGGAGTTGCCCCTTAGTCAGTGGGGCCCACTGGGAGTTTTCAAACTGTGACTCTATGGGCCAGTCCAACCATGGCTGAATGTCTGGCAGAGTTTAGCAGATTAAAGTGTGTCTGGGGTAGATAGATGCTGGTAAATTATTTTGTTAGTTATTTTGAAATTGCTGAGAATTATGTGTGGCTAGCAGGAGGCATGCGCTAAGATCAAGGGAAGTTCAGACTCTGTGATGGAGGGGAAGAGTATACCGGGCCAGAAAATTACTTAGGGGGAGATTCTCTAAACTAAAAATGCGGTAAAAACCCCATTATCAGGTTTTTACCGCATTTTGGGATGCTCTAAGCATCCCCCGCCGGGTTACCACGATGCGGGGCATCACCAGGAAAAATCTGGCGATGCCCCATATAAGCCTATGGGCTTTTAACGTGACCCCCCCTCCGCCACCCCGCACCAACCCACCGCCACCCAGCACTGACCCCCCCTCACCTGTGTCCGGGCAGCACAGAGCTGTGCTGCCTGGACCTGTGACCTCCTCCTCCCAGCACTATGATCCTCTTCCGGGTGCAGGGAGGAAGAGAGCCCGGCGCAGCAGCGCCATATAAGGAAGGGAGGGGAGAGCCGCTGACTCTCACCGCAAAGGACAGCTCTTAATGCAAGATGTTTGAACATCCCGCCCTTAGCCTGAAAAGTGACAAAATGGAGAGTGATAAACCACCAGCCAATCATATCCTAACTGACATATTGCAGGCTGGGTTTGAAAAAGGACAGTTACAAGCTGATTGATTGTTGGCTTATCACCCTCTATTTTATCACTTTTCAACGCTTAGTACATATCGTCCACAAGCCCCTCCTAACCCAAAAGCCTAAAATATACAGAATAGCCATGCCTGGCACACCTGTCACTCAGAATCCCTTTTGTATTGCAAGAAAACCGAGGGCTGCTTAAGCAAGAGGTGACATAAACCTCCGAAGGGATCTGAGATGCTGGCACTTTAAGTAGCAAGTTGCTAGGGTGTTCTGACAAGGATAGGAATAGATACAATAGACAGACCAAAATGAGTGCACAATTAAACCAGCGTGCAGCTAATATCCAATCCACAGAGTAGAAACACCTGAAGCTACTCAAGATACAGAACACATCAAAAAATAAGTGGATAAGAAGTACTAGCGCTCAGTGGTACCTATGTAGTGAGGTAATTTTTCATAAAATAATTATATATACAAAACCAAAAATGGATCCACACGTCAGGTCCCAATGTCACCACTAAGCCTGATGTGTGGATCCATTGGGACAGCTGGGCACCGGCGAACCCTGGACTGAGCCCCCCTTGTTTCCGGTACAAGGGACCCAGACTAAAAGGATGATGTTAATAACATCAATTGCATGCTCTTTTGTCTGGACCACATTGTTCATGCTCTTTTACAAAGTCACTATATTGGGAGCATTGGAATTAATCAGTGGATCAGTTGGATTTACACCATACCTGTGAACCCTGCTAAGCTGCTATTTGGTTTTGTATATATAATTATTTTATGCAAAATTACCTCACTACATAGGTACCACTGAGCGCTAGTACTTCTTATCCACTTCTTTTTCGAAGGATAGGAATAGCCAATTAGGGTCAAATGAGGAGTTGTATGTGTTAGGAATAGGCAGGAAGTCAGGTGATCTGCCTCTTTGGAACAAATTTCCCCACCCTCCCATCCCTATTTTTCTATTTCTTGGAGGCAGTAAAGAACGGTCCTTGTTTATATGGAAATCGTATTTAGATAGTGGGTTGCGCTCTCCCGAAATCGATATGTTGTTAGCCCATGCCCCTAGACAGGGGATGGGCTGCACCATCCGCACGGGTGGGTTGCAATGGGAGAGTTGAACACCAGCGATGTCTGAATGGTATGTGTTGATCTTTCCCCCCTCTTTTCTATGACCGTTCTTTAGTGCCACCACCATTTATAGTCAGATATAGCTGTCAATTAATACATTTGACATTCTATATGAAACGCCAGCACTTGTGTCTGCCTCATTATGTTTAGTGTTAAGTTTATGGTTACAAGGTTTAAATACGTTTATTTAAAGTGTAAGGGTTACCGATGGTGAGTTTATAGAATATAGATTCTCCTTTTCCATCAAGGGAACAGAATATCACTGTAGAGAGCACTTACAGAAGGGTATCACACTGTATGTGCCATTTAAGGTGGCCAATCCCAGGATTGGGATCGGCGGGATCCGGGATTTGGCCCCAAAATGTCCGTGATTTCAATCCCAGGAATGGAGTATCCAATCCTGGGATTTCGGGATTAGACTGCGCATGCCTCCTTACCAAAGCCGCTTGCCGCCTGCTTCCCACAAGTAAGTGTGTGGCCTCGGCACCTGCTTGCCACCAGGCCACCCACGTAATACCCGCCACCTGTCTCCACATCACTGCCACCTGCCCCCCTCCCCAAAAGTCATTTAGTGTGGGGGGCACATGGGCAATTTTATTTTAGGCATGCCAATCCCGGGACCCCAGGAATCCCGGGATTGAGCATTTTTCTATCCCGATTCCCGGGATTGAAAAAATGCCCCGGGATTGGCATCCCTAGTGCCATTCTGATTTCAGTGATGTATCCGGACATGATAGAGATGAATGCTGCAAATACTTTGAATTACTCAGAAGCAGCAGCCAATAACCGGTACAATAGATGAGTGACAGAAAGAAAGCGAATAATTAAGGTACAAGGGCTTAGAGATGTACGTTTTGGAAAATGAGGTCTGCCACTAGAATACGAGGTGTCCCTTTCAAATTTAAATTGCAATCTCATTTCACATTGCATATCTCTTATTCTAAATAAAAACTGCAGGTATGAAATATTAATGAATATATGTAAATGCATGCTAAAAAATACAGTCATATAACCCGCTGACTCTTTACATGTGCAGGAGGCCTATCTCAGTGCTGGGCTGCAGTCATCAACCACATGGGTTAAAGCACAGATTAGAAAATGTCACAGTACAATCAGGCCCTCGGAAGGATAATGTGCCGGAGATCACAGGGAAATACTCACATCAGCACAACCCAATGCAGTGTGCAAGAGGCAAATTGTTCTTCATCCCAGATTCCCAGGCCCAGCTGCAGTTATAAAGTGCATTATCTTAAGGGGTGGGATTAGGGGCCTTATTCTAGTTCACTCTTTCTGACAAAATCCTTCTTAGATGGACAAAACCATGTGCACTGCAGGTGGGGCAGATGTTACTTGTGCAGAGAGAATTAGATTTGGGTGGGGTTTTACTTCAAAGTGAGATCTATATTGCAGTGTAAAAATAAAGCAGTCAGTATTTTCCCTGCACAGAAAGAAAATAGCAAAGGGCAGCTCTTGTGTTAAGAGCTGCCCTGTTTGATGCAGCCGGCGATAAGGCAGCGGGTCACCGGCGGCTTCCCCTTCCTTCTTTGCTGTGTCTTGTCAGCTTCTCCTCCTCCCTGTACCCAGATGGGGAAGTATGGTGCACTGCAGGAGGCTGCCCGGACACAGGTGAGCGTGGATCGGTTCAGGGCGGCGGGAATCGATGTGGGGAAATGGGTGTTGCGAAAAGAAGCACATAGGCATCTATGGAGTATCGCCAGGTTTTGCGGGCGATACCGCCCATCGCGGTAACCCGGCGATTGGGTTTTAGTTTAATGTGGTAAATAAAAACAGGTACTTGTTTCCTAGCACGGCGCCCACTACTCTATTTGCATAGAGGGTTATTCAGGGTAAGGAAATCGCATTGCATTGCATGCCATTAAAGGTGTACCGCGCCCTCCTGACTTTTTCATACCCCCACTATCCACGTCGGCGTGGAGTCGACATTATATAGTGTGGTGAGCGCAGCGAACCACCGAGCCCGAAGCGTGGCGAGGGGACACAGAATTCATGTAAAGTCATCTGCACCCCCTCGCGAGGCTCGCTGCGCTCGACACGCTTCGGGCTTGGTGGCTCGCTGCGCTCGCCATACTATATACGCATAACGTTTTGGAAAAAATGAGACACACACACATATATATGTATATATATATCCACTTATGCCGGCACTCCAAACAATCAGCTGCTCCGGTGCCACTTCAATAATAATAGCGGGTCCAAGAAAAGAGCACTCGGGAGACTTGTCATACAAACAAACAACTGTATTGAGGTATGAACGTTTTCAGGACCTAAGTCCCTTCCGCTGTAGGTATCTGAGGAAGGGACTTAGGTCCTGAAAACGTTCATACCTCAATACAGTTGTTTGTTTGTATGACAAGTCTCCAGAGTGCTCTTTTCTTGGACCCGCTATATATATATAGTTGTATATCTGTCTTTTTAAATGGGCCCGATGTTGACATTTTTTGTGATAAATGTGTATGTCTGTCAGTGAGGCAGGGATGTGCTGATGTCAGTGAGGCAGGGATGTGCTGCTGTCAGTGAGGCGGGGATGTGCTGCTGTCAGTGAGGCGGGGATGTGCTGCTGTCAGTGAGGCGGGGATGTGCTGATGTCAGTGAGGCAGGGATGTGCTGCTGTCAGTGAGGCGGGGATGTGCTGCTGTCAGTGAGGCAGGGATGTGCTGCTGTCAGTGAGGCAGGGATGTGCTGCTGTCAGTGAGGCAGTGATGTGCTGCTGTCAGTGATGAAGGGATGTGCTGCTGTCAGTGAGGCAGGGATGTGCTGCTAAACATTGATGTCATTATTACATACTAATATTAATATATATATATATATATATATATATATATATATATATATATATATATATATATATATAGAAAACAAAGAAAAGACCGCACTCTCACCCAAATATAGACAACAGCGGGGTGCCCAGCAAAGGTACATGCAATCGCATGCCCCTTAATACAAATCCAAGAGATCCACACGCAGTGGTGTAGAAGCAGAGCACTCTCCACGATCACAAATCAGCCTTGTGATAAAAGCAAATAAGTTTTTAATCCAACTGGGTCAACACAGTTATAAGGAAATCAGAAGTATATAAGCCCCGACGTTTCGGTCCCAACATGGACCTTTATCAAGGAGCCTATAATATACAAACAATACATGAGGTACCTACATTGAATGCATATCATGCTGAAAAAAGACATGCAGTAATGCGTGAAAACAATAATATAGTTACGTTTTTCTGAGAGAAGTCAAATAGTCAGCGATGTAAGAACAGCCTGGATACAGACAGGGTCAGCCAGCTGATCTGACTGCCCTCTGGTCCGGCTATTTATACCATTAGATAAGGGGTGTGAGCTGGGCAGCGCCACAGACACGAGTCTGTGTAGCGCTATGGTACTTCCGGTGAAAGTCGGCGGGTGTTGGCTGGATGTGAGGAGGAGGGTGTTGCTGGTTTGTAGTCTTCCCTCGGAGATATGGACCATGATGTCTACAAAGCTTACTGAGTCTTTATCGATGAGATGTGTAAATTTGATGGGATGGTCCTTGGCATTCAGGTGGTTAACCATGTCGGAGAATTCATCGGGCGAGCCTGCCCATATCAGAAAGACATCATCTATGTACCTTTTGTAGAATTTAATCTTCTCATGGTACTGAGGTAGTATGTACTAAGGCTACGGACAGAAACACCCTCCTCCTCACATCCAGCCAACACCCGCCGACTCTAAAAGAACACCTTCCAATCTCCCAGTTCATGCGAGTGATGCGTAACAATATGTCTAATGCGAATATGGAAACTCAACTGGTTGAGATGACTGACCGTTTTAAACAGCGGGGATACTCCGGAACCACTCTCAAGCGGTGCCTAGCCAAGGCGAGAAATAAGATGAACAACCCCCGAACGGACACACTGACTCTGAAACCCGAGCGAATGGTTTTCGTTAACAAGTATGACCATACATCATCCAGAATCCAAGCAAGCTTGAGGAAACACTGGCCTATTCTGGCATCCGACCAGACCTTGAAGATGCAGAAATATGGTCCCCTTATGGTAGCATACAAGAAAGGACCTAACCTGAAGGAACTCCTCATGCGACCCACCGCAAGCCCACAGACAGACACCAGCATCACTTGGCTCCATTCAAAACGTCCCGGCTGCTTCCGGTGTGCAGGTTGTATCACCTGCAATAGCCTCACCCCCGGCCCCACGTTTCCACATCCTCATACAGGCAGACCAATTAAGATCAGGTACCGCCTGCACTGCCAAATGGACCATGTTGTCTACCTCCTCCACTGCCCATGCGGCCTCGCTTACGTTGGTATGACGTCAAGAAAGTTTCGAGAAAGGATGGCTAATCACCGCAACTCGATCAGAGCGGCCCTTGAGACTAAGAAAGCTGAACTACCCGTTCCTCGCCATTTCCTAGCTGCATGACACCAAAACTCGAGCTTACGCTGCCGCATCATAGACTGGGTACCCCCACCCCCACGAGGGGGTGACCGTGGGTTAGCCTTAAGAAAACTCGAGAGCTGATGGATTTACAGATTGGACACTCTTGCCCCCAAAGGACTTAATGAGAACAACCCGATGTCTATTTTCTTGAGATAAACTCTATTTGGTGCGGTTGCTATACTGTGTCCTCATATACATATACTTTTCTCTAAGATTTTGATTACCTGTCTGTAATGTTTGCTCTTATGCTTAGATTCCTGTACTGTCTCCCCTAAGAAATTGCCTATTGTTTGCCTTCTAATATGTCTGCCCTTGTACCAACAGGGACATTCTTATACGCATCTATACTCTAAATACGACCCCTACAGGCCACCTCTGGTCTTCCCTCCCTCTCCCACCGCACTAAACCATCCACATCACCCCCTAAACCTGCTTTCCCTCCCCCCTCCATTACCACCCCAAACCGCACAATACCCCACTTATATATACCTCAGACCGGGTTAGCACACCCCCCAATATCACCAAGGGGTCTTCCTCCCCCTCTGACACAGCCTAATTATCAAACAGTGGACATCTAGTAAACCTAGGTGCCACTATAGATTCAGCACATCCCACCCCTGGACAGCGCAGATTCACCTCTCCGGGCTTTGAATCCACCCTCTTAGCAATTCCAATAATTGCAGTTTCCCGACTCATCCCTTCATCCTGGTCCCTGCGGTTATAACGATCCGGCTAATACCTTGTTTATTAAAACATATGCACGGCTTAAGCATTTTGAATATACCGCGATGCAATAGCTATTACAGCCCTCTGATATCTTTAATTTTCCGTGCTTTAAACATTATCTAATCCCCGTAGTACGCACAGCTCCAGCGAAACCCGGAAGCATGTGCGTTCCAGAGCTGCGTTCCAACGGCCACTTCCGGCCGACGCACTTCCGGTTTCACCGGAAGTACCATAGCGCTACACAGACTCGTGTCTGTGGCGCTGCCCAGCTCACACCCCTTATTTAATGGTATAAATAGCCGGACCAGAGGGCAGTCAGATCAGCTGGCTGACCCTGTCTGTATCCAGGCTGTTCTTACATCGCTGACTATGTGACTTCTCTCAGAAAAACGTAACTATATTATTGTTTTCACGCATTACTGCATGTCTTTTTTCAGCATGATATGCATTCAATGTCAGTACCTCATGTATTGTTTGTATATTATAGGCTCCTTGATAAACGTTGGGGCTTATATACTTCTGATTTCCTTATAACTGTGTTGACCCAGTTGGATTAAAAACTTATTTGCTTTTATCACAAGGCTGATTTGTGATCGTGGAGAGTGCTCTGCTTCTACACCACTGTGTGTGGATCTCTTGGATTTATATATATATATATATATATATTTATATATATATATATATATATATATATATATATATATATAGATAGATAGATAGATAGATAGATAGATAGATAGATAGATAGATAGATAGATAGATAGATAGATAGATAGATAGATAGATAGATAGATAGATATGTAGTTTAGGTAAATCCGCCTATGTCCTGATTGTCAATCACAATCGTTGCTGGGATGGGAATCTGGGCAGAAGGTATTTGTCATTATAGTAAGAGGTGGAGAGTTCACAAAATGTCTTGACCTTCCAATGAAGAAATGCAATAATATTTGAATACGGTGAACGATATGGCTGCCTACAAAAAACACATCACAAAATACCAAATGGAATGTAAACCCCCTCAAACCTCTCCGCCTCAGCAGTGTTTTTCCTTTTGACAGATTGAACAATAGGATACATCTCATGGAACTTTCATCCTTAAAAGCACTGAGTCATCCCTGTGAGATGTGTGGACAAAAAGACAGCTGCATCTGCCGGGAAGCTCTCGAATAAAGACTTCTCTTTTATAATTTTCAAGTTCACATTCTGAAACATTCATCTTGGTTTATACCTGCTGCTTAACACAGTGTGTACATCTTCACATGGTCCTCCTGTGTAAGGACATTAAAGGACAGGTTGTCCCCGTGACAGCTAAATTCACTCTCCTCAAAAGTCAGTCACTTCTAAAACCTATGAAAACAAACTGCAGTCTGTAATCACCACAAAGTCCTGTACCTTTCATGTGGGGTCTGTCTGTGCGCAGGGCACTCACAGGGTGCTGTATACTGTGGCTAAGCCAAGGCATTCGTCTGCTTATTCTTTAACCATTATGATATAACATTCATTGTTCCTTCCCTTCCTTTGGTATGAATCGTCCTTGTCTGTCTTTCATTTCTTTGAAATTGACCCAGTTTTGATCTGGTGCACAGAATGAATAATTCTATTGGTTCACAGCATCCACCATGGATATTTTAGTGGTCTGTTGGTTGTGTTGCTTTGTGTAGGAAGAGGGTCACTCAAGAGACAATCTGAGTGTCTAGGAGATCAGTGCTTGTGAGATTGAACTTTATCGAGCCTTGATTTTCCTTCCTTTGGAGATACAATAACTGGGGGTATGATGTGCAAGGTGTGTATGTTAAATTACTGTATATGGCTGTGCATTATGTTCTGTAAATGTTTCTTTACTAAATTTCACAATCAATATTATGCAGTATATTGGAAACTGCAACACTGCTTACTTAAGATATTTATTTATTATTATTTATTACCATTTTCTTATATAGCGCACACATATTCCGCAGCACTTTACAGAGAATATTAGAACATTCACATCAGTCCCTGCCCCAGTGGAGCTTACAATCTATATTCCCTACCACATATACACACACACACACACACACACACAGACATTCTAGGGTTAATTTTGTTGGGAGCCAATTAACCTACCAGTATGTTTTTGGATTGTGGGAGGAAACCAGAGTACCCGGAGGAAACCCACGCAAGTACGGGGAGAATATACAAACTCTGCACAGTTAGAGCCATGGTGGGAATAGAACCCATGACCTCAGTGCTGTGAGGCAGTAATGCTAACCATTACACCATCCGTACTGCCCGGTATATATAACACATGGTGGGGATAGAACCCATGACCTCAGCGCTGTGAGGCAGTAATGCTATAACCACTACACCATCCGTACTGCCCCGTATATATAACACATGGGGGATAGAACCCATGACCTCAGTGCTGTGAGGCAGTAAAGGCAGTAATCCATACTGCCCTGTATATATAACACATGGTGGGGATAGAACCCATGACCTCAGCGCTGTGAGGCAGTAATGTAACCATTACACCATCCGTACTGCCCGGTATATATAACACATGGTGGGGATAGAACCCATGACCTCAGCGCTGTGAGGCAGTAATGCTATAACCACTACACCATCCGTACTGCCCCGTATATATAACACATGGGGGATAGAACCCATGACCTCAGTGCTGTGAGGCTGTAAAGGCAGTAATCCATACTGCCCCGTATATATAACACATGGTGGGGATAGAACCCATGACCTCAGCGCTGTGAGGCAGTAATGGTAACCATTACTCCATCCATAATGCCCTCATAGCATAAATGCATTTAAACAGTAGAGGGTACGGTAGTAGCTAAATTGTCATGTACAATAATAGAACACTAAATGTATTTTGAAAACATAAAGGGCAAAATTGTAGTAAAAACCCTGTTATCGGGGGTTTTACTACATTTTGTAAGGACTAAACCCTGCGTGCTGGTTTACGGCTACAGGAGGTATCGCGAGACCCCATAGAAGCCTATGGGCTTCTTTTCACGAAAATTTCCGCCCCACACTGGCCGCGCTGCTCCCCCCTCATCTAATGTCCAGGCAGCCTCCTGTTGTAATTTCTGGACCAGTGACCTCCTCCTCCCTAGCACCGTACTTCCCCTTCTGGATGCAGGGAGGAGGAGAATCCCGCAGAGAGTCCCTGCAGCAAGGAGGGCACAGCAGGAGGGGGAGAGACGCCAAGGACCCGCTGACACATCGCCGGGTGCTTCACAAAGGTCAGCTCATAACGCTATAGCGGTGATAATATCGTAGTGCTTATGCGATTACTATCAATGCGGTAGCCGGTGATTTGCGGTGAAGTGGGGCAGCTGATGTTAGTGCATCCCCCCAAAGTACCTTCACAATGAATTAGGGCTTGATTCATTCATATTCAGATAGGGAGAAACACAAACTGCCAGTGAGTCAGTTTGAAATGGCAATTGGTGGCAGTAGGTGTGGCTCCCCTATTTGATTTTTGATCATCTCATGTCTTTGTTCTTATGGTGTGTACACACGGCAGGATATGCCGTGAGATGCGAGTCCCGATGCGATCAGATTGCATCGGGTCTCGCATCGCGCGGCATGCATGGAGGGGCACAACTTAGACTATATAGTGCAGATCTGCACTATATAGTCTTGGCTGCCCTCTCTATCTGGCTGCCGATTTATGCTCACGCGGGAGCGCGCATCGGCAGCGCATCGGGCTCGCAAGCTCTAAAAAAAAACATGCGATTTGCATGCAATATGGCTTCTGATGTTCACTATATTGGCAACATCGGAAGCCATATCGGCCCGTGTGTACACACCATTAGAAATAAGACTTTCCTTGTTATAAAGTGAACTATGTGAAGGCCTGTAAGGAACAGGAAGCTTTGTTTTTCTTCTGACTTGAGGAGGGTGATGATCTTGACGTCTCAGCACCATAGACTTATATTTAGACCCAATTACTCCTTATTAATTCCATCTAACAAAAAGAAGCTTCTACTATTTTAGGAAGCCATAATTCTAGGCCTCCAGGATTCATTGTTCAGAAACGTCAAAGAAAATTTCCAATAAAAGGTTGTGGTTGTCATGCACTTCTGAAGGTTCGGCACGCTAATTATCACATAGTCCTCCTTTTATCTTTTATTTGAAATAATCCAGGGTGCTTTCTTTTTTTTTAATATTTCTTTATTGGTGTTTACATTATACATCACTCTTTCTTCTTTCACCTTTTAACATACAATTGACCCCCTTCAAATGTAAATATACAAACATTATAATGTTACATAATATTAACAAAGGTCATAAAAATCAATAGACAATACTAATACATACATCCTACACATACACAAAAAGCGCCTGCCTCCCTATTCCCCATCCCAACCCTTCTCCTACTCCATAGATTTACTCTACAATAGTCAGCTCTCCAGTACTCCTAGGTTCCTTGCCTTCTCTCTGATTTATAGGGTTATATTTTTACATCCTACGTACGTGCCTTCTATTGCCAGCTATTGAAGGCCCAGACTTTGTATCTAATCCCAATAATAATCCTCATTAGAGGGGCACCCAGACAAGGAATACAACGTACCAATATAATATAATATAATATAGATAAAAAAAAAACAAAAGAGAAAAAGGGAAAAAAAAAAAAAAAAAAAAAAAAAAGGAATATAAATAGAGTGTTCTCATTTGTGTCTCTTTAAAATCTAAAATTTTTTCCAATGTGAATTAGACATAATTAAATATATATACTTCTCTAAGAGTTGTGCTACATTAAATACACGGCCAAAAAAAAAAAAAAAAAAAAAAAAAAAAAATAGTGCATACCAGCCGCTTCTACTACCACTCAAAAGGTGTATGTGACATTAATTAAATTTTTGCCCTCGTCCCCTTCCCTCCCCAATCCCTCCCCGACCCCCAAATTCTTATTCATATTTATTATCTAAATATGTACCCTGAATTCTTTAAGTATATATCTATTATCGTGTTTCTGAAGTGATTTACACAAAAAAAAAGAAAAAAAAAAAAAAAAAAAAAAAAAAAAAAATTAAATTAATTTTTTTTCAGCTAGGAGTCAGCTACATAAGATGCTTCTTTATAATATAACGAACGGAAACAGCTCCCCCAAACTAAATGAAATTTTTTAATATTATTCCTTAAAAGGTAAACCTCCCTCTCATGATTATAAAACCTATTAACCATATTTATCCATTCCATTTTATCTGGTGCGGTCTTTGCCATCCAGGATCTGGCAATACACATTTTCGCTATTGAACCAAGGTTAATGACCAATTGCCCTAGCTCTGGAGGGTTCCCCATATTATACCAGATGCCCAATATCAGGGCTCTAGGCCTCATCTCACAATTCGAAAATCCCAATTCTAAAAGAATACCTATTATATCCTGCCAAAATTTCTGCACAAACTTACACTGCCACACTAGGTGCCAAAAATCACAGCCCCCCACTCTACATTTTGGACATGAATCCCCATTCTCCCGTGCGAATCGATTGATTTTTATAGGTGTATAGTAGATTCGATGGAGAATATTGTATTGTATTTGTTGCAACCTTACTGAGGCAGTTGCTAATCCAGGTACCTTAAGGGCCTTTTCCCAATCCTCTTGAGTTATTTCTGGAATATCTCTCTTCCATTTAGACCAAAGATCATCTAGCTGATCGTCTTGTGCTAGAGTGGAAATGAATTTATAGCACTTAGATATACTTTTTGTGGCATTTAATTTCTTTATGAACTTTTTTATTGGGTTATCTTTAATTAATGTAGAAGACTCCTGCATAAACTTTACCGTGGCACTTCTCATTTGCAAGTACCTAAAGAACATGCTATTAGGCACCTCAAACTCCTCCCTTAATCTTGAAAAAGGTTTGATTCTATTTTGATCTATTATATGCCCCATATTATTAATTCCGTATATTGACCATACAGCAGCACCCTGCTGTTTATCTAATTCCACAAAGGAGGACAATGAAGTGAAATTGACTTCTGGGTCTGTATCTCTGTAATCAATTTCCCTATTCAACCATTTCCACACTTTGATCGCTTGATTAAGTATCTGCGGATGATTTTTGCGACATCTATTGGTTAGAATAGCTTGAAGAGGGGAATTGCCAGGGATAGCCATATTTATTAAATTTATTAACTCAAAAGATTGGGCCTGTTCGTTTATCCATTCTCGAAGATGCACCATTTGCGAAGCAGCATAGTACCTCTTGAAGTCTGGTAAAGCTAGACCACCTTGATCTCTAGGTTTCATCAAAGTCTTAATTTTAATTCTAGGGATTTTATTTTTCCAAATGAAAGAAGTTATCACACCGTTTAGTTTCTTAAAAATCGTATCATTAATGAAAATAGGGGAATGTTGTAAAAGATAAAGCACTTTTGGTAATATTATCATCTTAATAAGATTGACCCTACCCATAACAGTCAAGGGGAGTTTGATCCAGTTTTTACACCTAGATCTAGTTTGCTCTATAACGGGAAGAATATTATATGTTATAAAATTAGCGGCCTCTTTTGTAATCACCACTCCCAGGTAGTCAAGTTTTTCCACCCTGGGAATATCCACCCCTTCTCCACTACCACAAGAGGAATCGATTGTTTTTTCCACAACCAATAATTGAGATTTTTCTTTATTGATTGTTAAACCTGAATATAGACCGAACTCATTTAAATTATTCAAAACTCTAGGCAGGTCTACTTTGTAATTGACCAATCCCACCATAAGGTCATCTGCATATTAAGAGACAAGGTTGCCCATCACCCCAGACTCCCCTTTTTCGCCAAGTATATTCCTAAGCTTACAGGCCAAAGGCTCGATAGCAATTGCGAACAGAGTAGGGGATAATGGGCAACCCCGTCTCGTCCCCCTATATATGGGGAATGGAGCAGAAACATAGCCATTTATAGTAATTCTAGCACACGGGTTATGATATATGGAAAAAATCCTTCTAATAAAACGAGATCCGAAACCAAATGCCTCCAGGGTACTCCCTAAATATGTCCACTCAAGGGTATCAAAGGCCTTATTGGCATCAAAGGATGCCAATGCGACGTTTCTAGCTGTAATTTTCCCGGTTTGTAAAAAGGTGAACACTCTACGAATATTAATAGCGGTTGACTTACCCCTTCTAAAACCTGTCTGGTCATTATGAATAATTTTGTCTATCACGGTACAAAGTCTATTTGCTAAAATCATAGCGTACAATTTTGCATCCGTTGTTAATAAAGATATAGGTCTATATGAATCTACTTTTAGAGGGTCCTTTCCCTTTTTTAGAATAACAGTAATGACTGCTTCTGTCATAGATTGTGTGAGAGTACCCTCCTTCTCCATTTCTTGAAAGAAGTACAGAAGCCTCGGGGCTAAACTTGCACCGAGGGTTCTGTAAATCTCTGCTGGTAACCCGTCTATGCCAGGAGCTTTGGCAAGTGACAACTCCTTTATTGCCCCTTCTACCTCCTCCAGCCTGAACGGGGAATCCAAGAATTCCCTATCCTCAGCGGATATGGTAGGGAGGTCTATATTATTCAAATAATTTCTACATTCACTATCCCCCTTTGTGGTTTTAGATTTATATATTTCCTTATAATGATCCACAAAAACTTCAACTAGTCCCGGTGTTTCACTTACAATTTCCCCGGAGGGCGAACGGATTTTAGTAATTATATTTACAGGTTCTTCTGCCCTGGCAATATATGCCATCAATTTACCCGCCTTATCAGAGTGAATATATCTTTTATGAGATTCTTTTAGTAACCTGTATCTTGCCATATCCTGGAGGTGCGTCACCCATGAACGTTTAGCATTTAGCCATTCCAATTTACTGGGTTCGGAGTTTTGTACTAAATAAATCTGTTCGAGTTTTATCATAGTCCCCTCTAATGTTAATGATGTTTTTTGTAGTATATCTTTTGCATATGCCACTTTTTTAATCAAAGTACCCCGTAGATAGGCCTTGAAGGCTTCCCAGACCATACCGGGTTTCGCAGAGTCAATATTAGTACCAAAAAACCCTTCAAGTTCCTGATCTAAATCAGTAAGGTTATCCAACCGGGACAGCCACATTGGTTGAAACCTCCAATACCGGTGCCCCCGGCACGGCTCAGGATCCAGCTGTATAACTAAGGGGGAATGGTCAGAGATGCCCCTTGCTTTATATTCAATTGAGGAGATTTTATTAAGTAAGGCTATAGATGTAAAAATATTATCTATCCTGGAGAAATTGTTATAAGTGGGAGAATAGCATGAAAATTGGCTCCCATTTGGAAACTTTTCCCTCCAGACATCGTGCCATCCAATCTCCTCAATGAATTTAGCAAGGGAGCTTCTCCCCGACGGGGAAGATTTCTTTGGACACCATATGTCCAATCCATAATTCATTACCATATTAAAGTCCCCTAGGCATATTATGGGGCTATCTGGTCTAGCAGACACAAACTCCAGGGCAGCTCTTAGGACATCAAAACCAAATGGGGGCGGGACATAGACTGTAAGCAAGGATAGCCTAGTAGTACCAATTATTCCGTCCAAAAATACATAACGCCCACTTGGATCAATTTCTACTGCTAGGTGTTCGTATGCCAGGGATTTTTTAATAATTACCGAGACGCCACGAGAAGCCGATGTGAACGGTGCATGGTACATCTGCGCAATCCAGGGGCGTTTTAAAGATCGGAGTT
The DNA here is from genome assembly GCF_055691185.1 of Crinia signifera. Classification (NCBI taxonomy): domain Eukaryota; kingdom Metazoa; phylum Chordata; class Amphibia; order Anura; family Myobatrachidae; genus Crinia; species Crinia signifera. Next base: position 9,950,778 of record NC_139227.1, on the reverse strand, counting down.
TTTCACCACACAGGTGGGTCTCCTGCATACAGATCACATCGGCCCCTAGGGTCTTACAATAATTAAGAACCAAGGATCGTTTGATCCTGTCGTTCAAACCCCGCACGTTCCATGACAGAATTTTAATCATAATACAGATTATTTACCATATTAAGACGGATATAAAAAAAATCTAAATTGAGGATTGCTATAACCAGAACAACTATTGAGAAAGAAGGAGTGAACCAGAGAGAAGCATCTTTTCCCCCAGACTGTTAATTTCAAGTTATATAAGGAAATAGGTAACAGGATAGAGACATATATCGGCAGGCACATAAAAAGACAAACAACACGTAACACAAACCCCCCCCCCACCCCCCTCCCTGTATAACCTATCCCATTAGGCATACCTATAGCAAATGACCCCCAATTACTCCTCTACGTACCCACTCTCGCTTGGGGACCTTTACCTAATGACCACATACAACCCGGTAGGGGGCCCCAGCACTTTTAGTACCAATTAAATGTATCCAAAATAATATAGGCCACACACATCCTAAAATCTAGGGTGCTTTCAGTTCATGTTTGTATTTCTAGGTTTTGCCATCAGTTGGAGATCAATGGTTAGGAACCAATGTTTTTTTTTTATTTCCCTAAAACGCAGAGTTTAGCCCACCACCTATGGCCCACTAAGCCCCATCCAACTCTACAGTGGCCATGAAGTGAAGAATCCATTGTTGAGTCACCTCTTAATGGTAATCACCAAGTTCACCATTGATGGTGATTCCGACGGCCATCTTTGTTCTCTGGACTGTAGTGCCAAACTGCTTCGAGGGATTGTTTAGAACCATACTTGCCTATTTTTTTTTCAACTCTCTAGGAGAGGCCCAGAAAGCAGATGCTCATCAGCAAAAATGATGACAACTACCACATATCGCAGGTCTGATTGACGGAGTGGGGGGAATGAAGGGGGGTCCCACGGCATGCCAGAGGAAGATGCTTGCCCACCTTTCCGGGGAGGGCCACCCAATTTTCAGGAGCTCCCTGCTGTTCCAGGTGGGTAGGCAAGTATGAACTGTTTTAGAATGCAATAGCATTTACTGACATGCCCATGATAATGAATGCAGCAACAAAGAAACATATTCTTATAATAAAATTGAATTGTCTTAAAAAAAAAAAAAAAAATTCTATCATTGCTGATCGTCATGTAAAACTCACTGTATTCATACAGCACTTCATTCTGCATTGACTTTACAGCCGCATATATCTATCTACTTAGAAGATACGTTTAAATATCCACCTGGGCAGACTCGACAGCAACAGTTTATCCCAAGATGGGAACAAGTTCCCTGAAGGATTCGTTCTGAATATCTAGTCATTTATTACTAAGAGCATTAAATTATTTTCTTCTTGGTCTCTATGTGAATCATAAAATTTCCTTGTGAAAATTCTAGCCGTTTCTTTCCTTCCGCGCTGTAATATATGTGTCTTTTCGGGATGAACTGTCTGCAGTTGTAGATCAGAGCAAATATTTGTCTTCGGTTTCTTATTTATTTAACTTTGAAGAGCGCATTCGTATTGTTGAATTACAAGGAAAGTCATTTGTAAGTGAGATGAGATATGCATATTACTCACAGAAAGAAGTTATTAAACAATGAAACTATTAAGTACAGAGGTCCAGGGAGAGGAGACGGCAAACAGGCAAATGTTAATATCTAAAATGAAAAATAAAGTATTTTTGTTCAAAGTTCTTAGGAAATAGAGCATTAACCTCACCTGTAAGCTCCTAAATGTTAAATCAATACAGGATGGCAATGTCAATGACTTGCTGAAACCAACTCAAGCTGGTTGTAAAACACCTTTTAAAATGAGCAGATTAGACTTGTATCTCACAGCACTTTTAAGGCCTGATTCAGGGGTCTGTAAGCTGCTGGCCAGCCCCAGCCCCTCTGCTTGCGGGAATAGCGTCTATTCACCGGGTGACAGTGGGGAACTCCTAACTGCCACCCCCCGCCGCTGCGGAACACTGCCAGCCACTGGAGGGGTGCGGGAAGTTCTCCAACAACCGGGACATTCCCGCGGTATGCAGGACAGTTGGGAGGTATGAGCTGAGTGATTATTGAACGACTTTGCAAGGGCATTGTTTGCAGTGTGCATGTGCCGTCAATGCGATCACAGCCAGCGATGGCCGTTCAAAAGTTGAGTGACATTCACCAGGCATTTGTTGGCGGCATGCCAGCGTTTTCTTGGAGTGCCCCAGAAAACGCAGATGTTGCCTGGCAGTTTGGAGGCAGGGCCGCTGATGTCATCAGCCGTCCATTTTTCACATTGCCATTGGTCGCACAATCTGCTAGAGCACACAATCTGCTCACGATCTGCATCCGATCAGATTCCGATCTGTACCCAGTTGAAGGGATCATTCTCAAATCCTGACTGCAGCAGGTAGGATCTGCAAAACGACCAAACGACCAGAGTGAATGCGCATCGGATTGGAATCGGATCTAAAACATGCCCAAATTACATACAATTGGTTGAGATTGTATCAAATTGGGGGAATTGAGGCCAAATCGTTCTGGTTTGTACTAGAGATGAGCAGTTCGGATTCTGTGGCATCCGAACTGGTCCGAATATAGCCGGCCCAAGTGCCCGTGAGCTCCGGTCTCTAGTTTCTGGCTTTGTTCGGAAACCCGAGCGCGGCCGAATGCAGGAAGCTGGCGTTGGATTCTCACGAGATGCCGAGTCTATAAAAGCTTGGCGTCACGAGAATTCAGCGCCATTTCACAGTTATGCCTCCTGCTGCGAACATCTCTCCTGTTCCCGGTGGTGGTGGGCTTCTGGGGCGTTGTGCACTCGGGTGTTTTAAACTTTAACTGGGGGTGTTGTGCAGATTGCAGAGGGGTGCTGTCTGTGCAGTGCAGAGTCAGACAGAGGGGTGTTGTGTGCAGTGCATGCAAAGTCAGACTGCAGAGGGGTTTGGCACTGGGGTGTTTAACATAACTTGAACTTGTCTTGAACTTGTCATCATCAATCACTCAGAGTCATTAGTGTGCAGAGAGGTGTTGTGCAGTGCAGACAGAGGGGTGTTGTGCAGTGCAGAGTAGACAGAGGGGTGTTGTGCTGTGCAGTGCAGACAGAGGGGTGTTGTGCAGTGCAGAGTAGACAGAGCGGTGTTGTGCTGTGCAGTGCAGACAGAGGGGTGCTGTGCATTGCAGAGTAGACAGAGGGGTGTTGTTTGCAGTGCATGCAGACTGCAGAGGGCTTTGGCACTGGGGTTTTTAACTTAAACTTGTTGTCATCAATCATTCAGTCATCATTACAAACAATTACATTAGTGTGCAGAGGGGTGTTGTGCAGACTGCAGAGGGGTGCTGTGCAGTGTAGACAGAGGGGTGTTGTGAACTAGTGCAGCGCCAACTATACACCATATACTGTCAGAAGAAGCAGAACAAGTTGCGTGTGTGATTATTCTGCCTCCACTGCCCATGCAATGTTATCCAAGGGCCGTCCATAAAAAGAAATACAATATAAAAATAAATGTTCCTGTCTCTTTTTTTTTTGCTGTATACTGCACCCCAATAGTATACACCACACATTGCTTTGTGTTATTGTTCTGCGTCCAAGCAGTGTTATACAAGCTGCACATTAAAAACCAATTTAATTCAAAAAATCCTAATCGATTTTTCTTGTCTCTCTTTGGCCCTTATTCTGATTGATGCGGACTTTACCGCGTACTTACGGATCGCGTCTTTATGACGTCTGCGCATGCGTGGAGAACGCTACGCGCATGTGCCACGCCTTGACTCGGTACCAGTTCGGCCAAATCCCGTCCAAAACTGTTCACCGCTATCAGTCGGGAAATAGGGGCGTATTATGGGCGTCATGCGGAATGACACATGGGCGTAGTTTCAAAGTGGGCAAAACGGGGCGGAAACATGGGCGGACACGGGGGAGTACACTTATGTTGGGGGGCGTACATTCGGAAACCACTCCGAATGCACGCGATGAAAAAAGGGCAGAAATGTGCGGTGTCCACAAGTGTACTATTGCTTTGCGGACACCACTCGTTCATGCGGTAGGCGAACGTACGCCTAATGACTACAACCATTAACACCTGAACCCAATAGAATCTACTCCTTTACTCATTACTCACTAATAGGACGCTTGTCAGTGCTTTAATTGAAACCATTGCTGCTTCAAGGAACCCGTACTAAACACCCACATATGCTGTACTTGTCAGACACTTTCAAACTGCTAACAATGGACATGACAGAATATTAATACTAGCAATACACATGTGTATTCGACATGTTCCAAATAAGCAGTTTTTTATAAGGATAGGTAATTGAATAAGTGGGTCATGTGATGTATAGCAGAAGATACTTCATAGTGGGTTGTTTGGCGGAAATCCTCCGCTTACGTGCGGTAGCACCGCTTGGCTCCCGTTCGGATGCGGTATTCCCGAGCATACTCCCGTGCCGAATCGGAGTGTTTCTCCCGCACACGCATGATTTGTATGTCGTCCGTAAACACGCCCTGTTCTTAAAGAGTGAGTCCGTCCGAATGCGGAGGACACGCGGGCGTTTCTACGGACGATGGCCGCATGCGGAAAAACACCGTGGCGTGCGGACCGCTCCGTAAGAATGCGGGAATTTCCGCACAGATCAGAATAAGGGCCTTTATTCTTTGTGTGTACTGCACCCAGAAAGTATATACTGTCAGAAGGTGGGTGTGTGATTGTTCTGTGTCCAAGCAGCGTTACACAAGCTGCGCATTAAAAACCAATTAAATAAAAAAATCCTAATCAATTTTTCTCATCTTTAATTATTCATTCTTTGTGTGCTGCACCCATAGTATATACTGTCAGAAGGTGGGTTTGTGATTGTTCTGCGTCCAATCAGCGTTGTCCAAGCTGCTCAATAAAAACAAATTTAAAAAATCTGTATAAATTTTTCTCATCTTTCTTTATTCATTCTTTGTGTGTACTGTACCCATAGTATTTTTTGCATACTTTTTTTTTTTTAAACAAGCTACGGGTGCGTGGGACAATTCCATCTTGCACCTCTTTTTTTTTCCATTATGTGCTTTTTGAGGCCTACTTTTTCAAACTGCCATCCTGTCTGCTGCTGCAGTGACACTCCAGTAGAATTAATAGAATAGAGAAGCAACATTTTTGAAAAATCACAAAGTGTGACTTTTGAAGAGTCAAAGGTGTGCCACATCTGTATAGGGGCATATGTAATAGTGTACAATTCTGTCCAAGGTCTGAATTGTGGGCCAAATGCAGACCTTTTCTTAAAGCAGCATGCTTTGTAAATGATTGCTGCTTTAAAAAAAGTTTGGCCGATTTAGATGCTTATGCACATACCCCATTGTCCTTGGTGGCGGAGCGGTAACTTAACTTCTCCCGATGACTCCAGTGACTTCTGAGTCCTGGTGGCCATGTGACTGTAACTTCTGGGTCAGCTCTTCGATTTTTCAGTGTTCCAGTAATAATTTATAATGCCTAACCCTGACATTCTCCACTTCCCCACAGCCTAAACTTCCAATCCTTCTGCCCAGAGACTTACCCAGGTTTGCCTACTTTCTGGCCGGGATAGAGCAGCCAGTTCCTTGAGGCCAGGGGGGGGGGGGGCAGGGCCACCAAAGGGATACGAAAGTGGTGGGACAGGAGGTGGAGCTAGAAGGAAATGTCATGTGTTGGTGGCATGACCAGCATGATCACAACCTCTTGGCCACGCCTGCCACCATGCAATGCTGGTATTTCAGTTTCTGGGGGGCCGGGAGTAGAACCTAAGTTCCGGGACCCTCCCGGCCATTGTACCAGAGTCAGACACTTCAACTTGTCCCCAGCTGCCGTTAACTCCCCATCCTTTGCGCTTCTCAATACTGGGCTGAAATGCACTTTCTGCGGGTACCACGGCTCCACGCTACACCTCAGCATACACGTCTCACATTTGTGAAGGATCTTACTCCGGTAAACCCTCCAGTGTCCACCGGGGATTCCACCATATGGCTCGCAAACAACGTGGTGTGTCCTGCAAATGTTCACTAGGTTTCCCTGTCCAGAGTTTGTCATAACCATCAATCTATATATCAAATCCTCAATACATATTACACTGTTGATTTCTTCATTTGACTTAATTTATTTTGTTCAATTTACACTTATAATTAATGGGCTGTATTTGCTAACGTGTTAATTGAACACCATATAATAGCCAAAAACCCAACCTTTTACTTCTTTGCCTCTAATGCTTACAACTGTGCGATGTAGACAAAATCACAAGTAAATAACTGTTAAATATTTCTTAGAAAAGTGTCGCTAGTATCTCCGCGTCATCGGATGCCTCTGAAAGCAAAGTAGTGATGTTGGTATGAAATGGTATAAGAGGGCCCAGTAATGAGTATCAGGCCAGCAAACCAAGTGGCCGATTCAGACTTGCTCAGTGAGCAGCGAATTCAACTCGGTTTTTCGATGGTGGGGGATTGTGCATGCGCCTAGTCGCTCAAGCGCATGTGCCCCCCCCCCCCTGAATCGAATGCCTTCGGTAAGTTTTACACTCGCTGGGGTGTTCCCAAAATGATGGACAGGCTCCGCCTAGCGTTTTATGCAAAAGCGGTGGGAACGCCAATAGAAACACTAGGCGTAGCCCCTGCGAATGCAGTCATGCCCATGCCTGCTCCAGGACGGCGGCAGGAGCCGCATGATGTAAGCAACCACCCCCAATTTGGCCATCACCCATGCAGTATAAATGTAAGTCCAGGCTTTTATCTGCGAAGGAAGGAAAAACCATTCGACGGTGAGTGACATTTAAATGATTTTTCGAATATACGCAGCCAGCAAGCAGGTCTGAATTACCCACCTAATACCATTATCCCACACTTTGGCCCTGATTCAGATGTGGTTGGAGGTGCTGGGGTACAAGATTCTGTTGCCCATAGCAACCAATCAGATTCTATCTCTTATCTTCTAGATTAGGGATGGGGAACCTTCAGCACTTCAGCTGTTGTGGAATTACAAATCCCAGCATGCCTTGTTTCAGTTTTGCAATGTGGCCATGCTGTTGTGAAACTACATGTCCCATCATGCCTTGCCACAGTTTTGCTATCAGGGAATGCTAAAACTATGGCAATGCATGCTGGGATTTGTAGTTTCATAACAGCTAGAGGGCCACAGTTTGGACATGCCTGGTTTAACCCCTATCACAGGTCACAACTACTACTCTCGTTATGGTTGCTGGACGTTCTTTATGTTTGCTTGTGTTATATATAACCGTCCCTGTCAGTTTTGATTTCTCAAGAGTTTCATGTTGCCATGACACCAGATAATAACGAGAGAACCACTTAACTATAACATATACTTAGGACATGTGTCAGTCTACTTGACATTTTACAGTATATGTGTTTATGGTTGGTGCTGATGGAGTTTCTAGGCTGAATGGACATAAAATAAACCAGTAAAGTTTTCTCTAATGCATGTACCAGACAGAAAAATATTGTGTAAGCAATGCCTTTGTAGGGCATCCAACATGGCTGCCACAAATAGGGACCGATTCAGACCCATTTGTTTGGGTCCGAACACAGCCTCTCATCCGATGGTGGGGGATTTGTGCGCATGTGCAAACCCTGGGACCGGACCCAGGACGAGGTGCAGGAGGATCCTCAGACTTCACAAGGCACTAAGTGAAGGCACCATACTTCCTACTTCTGGCTGCAGAGAAGCCTGTGGTGTCCTGACTCCTCAGTCCTGTTATTGTGCAGGGGGAGCAGCCTGTGGTGTCCAGTTATTGTGCAGGGGGAGGAGCCTGTGGTGTTCTGTTATTGTACAGGGGGAGCAGCTTGCAGGGCAAACCTAATTTACTGGAAACCCCCCCCCCCCCCCCCCCCTAGAAGGCTTTAAGCCAATTAGCGTCCGACTAGTCTTTTCAAATACAATTCCTGCCCCACCGGCAAATAGAGCTAATGGGAAAGACGGCGGACAGGTGGCGGGAAACCAAGCATCCTCGCAGGGGGGTCCGGGCAGGGGGGGATCAGGGCGGTGGCAGTAGCTAGGAGCCCGAAGTGGCGAAGCACTATTTGTCGGCGGGGGCGGGAAGTGCTGTTGAATTTTAAAAGACTTGCCGGACGCTAATTGGCTTAATTCAGCCAATCAGCGTTTGGCCAGTCTTTTCAAAGGCAGCAGCGCTTCCCGCCGGCAAATAGCGCTTCGCCACTTCGGGCTCCTAGCTACTGCCACCACCCTGATCCCTCTGCCCGGATCTCCCAGCGAGGGTGATCAGATCCCTGGACCCCGGCCACCATCTTTCCCATTGGGCTGGGTCCCTAGTTGCCCAATGGAAAAGATCACACTGGCAGCCTGTGGTGTTCTGTTATTGTGCAGGGGTGCAGCCTGTGGTTTCTTGTTATTATACAGGTGGAGTAGCCGGTGGCGTTCTGTCATCATACAGGGGGAGCAGCCTGTTGTGTCCTGTTATTATACAAGGGGAGCAGCCTGTGGGGTCCAAATTGTATCATATTCTGTAATGGGCATTACGTTGTGTTCCATAATGTGTAATTGCCATTACGGTGTGTTCCATAATGTGTAATGCATCCTTTTTCTGATGCAACGCCTCCTTTCTATGAGACCACGCCCCCTTTTTTACGGGCAGCTTCCCACACAAGGGTCCCGCCTACTGCAGGTGGGCTTGTGTGCTCAAAATGGCATGGCCGATTTCTGGGCCCAGTCTGTCCCGGATTTTCAGAATAACATTTTTAAATAATCTAAATGTATGTAAATTATAGGATTAATATACAGCGGTGTCTGTCTCCAATAAGACAGGTCATTGGTTCTAACACAGGGAGTGACACTTGCTAAAAGAGGAGGAGACAGCCACAGAAGCGATATTGACTGTTTTCAATTAACTGATTCAAACTTGCAGGAGAGGTGCCTCCTTGAGGGCAGGAGCCCGGCGGCAGATCATTCTATTGCCTACCAGAGTTATGCCTCGGCTCCCTAGCTATTATGATAATGAGAGACCTGCTCAGTAAGCTGAGGGACTGCAGTTATTCTAACATGCAAGTATGTCTATTATCGGTCTAATCTCAGAGCAATAGCAGAAAGATCTGTTGGATTTGAGGACACCGCTACATTATTCATTAGAGATAAGGCCACTCTTCAATCCTACTGCGGGCAACACACTAGACCTCAGGTTCTCAAACTCGGTCCTCAGGACCCCATGCAGTGCATGGTTACCAGGTCTACTCACAGAACCACAAGTGAAATAGTTATGTCCACCTGTGGATCTTTTACAATGTGTCAATGAGTAATGAGTGCACCTGTGCACCTGCCGGGTGACCTGGAAAATGTGAACTGTGCGGGGTTCTGAGGACCAAGTTTGAGAGCCACTGCACTAGATGATATATTAAACGATATACATTCTAACAACCACTGTTGACAATTTTTCTGTGCATCTAGTGAGTATGCACTATGGTCAGTGCCGGCGCCACCACTAGGCAGCATTAGTCATTTGCCTAGGGCGCCGGCCGCTGGAGGGCGGTAGTCAGGAGCAGGCCCCCCCCCCCCCTGAATGAAGGAATGGAGGTGTGTGGCTGCTGTCACTCCCCCCCCAGCAACCTCGGCGGCTAGGGGGGAGTGACAGCAGCTTTGCCCCCCTCCCCCCTGTGGAATAATTTGGTGGCATCCTGGCCGCCCGACCGCCCACCATGAGTGGAAAATGAGTGGCTGCTGTCACTCCCCCAAAGCAACCTCGGCGGCGCCACTGCATCCCCCCCCCCCCCCCCCCCCGTGGAATGACAGTCAGGTCTGAATCAGGCCCAATATCATTGGGATGTCATCCATGATCTAAGCTGTGTACCCCCATCCCAAGCCCCTCGCAAGGGTGGGAGGACCTCATGCAGGTCCAAAACCTCCCCCACCTCTTCCTCCTATTCCAATGTCAAATACTGACATTCACAGCTGGGGGCAGGGATAAAATGATGCAATCACCCACCCAGCCAATCACTGTCCCCGCCCCCTGAAGTGCAGCTGGGAGTCTCCACTCCGGGCTTCTCCAGTAGAAGAGTAAAAAATTAGTTGGCAAGAAAAGGTTGTGCTGAGTCAAACGCGAGCACGGTGCATCTGTTTAAGGGGGGGGGGGGGTTTCACAGTCTTCAACTATGTTTTCCTATGCAGTGGTTCTGACTCCGGACTCTTATTTGCAACAGACATTCTGAGCAATTATTAATTTGGGGTCCGATGGTATAACCGATCCGTTCCTCCGATGCTGCATCTTTGTATACACACAGTGGATCTGAGAAGCTGGCGGTGGGCGTCTCTGAATTTTCGTATGCTCCCCTATCCGCTGTGTGCAAAGACGCAGTAGTGCTACAACCCTCTGCATTGTATTATCATGTGGAGTGCTGGTCTTTTTTTGACTACAGTGTACTGGGGAAACTATGTGGGTTTTCTAGACTACAGTATAGATTAAGACAACAGAACATCAGATTTGGAGGAATCAGAGGCGTTTTAAGAGAAGAGGAGCCCCGTGTGCAGCCTCCTCTGGCCAGGCCCTCTCTTCTCTGTTGGAAGCAGTGCTGTGTGGTAGGGTCTCAGCACTACAGCGCTCAGATCCTATTGCGAATGTGCAAATCCCTGAGCCATTTTTCAGACATTTTTTCCTCAGGAGGGTAAATATTACAAAAATGGGTGCAGTGTCTGTAGTGTGGGCCCTGAATCAAATATCCAGATCACACAGACACACGCACATGCACGCACACACACACACACACACACACACCTTGTCAGAATACAACTAGCCTACCATTATGCATTGGCATTTTGAAAAGATCAAACGCATAGAGAAAAGTTCACACAAACTCATGGAGGACATGCAAACTCTACACGTATACACTTCTGCCTGGGATTGCATGTGTATAAGAGAACTAACCAAAATGGGCATTTGCCCCCGGGATTGCGTCTAAGTCAACAAAGTATTTGGGGTAAATTTACCAAGACAGCAGTTCTATTGAAGATGGGATGTTGCCCGTAGTAACCATCAGATTCAAATTCTTGATTATTTAGCACCTTCTAGAAGATAACAGATAAAAGATGCAATCTGATTGGTAGATATACGTATGTATGTTATTATACTGTATGCTATATAACAACATTATAGCTCAATTTTACTAAATTGTAATAAAAGTGGAAAAGTAACCTTTTAAAAAGAGCAATTCCGCATTGGGGAGCTGTGTTCCCGTTCCCAGTAACAGCTTTCAGTATGTGCTAAATTGGCCCCGTTTTACTCACAGCTTTACTTTACACACACTAAAGGCCAATCTAACAATAACAGTGTCATTGAAAGCTGAAACGTGCTACATTGTTATTCTCACTACAATGCAAGAAACAACACCGGATAAACATAAGCCTGTGGTGTACTGTGCGTTCTCTTTTAATTTGGACATAATAAATGCCTGTAATTTGCAGCAAGTACTACAGCATAAAAATGTAAAATCACTGAAAAAATAATAGAAATGTTAGTAGACCGTTTTTGGTGTAACATTTGACTAGGGCACCATTTTCAACTAGTTGTTCTCAAGTGTGCCACCAGTGCTAGGGCTGTCCACAACATCCACCGCCAGATCAACTGTTATCCACTGGTCTTTTGTTTTCATGTGAGTACCAACGGATTTTAATTTAGCTTCCTGTGTGGACCAGTGTGATTGTTTTTTCATGTGGGTGCCCCAATGTGTTTTTCCTTGTGGGAGTCTGATGGTATGAATTTTGAAATCTTGCTTGGTGTGCCGCAAGTTGAAAAAGGTTGAAAATCACTGGAATGGAGTGTCTATGGCATTGTGAAGGCAGTAATATGAGCTTAACTATTCATTAGCAAGCAAAGTATAGGCAGCAGCAAACCCTGGCACTAGCAAACCTCCCAACTTTGCGGTAAGCCACGGAGGGACATATGCACGCAACTGGAGATGCGCTCTTGAAAATACGGGCAAAATATCTGTTGGTGGGGCACATTTTTACTGTTAAAACTGGGAGCCATATTGTCTAGAAACAGCCCAGTTTGTTTCACCAGAATGCTATGGGGGGGGGGGGGGTTGGCGTAAAAATAAATTTTGCTACCCCCTGCCAAAAAGTGTGTGACACTGCTGCTTCCCTTGGATCCGACGCATCCCAGTCCGCCCTAGCATGCCCATGTTCCCACCCATGTGCCCGCCCATCCTGTACACAGTAGCCAATAGCCGGCTCGGTGTACAGTCAATTGAATCAGAGGGGGATTTGTCGTCTCTGCCATGGCCGCACCAGTGCTGCGGCTGACTCGCCTCTGGTGCTCAGCCAGTGGGCAGCGGCAGGCAGCAGCATGTCAGTGCTTCGAGCGGGTGCCAGTGCCACACAGACCCCGCTGCCGCTTGCTCCCCCAAGCGTCAGCTGGTGCTGCCTTACAGTAGTTACGTCACTGACTGGGCGCAGCCCAATGATGAAGCCCTACACCCCCCCTGCACTGCTAGCACATCACTGGCACCAAGCACATGGGCACATCACCCTAAAATGTGCAAGTCCCCGGAGGTCGTGTCAATGAGGCACAGACGCAACCAACAAACTTTTTGGACAGGGAAGCCACATAAATTTTCAGTATCTACTACTTTTGTAAATGTTTTCATATGTCAAAATGGTATTGCAATATTTGTTATGTTTGGCTTGCAATAATGTATGCCCGGCACCGAAAGAGAAAATCATTGCCTACACTTGCAGTATATCATTCTACTAGAAACCAGTTAAGTTATTGAGACACTTTACAAGTAATATTCACAATGTTCTGCCTAAAAGTCATGATGCATTAGTGCCTAGAGAACAATACAAAACATTAACAAACCAGAATGAATAATAAAGTATATTCAAAAGAAAAAAAGATCCAATTTCAGTCACCAATTCAGATCATTTTTAAGTCCCATTTTTTTAAAGTTCCATTTCTCATTTAACAAAACTTGATTTGCAATTTATTTTCTATATTATATTTGCATTTAAATTAAATAAATAAACATTATTAATTATAGGATCATTTACAAAAATGCATATACAGATGGAGCGGGAGACATCTTTGCAGGGGATGGTGGAAGAGTCGCCATCGGCCATCCCCCACCAGCTGCGCGTCGCCTTACAACAGGGCTCCCCCCGGGTCCCCGCTGCCTCACCGATGGTCGCCCCGGGTCCTCGCCGCCTTGCCGCACCCCCCCTAACCCTGTCAGTCTCCCTGAAGCGGAGACGGACAGGGTTCCCGTCCCCCCGCCGACGGGAAACTGGGACGCACGTGCATGTAAGACTCACGCACGTCCCAGTCTCTATTGCCGGCGCTCGCCAGTGCAAGGGATCTGGTGAGCACCGGCCAAAGATGTCTCCCGCTCCATCTGTAAATAAGGGATTGTATACAACTTTATCACCTAGGGGCCGATTCAGCCCCTTCCCTGATGTTTGGGGATTGCTCATGAGCTTTTATGCGGGCAGTGCTGACCTTATGCTGGGTACTCACCAGAACGATTCCCCAATTTTGATGCAATCTCAACCAATTGTATGTAAATTGGGCATGTTTTGGCATGTTTTAGATGTGCGTCCCCTCTGATCTTATAGGTTGTTCTGAAGATCCTACCTGCTGCAGTCAGGATTTGAAAACGACCCCTTCAACTGGGTACAGATCGGAACCGGATCATGCGTCCATCGTATGGTCGTCTCGCGATCTGCTCACGATCTTGACCGTTCTGGTGTGTACCCTACATTAGTCATTACAGCAGCCTCAGTCCAAAAAAGTACATGCTAAGAACAATTGGGAATAACCAGCTTTCATCTTGAAAGAAGCTCAACGGAAATTGTAGGGAAAGAAGTGCACCAACATCTTGAGGATTATTACAGAAACCCTTTATTCCTTTAACATTTATGTTGCCACCTAAATATTTTCTTTATCAATTCACGTATCTTGTTATCCCTCTTCTGATGAACCATTCGATGAAGGCTTGCGTCAATGAATAGTAAAGATGAAAGAAATCCATTCTGTTCAATACCTACACTTTCCATTGCTAGCGACTCAATCTTTTTTTATGTAATCCTGGTCTGGCGCGTTTCATCTAATAAGTGAGACTTTCTCAGATGCATGATCCTGGATTTTTATAACTGTGCTGTTCATGGAGGGAAGTCTTCATCTTCTAGTATCTTGACTTATCAGATTCATGAGACAAGACTAATACGGCCTACACACATGCCGATATTAAGGCATTTTCTAAGCGATTTTGCTTAGTTTGGCAAAGTCGCTTAGCAAATGCCCTCACATCGGTGTATGTGTGGGGGCTATATCGGCAGCAGTGCGCGTCCCCGCGCGTCTTTATCGCTGGCCGAGATTGATGGACAGTGTCCATCAATCTCGGCATCGGCAGGGTTCTCCCACCGGAGAACACTGGCGCTGTCTGCTCGCTTAGCTCGCTCTGTGTGTGGGCTGTCAGCTCTGTGTGCTATGCAATAGCGGTGCAGCACAGCCCAACCTAGCATAGCTAGGTAGCCCTGCACACATCGCTATGTGTGTAGGGCCCTTTATGCAGATAAAGTAGCGGTGGATGCCGTCTGATTGGATGTGTACCTAAGAAACATCTGAGGTCCATTAAGGACATTAAACAAAGGGAAGTAGCAACAGATAAATTTTATCCTCTCAATCTTTGTTTTAACTATTGACAATGCTAAGGACTCTACTGAACCACTCTCTGATTGCCAGTATCGGAAGTGTGTCAAGTGTGACATGCATGCAATGGCATATTTATGATGGGTGCGATGTGCGTACTGCACACAGGCCCCTAAGCCCCATGGGGTGCCACACCGCACACACTCCACCTATTTTGTTATACGGTGCCGATAGAGCCTCAGACTGCTCAGACTGCAGTGCGGCAGAAAACCATAGGATTTGGTGCCTTAAAAGAAGGTTTACGTTACAGAAGGAAAACATGCGAGGGAAGAGGGCCCTGCTTGTCAGAGATCACATTCTATGTTATTGCAACCCATTCAGTGGGCTGCAAATTTGCAGCCTGAGCGATTATCGGATGACCGCACATGCGTACAATACATAGTGCGCATGTGCGAGTTGTCCATCCGTACACAACCAGTGAAGGCTATCCTTTGTTGGCTGCTTGCAGGGTGATTGACACCCTGCGGGTGTTTGGGGGCGGTGACACAGCATTTTCTGGGAGTGCCCCAGAAAACACAGGCGTTCCCCTGTCGTTGGGAGGAAGGGCCAGTGTGAGTTTAAACTTAGTTGATGCTTGCGAGCAGGAGGACAATCATTTGATGGTGAGTGATTTTGCCCGTGTCCGCAGCCGTAAGTCATACAGATGGAGCGGCACTTATCCATCCTGAGAGTGCCCCATCTTGGCCCGCTGTTCACCAAGGCTCGCTAAGAACGGGACGATCGTACGTGTGAGACGCTAGCTCATCTGTATTTCAGAAGGGATCCCCATCATATTGTGGACTGTTGGAAGCTTTAGAAATTTGTAAGTAATTACTTTCTAATTATTATTTATCTAGAATCTCTATAACGATGTCTGAGGAATTCTATAGTGACATTTTTCTGATTAATAGGAGTATAAATTGCATTCACATTATTTGTTATACATTTACACCAACAGTTTAGAGACGTTCCCCTTTTGTTTAAGTATTTTCCAATATCTTTTATTATGATTTTTTTTTACTTCAATGAACCTTTGTTTTTTTCCTAACAGTTTGTATTGTTGCATTTAATGATTTTATCATGTTCCCGGATAATTGTTTGAACATGTGCAGATTGCAGAAAACACTAAAAGCGGCCTATTATTTTCTTCTTAATCATCTTCTCACTTAATCATTGTACTAACACGTTATCTCGATTGATGCCTCATTAAAACTGCAAAGTGTCATAAATGATTCGTATCAAGAAATTCAACATTGTTTCTGAAAAACAAAAACAAAACAAAGGACCATGGGCCTGTGGTACGCAGACTAGCGGACAGGTAAATGGCTCCGCCCAATGAACGTCTGCCCCTCCCACCACCAGTGAATCCCCGGATTTGCATGCGAGGGGATGTGTACGTTTACACATCCCCCCCTCATGTGGCCGCACAGGCAAAAAATCATTGGATCGTCGCCAACTATGAAATTATTTTTTTTCAAAGTCACAAATAAAAGTCGGCCCAGGCTGTCTTTTATTTCCGACGGACACAAAGGGGTCAATCGCTGATGTAATGAGATGTCAGCCACTGCCCCCAACAGGCATCGACCCACCAGCATTTACTTGTGGCCGTTGCCCTGCTCCAGCCCCTTGGACCTTATTGTGGTTCATTCGCTTAGATGTGACATTTCGCACAGAGACCGATGTTTTGCGTATGTGCATGGCAGCAGCATTTGTGCGCATGTGTATACGCTGGGTGCAGGGCTGCCACTGGGAATTTGGTCAGTGCACTCCCATGTCCCGTCCCCCCCCTTAACTTACCGCCAGACTCAGCAGGTCCCGAACCACAGGCTTCCTCAATGCAGGACGCCGGCAGCCAATTATAATGCAGCATCGGCTGGTGAGCCAGTCAGATATGCTCTGATTGGCTAACAGTACACAAGCTCTGATTAGCTCAAAAGCCGATGCAGCATTTTAATTGGCTACTGGCTTCCTGCATTGAAGAAGCCTGGGCTTCGGGACCTGCTGAGTGAGGACTGAGCGCAGCACTGGCAGCATACAGCGGAGGGTTGCTGTGGGCAAAATGAGCTGCCGGGGCCCAGGACAGCTGTACCCACAGCACCCCCCTGTTGGCGGCACTGGCTCGTAGTGAAAACTGGTTGCCAAGTGCATGCTCCCAGCCTTGCAAGCGAGGGAGGGTGCTGGGCTGGGTCATTAGCATATGTGTACCCCCTGCATTTCATGGGCATTGCCATTAAAAAGCTGGGCATACAATTACTAATGCGGTTGTTATGCACGTGCAGGGGGCGGACAGCTGACAGCCAGATGTCAGCTGCCCGCCCAATTCCCTGGAATTCTACGCGCATATGTCTGGACCACCCTTACATATGTGGGTGCCTTCTCCATCATTCGATAGTCACCAACCATCAAAATACCTGCCAAAGGCGTTCGGACAGGGGGGTATGCACATGCCAATATTTGGACATGCACCTGAATCAGGCCCCTTGTTTGTAACCTGTGGATGCGTTTTTCTTCGACACCAACATCGGTTCCAGAATCCAGCCTCAGATAGACCCTCCGAAGACGAATCAACACACAGGAGACTGGAATTCCGCAGACTTTCATTATGCAAATCAGAACTTTAAAACTAACATTTTGTAGGAGAGAATCATTGCTAAGAGAATCTCATGGAAGATTGGCTTACTCCGAATCCATTACACCGCCAAGACTAGAGAACATTTTTTTGATTAAGAACAATCCAGTAACTATTTTTTTCTCCGAGTCCTTTGTCATATTACAAGACGGTACAAAACAACACGACTGATGCGCATCTCCGATGCCACGCTTTTAGCTAGAAATAAACAAGAAAGAATGGCACGTAATTCAAAGTCCAATCATCTGTAAAAATAATATGTTATATTACTGTATACACAAATAGGCTCTCAATGACATCGCTAATGAAGTCACAGCTCGGCAGGAAGATGAAATTTGTACAATACGAGACAAGGCGGCGCACAGAGACATGTTAGGGTTCCAGATATGTGATGTTCACATAAGTTTCATTATACAAATGTCCTGCTAGGTTACCAGGAATAATGTATTCATACTGTACATCTCCAGAACTGTCACTAACAAAAGCACTGTGTGATGTGACAGAGATAAGCTGTCGCATAATAGTATCATTTCCACATCCATTTCCATCAGATAAAAGCCGGAATGAAAGCAAGAATGTAAGTACAGTAGTCCACCACTGTGAGGGTCTGCTTCCATATTAAATTGTTGAACTGACAGCTTGAGGTCATACATGCCTACTTTTGAACTAGTTTCAGGGAGATTATAGTTGGTAACAGAATTTTGCAAAGAACCCCATTGAGGGGGCGTGTCATGCTTTACCCAAAGGGCGTGTCTAGTTCCATATATGGAGAGATTGTGAACGTGGCACCTAGAAGCGTGGCTGTGTACTGCTACATCTGAGAGGAATCTTTTAAAATGACTTATATCCAAATGTAGATGAGCCCCGGAGCAGTTAGTAAGAGCTACTATAATTGGTAAAGTGCTGGGAAATGGCGCTGATGATTCAATGTAAATGTATCTGTCTCTAATTCCTTTTCCCCCCTAAAATGTAACAGTGTAATGTGGGCTAGGTGACATGAGGGAGATTGCTAGACTAATGAGGGAGAGAGGGAGATTGCTGCTATTTCAGGGAGTCTCCTGCAGAATGCAGGAGGGGAGGTAACTATGATGGGTACTCTTTACCTAGAAGGGCGCCAGCGATTGAAATCGCGGTCGTCGGGGGTAAAAATCGCGGTCATCGCGGTCATCGCGGGCATCGCGGGTAAATCGGGATGGCCGCGATGCCCGCGATGACCGCGATCACCGCGATTTTCCCATAGGGAACAATGTTAAAACGGCAGATTGACCGCGATTTTACTGTTAAATGCCTCAATGGACCCGATTTGGGGCCAAATAGGCCAAATTAACCCTTAAATGTCCCCCCAAATTTTTAACGCCACCCCACGATCCACGGCAACCCGAAGCGTGGCGAGCGCAGCGAGCCCGCGAGGGGCGGCGGTACGCGTCCTCCGACCTTTTCATGCCCTACTATCCACTAGGGCGTGGTGTGAGAATATAATAGTGTGGCGAGCGCAGCGAGCCACCGAGCCCGAAGCGTGGCGAGCGCAGCGAGCCCCGCGAGGGGACGCGGATACCTTCACAGATATGCGCGTCCCCTCGCGGGCTTCACAGGTGTCCGTGGCGAGGCGGACACCTGTGAAGCCCGCGAGGGGACGCATCTACCTGTGAAGGTATCCGCGTCCCCTCGCGGGGCTCGCTGCGCTCGCCGCGCTTCGGGCTCGGTGGCTCGCTGCGCTCGCCACACTATTATATTCTCACACCACGCCCTAGTGGATAGTAGGGCATGAAAAGGTCGGAGAACGCGTACCGCCGCCCCTCGCGGGCTCGCTGCGCTCGCCACGCTTCGGGTTGCCGTGGATCGTGGGGTGGCGTTAAAAATTTGGGGGGACATTTAAGGGTTAATGGGCTCTGTGGCCCATTTAACATTGATTCCTATGGCCAAATTGGGTGGATTGAGCCATTTAACAGTAAAATCGGGTCCATCGCGCCTTTTAACATTGATTCCTATGGGAAATCGGGAGCATCGCATCGCGGGTACATTTATGGCCGGCCGCGACGCGACCGACACGATTTCCATGTTTAACATTGGTTTCAATGGGAAATCGCGGGCATCGCGTCGGTCGCGTCGCGGCCATACATAAATGTACCCGCGATGCCCGCGACGGGCGCCCTTCTAGGTAAAGAGTACCCTATGATGTAACAGTGTAATGTGGGCTAGGTGACATGAGGGAGATTGCTAGACTAATAAGGGAGAGAGGGAGATTGCTGTTATGTCAGGGAGTCTCCTGCAGAATGCAGGAGGGGAGGTAACTATGATGTAACAGTGTAATGTGGGCTAGGTGACATGAGGGAGATTGCTAGACTAATAAGGGAGAGAGGGAGATTGCTGCTATGTCAGGGAGTCTCCTGCAGAATGCAGGAGGGGAGGTAACTATGATGTAACAGTGTAATGTGGGCTAGGTGACATGAGGGAGATTGCTAGACTAATGAGGGAGAGAGGGAGATTGCTGCTATTTCAGGGTAGGCAACTATGCCCGAGGTGCACAATTTGAGAATGCCCTATTTCTTACAGATGGAGCCGCTCTCATTCAGCTGGCAGCTGGCAATATAATCGTCAGCCGCCAGCCTCCGCCATGCACCCCATTCTGATCGAGCTCTCTGTCACCTCCCTGCCGCTCCCCGCTGGTCTCTGCAGCCTATCCTACCCCCCCCCCACTAACCCTGTCCATCTCCCTGAAGCGGAGACAGACAGACAGGAATGCTGCCGGGTGACGGGGGCACACGTGCGTGCGTGTGTGATGCACGTCCCCATCAGATGGAGCACTTCCCAGCTCTGTATGGGAGCCGCTCCTTCTGTATATATAATGCTACTGTAGCTTTCTCCTGATAACCAGAATCCGTACCTCATAATAACACTAACGAGCTTCAGACACAGGAAGAAATGTAATAATTGCAATTTGATAAGCAGACTTCATTCTTCTTATTTTCTTCTTTAAAGGGCAACTAATCCTAAATTATATGTGCAGTGTATACAGTACATACTTGCCGACCCTCCTGGTTTGGCCATGAGGTCCGGGTTATCGTAATGTATAGACTCAATGGGCAGCTGAACAAGGGCCCCAAATACATTGCTTTGCCTGGGGCCTACAATGCTGTTAATACGGCTCTGCGTGAGGCTTCTGAAACTGTTGTAAGGCGACACTCGCTGTTCTTCTGGGGAAGTGTGGTTGGATATTTGTTTCAGGGCCGGCAACAGAAATTCATCTGTCGGTACATTGCAGTTTGATCAGTAGCTGATTTTCTATTACTGATTACTAGGAACCCAACATAACCCCTCCAGGCCTGGTCCAGTCCTTTCGCTACTCTGTCCCTACCCGGGCTTGACTGGCCATCTGGCACTTCTGGTAAATGCGGTGAGCTGAATTTGTGCTGTGCGAGCGGCCACCAATCTCCGACTGGTCTGCAAAAATGTGGCCGCCAGCCTCCTGCGCTGAGGACATTTCTAGTGCAGGAGGCCGCTGCAGAGAGAGTGGCGTTGTGGGCTGGATGTAGGTGTGCGTTCTACCTTACTTCTAGCCTGTGCGTTCCGCTAGTGCCTGCAGCCCGCCTCGGTGTCCGGCGCCGAGATCAGCTAAGAGAAACTGAACAGGGGGAACCTGGAGCCTGTTGTGTCCTGTGACTATACAGGCGGAGCAGACTGTGGGGTCCTGTTATACAGGGGGAGCAGCCTATTGTGTCCTGTTATTATACAGGGGGAGCAGCCTATTGTGCCCTGTTATTATACAGGGGAGCAGCCTGTTGTGTCCTGTTATTATACAGGGGGAGCAGCCTGTGGGGTCCTGTTATACAGGGGGAACAGCCTGTTGTGTCCTGTTATTATACAGGGGGAGCAGCCTGTGGGGTCCTGTGATTATACAGGGGGAGCAGCCTGTGGGGTCCTGTGATTATACAGGGGGAACAGCCTGTTGTGTCCTGTTATTATACAGGGAGAGCAGCCTATTGTGTCCTGTTATTATACAGGGGGTGCAGCCTCTTGTGTCCTGTTATTATACAGGGGGAGCAGCCTGTGGGGTCCTGTTATTATACAGGGGGAGCAGCCTCTTGTGTCCTGTTATTATACAGGGGGAGCAGCCTGTGGGGTCCTGTTATTATACAGGGGGAGCAGCCTGTGGGGTACTGTTATATAGGTGAAACATCCTGTGGGTTCCAGTTATTATTATACAGGCGGAGCAGGTTGTCGGATACTATTATATGGTCGGAGCAGCCTGTGGGGTACTGTAATACAGGCTGGGCAGCCTGTGGGTTCCAGTTATTATTATACAGTATGAGCAGCCTGTCGGATACTATTATACAGTCGGAGCAGCCTGTGGGGTGCTGTTATACAAGGGGAGCAGCCTGTGGGGTACTATTATACAGTTGGAGCAGCCTGTGGGGTGCTGTTATACAAGGGGAGCAGCCTGTGGGGTCCTATTAATATTATACAGGGGATCAGCCTGTGGGGTCCAGTTATTATAATACAGGGGGAGCAGCCTGTTTTGTCCTGTTACTATACAGGGGAAGCAGCCTGTGGGGTCCAGATTGTATCATATTCTGTAATGGGCATTAGGGTGTGTTTCATAATGTGTAATGGGCATTATGGTGTGTTCCATAATGTGTAATGCCTCCTTTTTCTGATGACACACCTCCTTTCCATGAGACCACGCCCATTTTTGCCATCCCACCTACTATGGGTGGGCCTTCTGGTCCCAGTCCGGCCCTGGTCCCTACCGAGCTATCTGGGGTGCCATGAGTGCCACATAATATTTAAGAGCCTTTCAGACATTCTGGAGGAATAAATCATTTTTTTTTAAAAACATTGATTCCGCTATAGCCTTACTGAAAACTGACTTCACCTGCTGGGCTGTAACAGACACTGTAGCTGCAAAACTAATCAGAGGAGACCAGCCTCCAGTCACGCCAGAAAGCTTCCTGTGGGTTAAAACTTGGTCCCCTGCCCTCGGCGCCTCATCACTGTCCCCAGCCCTCATCACCTCAACACGTCCTTGCTGTCTGAATTCAACTGCGGGAACGAAGATGGCTCTGATCTCCGGGACTTTGATAGAGTCTTGATCTCGCGAGAATCTGACAGCAGGATGATGACATCCGGCCTCGATTTGGATTCGGAAAATGGCACCAAGGATCAAGCAGCTTGAGATCCACCTCCTATACGGGAATTTCAGGAGGGTTCAGTTCTCTAGGGACCAACAATTAATGTTCTGGTTAATAGGAGTGAATAAAGTTGTGATCAGTTCAACTAAAAAAAAACATGCAAATGACTGATCCATGTTTGTGTACCAAGCAGTACAAATGCAGGTGCAGCTGTTTTCCGCAGAATGCCGGCAGACATGTACATTTAGTATAATGTTACAAATGACTCTTCTCCTTTGAATACATTCTATTTTACCAATGGCTTATCTGATATTCTATTTCCATTTCGAGGCATTTTAACTTCTATTTTAAAATATAGTCTGCTCTCCCTTAGGACTCACTGATCAAAGCCGAACAAAAATGCAGCGAAATAACAGTAATCAAGACCTAGGTGTGATTTTAACCTAAATCTTGAAAAATGAGATGTCAAAGCCATGGATGTAATATGAAAATAAAACACCAGTGAATGTATCCAGGCTCCTGTTATTTTAGGTTCTCAAAAACATGAAAGCGGACAGGTTATTTTCTTTCCATCATTCTCACAGAAGGTCAGGATGGTGCAAATTTACTCTAAAATAAACATCTCGAGATGGTGAGATTGAAAGCTATCTGCTCTGATGGTCACGGGAAGACCTTATAGGAGGTTAGTTATAATACAGGCCACAAAAGGTTAATTCGCATTCCATCACAAATTCATCAAAGCCGAACTGACTGGAAGGGTCAGCAGAATATGATATGATAGAAAGGAGGGTAGGGTCTTTTAAGAAAACAACTTTCGCAGTCCGAGAAACCTGAGAAACCTACAGATTGAGCCGATACAGCTTGGGAAGGCCCCTATAGGTAAGAGATGGAGCGGTTGGTTTGGTTTTAAGAATGAAGATAAATGACTTACTGACCTTCTCAAATTCACTAGTCTACACTCAATCCTTTATACTACAGCTTAGTTATTACAGAACTGTCTGCTATAACACTGACAGAGCTTCATGAGGTGTGTTGTTTCCCATCATCTAACTTCCATCACTGAGGTTACGGAGCAGCAATCAGTGCCGTAACTACACTATTTGTTGCCCTGTGGTAGAAAGGGAACTGGTACCCCCTCCAATCTCGGAAAAAGTGACAGGGCACACAAAGGGGGCGTGGCTTCATGGGGAAGGGGCGTGGTCACATATTAGTTCCATTTCACATTACACCTCATAGTAGTGTCCGTTATTCACATTACACCAGACATTGCCACTCATACACATTCCACTGCAGCTGCACACAGGGTCAGTCCACACCGTGGTAGCATGCACAAGGTAACACCACATTGCACCAGCACACACACAGGGTTACAGTGCGGGTTACAGTGCACATCAGATATAGCGCAAGATACAGTGTTGGTCAGAAACTGTGCAGGATACAGTGTGGATCAGATACAGTGGGGCCTATGTATTAAGCCTGGAGAAGAGATAAACTGGAGATCAGTGGAGATAAAGTGAAAGGAGATAAAGCAGCAGCCAATTAACTCCCAACTGTCATTTTCAAACACAGTTCATGGTGCTTTATCTCCTATCACTTTATCTCCTGTTTACAGTATCTCTACTCCAGGCTTATTACATCTGCCCCATTGTCTGTTACAGTGTGCATCCGATACAGTGTGGTATATAGTATGGGTCGGATACCGTGCAGGTCAGATACAGTGCACATCAAACACAATGCAAGATATACTGTAGTGTGGTTTGGATACAGTGCAGGTTGGATACAGTATTGGTTGGATACAGTGCGGGTTGGATGCAATTTGAGATACAGAGTGCGTAGGAAACAGTGTGGATACAAAGCAGGTTGGATACAATGGGAAACCACTGATTGGCTGAGAGCCATGACATGGCTCTATCCGCAAATCAGTGGAACACCATCGATTTCAATGGGTCTTTTGAAATCTCCAGCCCACCACTGCCTTTTACCCAGCGCTCCTCTGTTCTTTGGCAATGGCCTCTTTCTCCTGCAGAAACTGGGCAGCAGCAGAAAGCACAGTGGACAGTGGGCCTCTCCTATCAGGTGCTTCCTTGCTCTACAGACTAGGTGCGGCGTGCCAGAGGATGTGCCCACAGTGCAGGTGCGTTGTGGGCAAACGCACTGCTGCCACACACCTAGTTACGGCCGTGGAAACAATACTAAGACAGAATAAGTTGATTGAATCAATGCAAAACAGAGATGTAATGGTTAACATTGCTGCCTCACAGCTCTGGGCCATGGGTTTCATTGTAACCAGAGCTGTATGTGTGGAGTTTCTATGTTCTCCGATCTATGTGTGAGATCCTTCCTGCATTCCAAAAACATACTGTTGTGCAGCCTTTGTCACACCAGAATTATCGGTGCGCGAGTGGTGCTGTCACACTGGACATAGGGTGCCTAGAATGGCCAGTGGTAGTACTGAGGATTCACCCTAAAATTCAAGGTAGCCTGTGCAGTTCTACTTCCCAAAGCCAGAAGCCACACTACCTAGGCGTGACATCATCATGACATCACGGGCTCAGGGGTATAAGGCACAGAGCACACTGCCTTACCGCTTGTCACTCTAGCTGTGACTGGCTGAACACTGTGTACAAACACTTATTTGTGCAATACTAAAGCATTATGTGAAATACGGTTCCACAGCTTGAGTCGTTATCTGTCAGAACATTCTGGGAGATGTTATTTATTGGTAGCTTTTCAACAGTGTACTCCAGGGTACATTGTTAACGTGTTTCAGTTATCAAAAAATCTAAGCAGCTCTCCCCTTACTAAATAGTGTATTGCAGCCTGATCTTTAGCAGATAACAATGAGTTCACCAAGATAATGTGCACATCAGTACACCAGACAATAGCATGACTTGATTGTAGTATTATACCTTGGTGTTCTTCATCCCCTGCTGTTTCCACTTTATGCAAACGCAATGCTTTACATCAACGCTAATACAATATTTAACGCATGATTTAACTCAGCATTCTATGAAACCATGGCAACAGCATTATCTCCGTAAGGCGCACAAATGCTTAACAAGTTATTTTGCAAACTGATATTCAGATCATTAAAGAGTATTTTATTTCCTGCCGCTCCGGCATAACGAAGAAAATGGGAACTTAAAAACACTGTCATACAGTATTGCGGCTGCTTGAAATTCAAAGGAAGTGCAACAGTCCTTAAATACATATTTAGATACAGATTCTAGAAGATTGCTTGACATGTATGTTAATCCTAAGCAATACTGAATTATAATAATAATAATAATAATAATAATAATAATAATAATAATAATAATAATAATAATAATATACAGGACATACTGTTGGGTGGACCAAAGTAATGCATGTGTAATGTTATCTATTTAATTCTAATTTCCAGGCTAGACCCAGTTAGTGGCAGAACTTGTTCGTGGTCCTGGGGCAACCCCTTCCGCCCCTCCTCAAATTAATAATATGCCACACAGCGAAGGTGATAGGAGGAGAAAGAGAAACCCCCCCACACTAGAACGATTTTTGGCCGATTGTTCAAATTCCGACCGATCGTCCGATATATTTTTATTTTTATTAATTTTTATCAATAATCGGCCGGTTATTGCCGATTATCGGTAAAAATCGGCTGATATATCGGACGATCGGTTGGAAATCGGACAATCGGACAAAAAATCGTTCTAGTGTGGGAGAGGCACGTTGTTAATAGAAAGTGACACCAGGGAGAGGGAGCGGGTGGCAGGCAGATGGTGAGGCAATTGATGACGGGTAGAGGAAGACTGTACCGGGAAGAGATAGTGAGTGACAGTGATACATACTTGTCTACCCTACCGGAATGTCCGTGATGCCCCCGGACCCCCTTCCCCGCTGCATGAAATACCGGATTTTGTAGGTTCGTGGCAAGGGCGCTGGGCTAAAATGATGTGACTCATGTAATTTTGCGCCATATTAGCCCCTCCCCAATCCATGGACCTGCAAATTGCTGTGGTTGTCTGTCATGGGGCGGGGCTTGGTGATGTCAGCATCACCCTGCCCCCTGACACATAGGCCCTTATTCAGGTTCGTTCCTTCGGATACGCGTTCGCACGTATCTGAGCGTATGAACCGCGCAAACACACGTTAAGCAAAGCCACGCCTATAAGGCCACCGCATCCGTTCGGATGGACTAACACACAAAAGGGAGTGGTGTGGTAACGCACATAGGCTACCGTGTGAGGACGGAACTCACAACGTTTGCACGGTCTTCCTACATGCGGACGGCCGGACAGCCGACCAAACGCCCTCTGCTGGTGTTTAACACGGCCCAGCACAAATCCGCACAGAACTCATGTTCAAACCGATTAACCAATTACCTAAACTACCAATACTGGTATATAAATACATGAGAAGACATATATGTGTGTAATATGATGAGAGCATCATCGTTGTGTTTGCATGGAAGTATGTGAGTTGACACATGTCGACTTTTTGAAATTATGTGTAGTATTGTCCTAACATGGGCAGAGCACTTGTGTGAGAATTGGCACATTATAGCAGTTAATAATAGTGGTGCATTTGTGTGTTCAAAGTATCAAATATATAAGCGATTTAGAGAAGTGTAAATGGTTAAAGTTTAAAAGTGCGCTTCCCGTGTTGCTGCCATGTAGTTAGTTAATTGATACATGAGAGAAACCTCTATGCTGCGTGGGTGTGTATTGCGTGCAGCTGAAAGTAATGTAGCTATTGTGCGTGTTGATTGTCCGACAGAATGCGGCCCGCTGGTGCGGCAGGGCTGCGAGGCGTGAGGCTCGCTTTTTTCTTCTGAGTGTTTCTCATAAAAACAGGTCTGAGCGGGTCCGTCCACTCAGTGACTCGAGTGGGGCGTACGCCTAGCACTTGTTGTCACCACCCGCACGCATGCCCCGGTTACCGCACAGTTTTGAAGCTGTGCTCTGTGATATAACCAGATTACACCCGCTGTGTCCGACACACATGCGCAGTGGGCAACATGTTCCAGGTTGAAGCAGGTGCAGGTGATGTCACACAGCCACTGCGGCCCTTAACACATTTACATTGTCCCCGGAAAATGCTTGGGCCCGCCACCCAAAGGTCTATCGCCGCCCCCAACATATTATTGCTACCCCCCGGTACTTAAACTGCAATCGTAGTTTGTATTCATGCTGATCTCCGAAAATCTCGATCTGCAATTATCAGAGAGGTACAGAACATCAGACTGATATAGACACTTTGTTGAAGCCAATGAGAGTGCCACCTCACTGTATTTATGTATTGTCCAGTGTTATTCATTAGATGTTACAGCTTGTTAGCCAACCACCAAAAGTGGGTAACTAGTGGCGCTTGGGGGGGGGGGGGGTTTGAGGGGTGCAGTAGGCACCAGCCCAGGTGGGTGGTCGCCGGAGGCTGCCTGCATTCCAGAAGGCTTGCCTACCTTGCCGGTGGGCCGGGAGGTTGACCCGATTTTTGGGACCCCCCCCGGCCATTCCGGGAGGGTAGGCAACCCTGCTATATTAATAACTGTTAAAAATAAGAGACGCTGGCATTCTAGCATTACAAGGAATGATTCAGTCATCTGTGTTGTTCTAGCAGACACTGTCAGATGGTATGATGACCCTCTCCCAGCTGTCAGCCTGATACTCTGTGCTTGCAGACATTATTTCATTCACACGCGTTATTGCCGGGTAAGCTAGTGATGGCCTTTGTTAGGCAATAAATATCTCAGCCATATGTAAATGGAGAAGGTGGGAGGTTTGGATGTAAAACAGCGTGTGTGTAAAAGAACAGCATACTGTACAGTAATACAGGAAAAACACCAATTTATTTGAATCTAGCTGGATACCATAGTATTATATAACATGCATCATCTCATAGCTTTGTCTATAAAAACAGAAAATAACAAAACAGGAAATCGTGGCTGTAGGATTGTCCCATTGCTAAGACAGTCTAGGTGGTGCTGCTGTGGAGCATTGGTACATAGGTATATTGGTTCATAGGCAGGTCCGGTGCAAGGCACCGGAGCGCCCCAGGAGAGTCGGGGTGGGGGCTCCCCGGTGCCGGGGGGAGGGAGGGGGGGGTGGTACCTGTGTAAAAAAATTGCTGCCCCGGCATCCCTGCAGTACTGGGGCGGTCAGGGGTGTCCGTGCCGTAGGGGTACCTGCGGCGCCGTCATGTGTATAAAGCTGGCTGCGGCCGGCGGGGTCCCTGTAGTGAATAGCAAATAACTAGCGCTTCCCGCACCGCCACGCGCATAGCGCTAGTTATTTGCTAATCACTACAGGGACCCCGCCGGCCGCAGCCAGCTTTATACACATGACGGCGCCGCAGGTACCCCTACGGCATGGACACCCCTGACCGCCCCAGAACTGCAGGGACGCCGGGGCAGCAATTTTTTTACACAGTTCGCTGGGGGTGAGGGGCGAACTGCCGCCCTCCAGGTGCCGGCGCCCTAGGCAAATGCCGAGAGCTGCCTAGTGGTGGCGCCGGCCCTGTTCATAGGGGGTTATTCAGGATCTCAAAAGCAAATTCTTTATGGGCAAAACCATGTGCACAGCAGGTGGGCAAATGTATCACAGACTTGACTACTCTCCCGGAATGGCTGGGAGGCTCCCAAAAATTGGATTCGCCTCCTGGCCCCCTGGAAAGGTAAGCAAGTCTCCCGTTTGCTTCCCAGAACCACCACGACCTCCTTTCCCCACTGACTCAAATCATGAAATCTGCGGGTCCGTGGAGAGGGGGCAGGGCTAAAATGACACCATTAGCGTAATTTTGTATCATTTAGGTAGCTTAATGAAGTCAGCCTCATCCCCGGTCCCTGGACATGTTGCCTCTCCGGGGCTTCTTCCAGAGAGACAACTGTAAAAGTAGGCAGGTGTGATGTAACATGCGCACAGAGAGTAATGGACACGGCCATATTAAGGTCTGTGGGGCCCCTATTAATGATATATAAAGTAATATAATGGCGATTAAAAACCCTAATGTTCCAAATATCAAGCGTAATAGATATAACACAATAAACTGGCACACTTTCACCACACCTGCAGCGCAGCAGCCGGACACAGTGCTATGAATGTCTGTGTAGTGTAATCTATATAGTATATAATATATTTATTACAAATAATAACAGAAGTTTGTTTTAACTATAAACATTAGTAGATATTTACCCAGTGGTGTAGCTAGGTGCCATGGTGCCCGGAGCAAGGCCATATTTCCCCCCCCCCCCGGGAATGAATTGGGGGCGTGACTAACATGTGTTGGCATGTTACATTTGAAATATATAAGACACTGTAACGGAATCTGCTGCGCTATATAAGACACTGTAACGGAATCTGCTGTGCTAAATAAGACACTGTAACGGAATCTGCTGTGCTAAATAAGACACTGTAACGGAATCTGCTGCGCTATATAAGACACTGTAACGGAATCTGCTGCGCTATATAAGACACTGTAACGGAATCTGCTGCACTATATAAGACACTGTAACGGAATCTGCTGCGCTATATAAGACACTGTAACGGAATCTGCTGTGCTAAATAAGACACTGTAACGGAATCTGCTGCGCTATATAAGACACTGTAACGGAATCTGCTGCGCTATATAAGACACTGTAACGGAATCTGCTGCACTATATAAGACACTGTAACGGGACCTGCTGCGCTATATAAGACGCTGTAACGGAATCTGCTGCGCTATATAAGACACTGTAACGGAATCTGCTGCGCTATATAAGACACTGTAATGGGACCTGCTGCACTATATAAGACACTGTAACGAAATCTGCTGCGCGATATAAGAACATGTAATGGAATCTGCTGCGCTATATAAGACACTGTAAAAGATTCTGCTGCGCTATATAAGACACTGACGGAATCTGCTGCGCTATATAAGATGCTGTAACGGAATCTGCTGCGCTATATAAGACACTGTAACGGAATCTGCTGCGCTATATAAGACACTGTAACGGAATCTGCTGCGCTATATAAGACACTGTAACGGAATCTGCTGCGCTATAAACAACGCAGTGGCTAGGATAGACATGGAGTGATTTAAACTTAATAGCTGGGTGTGGCCAGGACTAGCATGTGACACGGTTAGCCTATGGCTGTGGCTCTTGGCTTGTTAGAAATGGGATAATACATCAGGAGAGGGGAGGAGTCTCCCTCTTCTCCTGAAAAATTCTAGGTGAACGCATCTGTGTCTCCCTGACTGAGATTTTTCCATCTGTGGTATTGTGAGTACAATTTCCTACCTTACCAGTACTATGTCCCGTGCTGCTGCCAGGCGCCCCAGGCGTGTGGTGAGGCCACCCGCCCGCTTTATGGAGACCGAAGGTATGGGGACGGCGGAGGCGCCAGTGGTTGCCGGCGAGTGCTCCCAGGCCGTTACCGGAGCCTCAGGAGGGAGGCGCGCGTCCTCTCGCTCTGGCCGCCGGGCTGGGCTGAGGGGGTCCGCTTGTCGCGGTGGGTGCGCGTCAGTTCGCGCCCAGCCACAAGATCAAGGCATGGCCGCCAGCCCCCAGCAACCTGCGGTGACGGCTCCCGGACGGGGGCTCGCTGCCGCGAGTACGGGGCGCCGGGGCAGAGGTCGCGCTGCTGCGACCGTGTCCCGGCGGGTGCCCGATGACGTCGGCACACCTCTGCGCGGTCGCGGCAACGCACGCGGCCGGGGTGCTTCACGCGGCGGGCGCAGGTCTGTGGACGGCGCCCGTCGCGAGGCCTTGCAGGAGGGGGCACATGATGAGCCTCCTGAGGGAGCTCTCTCCCACGCTCCCCGCGGTCGTGCACGGCGGCCATTAGGCGCCGCCAGCGGGGGGCGAGTTAAAATGGCGGCCGGGTCCAGCCGTCCTCGTGGACGGCGGGGCTCAGGTCCTAGAGGCAGTATGCCTCAGGATGAGTCAGACACTGCAGGCTATGAAAGGGGGGATTATGAAGAGTATGAGTTGGAGGAAACGCTGGCACCCGCCCCAGACCCTGAAACCCCTCATTATGGCTATAGGCCATCATGGGAGAGGGGAAGCTCACATAACATGGGTGAGCCTGCGTGCTGGCCTGGTAGGGGGGCGCGCAGGGGGGCAGCTCCAAGCCGCAGCGGTTACCCGGGAGCTGCTGCAGGTCGTGGTAGGGACAGGGGGGCTAGGCCAGTCCCAGGAGCATTTGACCCCGCCCTATTGTCCGCGGCCCTATCGTCTATGGCAGGGGCCCTAGCTCCATTAGTGGACGAGAGTCCTGGGGAGGCTTCAGGTTCGGTTTCAGGCAGGCGGGGCCCTTCACTTAGGGGACAGCAGATTCCGGGTTGCTCTGAATTTGTCCGGGCCTTTGGCGGTATTAGCACCCCGCCTCCAAGCGGTCACCGGGCTTCCCCCCGGGAACCCCGTGTTAACATCGCTCTTAACAGACGCCAGCAGGCATGTGGCCGGCACGAGTGGCCCGCCAGGCCTTTGTCTATTGTTTCCTCAGATGCTGATGAGGCCAATTTAGAAGAAAGGGGCGGTGACAGAGCTGAAGATGATACCGATGACGATGACGTCACATGGGCGGCGCAACCGGAAGACACAGGTGATGAATCTACTGATGGGGGGCGGGCTGATTCTGTGGCTGACTCCTCTACGGTGGGGTCAGGCTCTACGCGCCACTCCTCCTCCTCTGCGGGTGGTTCCGAGGGAGGTAGCGCTAAAAAAGCGCGCAAGCGGGCAGCTAGGTATGCAAAAAAGGAGGCGGGCCACCAGGCACACAGCGTTAAGCGGAAGCGCAGAGCCTCTTTGTCCAGGAGGGAGCGTAAGCGCAGGAACCTACCTGGGGTTGGACACTACACCGCAGTTTGCAGGGGTCTGCGCGAGAGTTGTAGGGCAAAAATTCAAAAAGGGGAATTCGTGGACCTTTTCAGCCTCACTGATGAGTCCAAGAAAGCTTACAAAGCTTACAAAGCTGCCAAGGCGAAAGGGGGCGTAGGGGCGGAAGCATTTCGCTCATATGACAATTGGCTATCTGGTTTCTGTGTTTTTGCTGCTTGCTACCTAGAGGACAGGCCGGATGAGCATATGAATATAATTCGTTATATTCACATGGTTCATGACATGTATAGGTCTTATGGGGGCGTTGCCTGGAGGACATATGATGAGCAGTTCAGGCGTAAGCAGGACTGCTTGCATATCATGGATTTCGGCTGCAAAGACGTGGAAGTTTGGATGGGTTTGACCAGGGTATATGTCGAGACGGTGGAGGCTGCACGCTCGGTAACCACAGTGGCCGCCGCTCCCACACCTCAACATCAGCCGTCTGGCGAGGTGGTGCCCCACAAGCGACCCCCTGCTGGGAGTAGGCCTTTTAACCCTGGTGCCATGGCTCGATCACTACACGGATAAGGAGGCAGCCAACTTTATTAAAGAGGGTTTCACTCACGGTTTCCGTCTTCCCATTTCGGGGGAAGTTTCGGGGGGTGCTTTTAGGAACCTCCAGTCAGCACGTTCGCTGGCTTCTGTTTTACAAGAGAAAGTGGGCAAGGAGCTCCGTTTAGGGCGCATGGCCGGTCCTTTTCCGGCTCCTCCCCTACCAAACATGGTCATTTAACCGGTGGGGGTGGTACCGAAGAAGACTCCCGGTAAGTTCAGGCTCATACAGCACTTGTCATATCCTGTGGGTTCCTCAGTAAATGACTCCATACCTCCCGAATTTTGCTCAGTGGTATACCAATCATTCGATGAAGCCCTGGCCATGGTCAGAGAATACGGGGCCGGAGCGCTTATGGCTAAAATCGATGTGGAGTCGGCCTTCCGGCTCCTCCCGCTGCACCCCGATGCGTTTAGGTACATGGGCTTCCGCATTGGTGACGAGTACTTCATCGACAAGTGCTTGCCGATGGGGTGCTCCGTATCCTGTGCATTCTTCGAGAGGTTCAGTACCTTTTTGCATTGGTGTGTTGAGAGGTCGGCCGGAGTGAGCGGGATCGCTCACTACCTGGACGATTTCCTATGTGTGGGCCCGGCCGGCTCCAGCCAGTGCTCTTCCCTGTTGGGACACGCCCGTTCTGTCTTCCAGCTATTTGGCGTGCCAATTGCAGAAGACAAAACGGAAGGTCCTGCCACCACATTGTCATTCTTAGGGATTGAAATAAATACCATAATGGGTCATTGCTGCCTACCCCTGGATAAGATTAAAAAGCTGAGGGAGGCGGTTTCTGAGTGCTGCGCGGCAAAGAAGATCACGTTGCGCCAGACACAGTCCCTGCTGGGTCAGCTTAACTTTGCGTGCAGAGTCATCCCAATGGGCCGCCTGTTCTGCCGCAAGCTGGAGAGGGCAACTACCGGGGTCTCACGAGCGCACCATTTTGTGCGTCTATCAGCCGAAATCAGACGGGACCTTCAGGTCTGGTCAGTTTTCCTTGAGGAGTTTAACGGCATTCGTATTTGGCTTACCACGGTTCTTGACAACTCCAGGTTGCAGCTTTACACCGACGCTGCGGGGTCCACTGGATTTGGGTGTTTTCTGGAGGGCAGCTGGTGCGCGCAGGTCTGGCCGGCGACGTGGTTTGCTGAGGGGCTTACAAAGGACATGCTGCTGCTCTAGCTATTTCCGATCATGGTAGCTATGGAGATATGGGGCAGGCGCTTAGCAAACCACAGCGTACTCTTCTGGTCTAACAATTTCAGCACTGTCCATGCAATTAACAATCAGAAAGCGAAATCCTTGCTGGTCTTGAGAGTCCTGGGGCAGCTTTTTCTACAATGTCTCCGCTACAACATTTTGTTTAAAGCCAAGCATGTACCAGGAACGCAAAATGAGGTAGCTGATGCATTATCGCGCTTTCAATGGGACCGCTTTAGGGAGCTGGCTCCAGATGCTGACGCTGTCGGGGTCTCGTGCCCACTTTATGTTTGGCAGGTCATCAGGCCGGATTGGAGGGGCTAGCCGAGCTATTCGTGGCGCCTGCTACCCTCAGAACGTATCAACAAGCGTTTTCGGAATGGGAAGCTTTTTCTGGAAGCGCTGGGCAGCAAGGTAGGCGTGGTCAAAGGCTGCTGCTTTCTTTTGTATGGCAGCTTTACAATGCAGGCAAATGAAGGGCCGTGGCAGCGCGCTATCTTGCAGGAATATCCTTCTTTGCACAGCTGAAAGGTGTAGAGGACTTTACTAAATGCTTCCTAGTACGTAGGGCCATGAAGGGCTGGACGCGTCTGGCGCCAGCTGCTCCTGATTATCGGCGCCCCATCCATTTCTCTCTGTTGTTGTCTCTTTTGAGCAAAGTTAAATTGTTTGCGGAGTCCGCATTCGAGACATTGTTATTTACACTAGCCTTTTCAATGGCGTTCCACGGAGCTTTCCGTGTATTAGAGTTAGTTTCCCCGTCTAAGCATAAAGTGGCTTCGCTGCAATTTTCAGATATACGCGTAGAGCGAGAGGTGCTTTGGTGTAGGGTTAGAAAGTCTAAAACTGACCAGGCAGCTAAAGGGGTGTGGGTGCATCTGGGCGCAGTAGTACCGGCCTCAGCATGCCCCGTTGCGCTAGCGGAGCGTTATGCTCTGGTGAGGCCCAGCATAGGCGAATCTTGGCTGGTGCACTATGACGGCTCTCCGCTCACGAGATATCAATTTAGTTGGATGATGCGCAAATGCCTGGCAAAACTGGGCTTGTCTCCTGGGGAGTTTGGCACCCACTCCTTTAGAATCGGCGCCGCAACTACAGCTGCGGGCTCTGGCTGGTCAGTTAAGGATATTAAGAAGCTAGGGCGTTGGCGCTCCGCGACCTACAGGAAATATATCCGCCCTAACCTCATGATCTGATGTCTGTGCATGTGCGGTGGAAAGTTGATTGGTTGTACTCCTGTGTTACCCCTACCCCACAGTTACCTACTCGGGGATTAGCTACGCTCTGTTGTTGGGCCAGCGTCCGGAGTTTTCACTCTTTTTTACCTGACCTGACGGACTGAATTCGGCTCATTTCAATTCGGCTAATTCGGCACCAATTAAGAGTCCCTCAGCAGGTCTAGACGTTTTTTCTCCGGCCGAGTAATCCCCTGTTTTCCTTTACCTATCCATTACCCTTACCTACCAATGTTTGTCTCTTACCTTTTGTCTCCAGGAGTGACTTCAATTGTGATTGAAGTGGTCCTATTGCACCAAATTTGTGCACCAATCCAAATTATTTTTCTTTTGGCAGACATTCTCTAATTCCCCTCTTAAATAATTTTTACTATAGGTTTGGGATACGACCGTTTCAAAGTATGGATAGTGGGCCACTCCTTCGTGCATTGGGCGGCCAGACTTGTGTCTACGGGCGGTGGGCCCATCTTTTTGTGCTCCAACATGATAAGGTGGTTGGGAGTAAGAGGAATGTCCTGGCGCGAGCTAAGGGCCTTCCTTTTGATGAAGGTGAGAACGTTTGGATTGCCTGAAATACTGGTTATCCATCTGGGTGGAAACGATCTTGGGAAAATGTCCCAGTTGGAGCTGAGAGCATTGATGTTGTGTGACCTGGCTGCTATTAAAGATGCATGGCCCTCATGCCTTATAATTTGGTCATTTGTGATCCCTAGGTTGTGTTGGAGGGGTGCCAGGGATTGCAAGGCCGTAGACGAGTCCAGAAAGAAATTGAACTCCGCTGTCGCGCGATGGGTGCTGGGGGCAGGTGGTGCCATTGTCCCACACGAGCGAATTAGATATCGGTACCACCAGCTCTACAGGCCCGACGGAATTCACTTGGTTAAGGAGGGTCTGGTTATGTTCATTGAGGATATCCTAGTGGTGATAGACTCGGTAGTTTAGTTGGTGGCGGGGCGGGGTCCCCGGGAACGGTGCCCCCGCTTTGGCGGGAAAGAACGGCAAGTTCTGAGTTGTTAGGCGTTTGTTGATTTAAGTTTATGGCGTATTTGGTATCTTTCGGTGCGCTTGCCCCTCATTGGCTTAGGCCTTTGCTAGATTACCCGACCGGGGATAGCAAGCCCACCCGGCTGGGTGGGCAGCCAATGTGTGGGTTGAGTGGAGACCGTTTCCTCTTTTAGGCCAAATTACGTATGTTGGTTTGGGGGTGGAGATTAATAATAGCCGTTCTTTCTTGGCCACCATTTAAAATAAAATAAAATAAAAATAAAAAAATAAAAATAAAAACAAAATAAAAATTAGTTTTAAAAATTATTTCTTCAATAAATTTCAGCTAACAAATTTCTGCCAAACCATGTCTCCGTGTCTTCATTTCTTTAATAGAGTGTTAAGATTACATATGTCAACTGTAACATGCAAGGGTCACACATCCGCTATTGCAAGGTTTAATAAGACGCTGTAACAGAATCTGCTGCGCTATATAAGACGCTGTAACAGAATCTGCTGCGCTATATAAGACACTGTAACGGAATCTGCTGCGCTATATAAGACACTGTAACGGAATCTGCTGCGCTATATAAGATGCTGTAACGGAATCTGCTGCACTATATAAGAAACTGTAAATAAATAAATAAATAAATAATAAGGGTAATGTGGCATACACATGGTGCATTATGAACTACTGTATATAGTCCATATCAGTAAAAAACTTAGTACATATTGCACCTTGTGTACAGGGCTGCCATCAGGAATTTTGGGGCCCGGGACTCATTTCCAGTCCTAGTAAAGTGCACTGATAAATAATATTACAGTCCTTTTAAGCTACAAATTGTGTTTTTTGAACTATCAATTGCATTATTCAGTGATTAAAAAACAACTAATTTTAACTTTTTTTAAGTGTTCTAAATCAATTATCTGCAAACAGATATCAGAATCCTTGGAAGAATCACTATCTGTGACTGAGACTGGGAAAATTTACTAACGCATACTAAAGCTTCTAGAAATGAAGAAGTGATGTTGCCTATAGCAACCAATCAGATTATGTCTATTATTTTTCTATTGCATCCTAGAAAATTTTAGACAGAATCTGGTTAGTTCCTATGGGTTCACTGGAGTCTTAAACTGAGTACACACTAATAGATATATCTACAGATGGATCGGGCTGCGTGTTCTCTATTCACACTGCCCCATTCCTCCAGAACTGACATCACAAAAGGGGCAAGCTTATTTGCATGATCCCGCCCACTGAGCTGTCGATCACCAGCGGCTCCAGGCACAGCTGTTTGGGCAGTTGGCGGATCACGCACACACACAGTATGATGCGCCAATATACCTCTAGCCATATCGGGCATTGGCTGTGTTGCGGAGCCGACACGATATATCTGTGAACTACGCCTTTCACAGATATATTGCTCGTACACACTGGCCGATGGTGCATCGATATATCGGATATATCAGCCAGTGTGTACGCACCTTTAGGAAAGCCAGAAATTGGCCAACATTTTCAAGGTCACTCGGGAGAGAATAATTGACTCCACATATATCAGCGAGTTTCAGTTGTGTCAATAATTCTATATTTTACAATTACTGGCAATTGGTTCTGTTGTAATGGTGATTTCAGCCCTCCTAAGTCAATACAGAAACCCTTCTTTCATTAACCTTTGTGACACTGTTAAGTATTTTATATATTATGATTATAGGATAACAATGTGAAGAAAATATTGATTTCCCTAAAACTGATTTCACATGGTTATTTAAGGCTTATGTAGCATTTTAGGGTCAGCATCCGCTTTCTTGAAGACCATGGGTGAAATGTAATAGGATGAGAGCTTCAGAAAGTGAGAGATTTGGGAAGAAATCTCCAGTTTTTTTTTTTTTTCAAAAGCAGCAATCATTTACACTGCAAAACCAGTTAGATTTTGCAGTGTAACTCATTGCCGCTTTAAAAAAAAAATGGAGATTTCTTCCCAAATATCTCACTATCTGAATCTCTCATCCTATTAAATCTCACCACCTGTATCAAGCTTTATTCAGATTCGGAATCCCTCTGGGGAGAGAGATGCTCCGAACTCTCACGGCTGCACTGCTGACGGGACGGGACGGATCAATTAACTTCTGGACAAATTTGGTTACTTTGTAAAAATTGTAAAAAACATTTTTTTTTAAATATAAAATAAAATAATTCATTTGTTTTTGGGTATGTGGAACTGATCTTGGCACACAAAATAAGGACAGAAGATTGCCTTTTACCTATCCTATCCTTCTAAAGGAAGAGGTGACAAGGGAACTATCATTGTGGTAGAAAGTGTGGCTGCTAACAATGCATACCCTCCAACATTGGAAGGGCAGAAATCGGTACACATTGGGAAAGGGGCGTGGCCATGGGCAAATGGGGCGTTGTCACATCCACTTTCCGAATGTGTACTGGGCATTGGACACAAAAAGGTTAACATTAATTTTAAATGTATAAATAACTTGTGTGCCCCAGTTTGAGCTCAGTTGAGCCTGACACTGCGGCGCTTTATCTGGCGGCTCCGAATTCCGCCACAAGCGCGTCCCTGCTGCTGCAGCAGCACGACATTGCACAGCCTCTTGCTTCCGGATGATTTATATCAATGGTGCATGCGCTGGGCGTCTCTTTCTGCGTCATGGACATAGACAGCCCTGCGGGAGCAGGTCCTGATGACGCGGCTCCAAGCGCGCTGGCTGCCGGGAGATGCAAGGCACCACTGGGAACTGGTGCTGCCAAGAATTTCCTCTTTACACCGCCACGGGGCCCGATCTGACCAGCATAGCCACCGCAAACTGGTGGAGTGGCTTCCGGAATAGACGGCAATCGGTACAATCGGTACATTTGTTTTTAGCCGGTACAGACCATATATAAACGGTCCTGTACCGGCTAAATCGGTACAGTTGGAGGGTATGACAATGCTCCGCATAGGACAACACTGTGCATATGCAAACACTAAAAGAGAAAGCCGGAGGCCTCCGGAGGTGTGGACCAGAATAATTCCGGGGCCCAGACAGAAAGGGGGCCCAGGACTGGAGTATATTAAGTAAAATTTGTCAAAAACAAAGTTCACATTTCCCTCGAGGCAATGCAGTAGTCAGGCCATATCTGCAGACAGAGGTCTCACCAGGCATTCCAGGCGGTCGACAAACGAAAGGGGGGCCCGGCCTATTTTGTCATGCCCAGTCCACAATTTCCGATGGCAGCCTTGTACTCCAGCAATGCCTTCTGTTGCTGGGTGTGTATCGTTTGGTCGATGGTGTCTAGGTCAACAGTCAACAGGTCGACCTCTGTTGGTTTACAGGCAATAAGTGGTCATGAGTTTTTACATTTTTGGTCAATGTTGGCATAGGTCGACATGGATACTGTATTAGTGTACCGCGTCCCCTCGCTGCGTTCACCATTCTTCCGTGCATGGTGCATCGCTGCACTCGTCACACTGCTATAGTCTCCCTCCACGCCATTGGGATGGTAAAGTATGGCCAAGTTGGTTTAAAAAAACAAATCTTGAAAAACTCATGTCAATCTTTTTCTATGTAATGTCAACCTTTTTAATGTGTCGACAGGCCTGTTGACCAAAAGTGATCAACCTTTTGAGTGTGGACCCAATGACTGAATAACGTTGTTGCGATTGATCACTACATTAAACCACAAATGCCGTCTTATTACAAACATGCACCATAAGTTAATGTGTGTCATCTGTTGGGGTCCAGACGAATTATGTGCACAATACGGGACTCTGCAACAGACGTCCATGCACATCCTCCCACAATGATGCTGTTCCCAGTGATTTTTATGGTTGTATTTAATCAAATGTAATTTCCGCAAATCCATGTTCACAGCAACCCAGACTTAACGTTTGAGATTTTAATATGATCTCAGTAAAAATACAGGATGAAAGCTACATCATAAGGGATTATAAAACAAAAAGATTTAATCACAGATCTGAGAAGCAACATCTGCTGCCAAATAGATCCAAATGATATTGTGAATGAAGCTGTTTGCTTTTCATTTCTCTCCATGTGTCCTGGACCCTTCAGTCCTGGCAAGTATTCACTTTTACTCAAAAAAACATGTGTTCTTATTTGTTTAGTTTTTAAGCCTCCAGTGCAGGTGGCATAGCTACAGTAGGTGCAGGATATGGCATGCGCACAGGCCCTTGGGGTAAGGGGCCCCATGCAGCACACCCTGCACCCAGAATACGTACCGCTGTGTGCCAAGCAGAAGCACTCCACAAAGCTGGCTTATTACGGTCACTATCTTTCAAGTAATATTTCAGAGGCTTTGCAATCTTCTGCAGATGCACAATAGGGCAGATGTAATAACCTCTGAATTCACTGCAACCAATTCCGTAATTTGCGGCTCTTTTAGCCCCACCCCCTTTTTGCGGACTCGTTAATAGTAGTGTTTGTATGGAATGGGGTTGGGGCTTGGTGACATCAGCCTTATCCCCGGCCTGCAACATTTGGTCTCCTCTCCGGGCTTCTTCCGGAGAGGTACAATTAAAATTCAGCACCCCTGCCTCGTGGCAGCCCTGACTACATGGGCCTTATTTTGGTTCATTCTTTCTGACAAAATCCTTCTTAGATGGACAAAACCATGTGCACTGCAGGTGGGGCAGATGTAAAATGTGCAGAGAGAATTAGATTTGGGTGAGTAATTTTGTTTCTGTGCAGGGAAAATACTGACTGCTTTATTTTTACACTGCAATATAAATCTCACTTTGAAGTAAAACCCCACCCAAATCTAATTCTCTCTCTGCACAAGTAACATCTGCCCCACCTGCAGTGCACATGGTTTTGCCCATCTAAGAAGGATTTTGTCAGAAAGAATGAACCAAAATAAGGCCCCATGTCACTGGGGTGAAGCAGCAATCCATTCTTTACCAGTGTGGGGGCCACTGAGGCCGACGAGAACTGGGAATGCTGTGGTATAGCGGAATGTTTGTTAACACATAATAATTTACTAGCTAAAAGCCCGCAAAATGACATTTTCTGCAATGTACTTTCACTTTAAGCTGCGGCAGTTTTTTTTTTGGCTTTGAGCTGTGACAGTTTTTAGCCCACAAACTCTCCACCCCACAACACAGTCCCTATCTGCTCCTAACTCCAGTCTCTGTCTTCACCGCTCCCTCTCTCCATATCGAGCAAATTTTAAAAAGATCAGTGTCCCTGCAAAAATTGCTTTGACTTTCTGTTATGACAACTTTTAGCACAAAAGTGAGTCATTTGGTCCATGGAGTGGCCTCTCGTGGTCAGTGGCGATACTTCACCTTATAGAGGTGAGGAGTAGTTAGCCTTTTATATATGGTTATGGTATAGCACAGTGATGGCTAACCTTGACACTCCAGTTGTTGTTGAACTACACATCCCAGCATGCCCTGCATCAGTTTTAGCATGGCCAAATAGTAAAACTGTAGCAGGGCATTCTAGGATGTGTAGTTCAACAACTAACAAAAGTCAGTATAGACCAGGGGTGGCCAAACCGGTCCTCGAGATCTACCAACGGTCCACGTTTTAAAATCGCCTAGCTGGTTCACAGCTGTAGTCATTACTAACTGTCACATTTCCCAGATCAACTAGCTGGTGCACAGCTGTAGTCATTACTAACTGTCACATTTTCAAACCAGCTGCATTCATTCCTACTAAAGATCCACAGGTTGCCTGGAAAACATGCACCGTTGGTAGATCTTGAGGACTGGTTTGGCCACCCCTGGTCTAGACTGACTTCTATTATGGCCGCAGATCATCGAATCCGGGGCGGGCGCTGACACCATGTAATGTCAGCTTCCTGCCCCAAGCAGGCATAGGTACGCCCAGCATTTTTATGGGCACGCCTATGAAACGCTGGGCCTTCCCCTGCTTCTGCTGACTCTCCAGCACCCCTTCATGCCCCTCTTTGGAGAGAACGGCCCGGGGTGTGTGAAACTCGCAGAAGCCGCTTGCTCCCATGGTTTGCACATGTGCAAACCCATCCATCGGGGACGGCAACAAATTATGGTATGAACGGGTCTGACATAGCCTCCAACTGTACCGATTTACCAGGTACAGTATAATTTTTACCGGTCTATACAGGTGAAAACCCGCTGTAACGATTGTACTGGATTTTAGACCTTACAGAGTATTTTCCACCTACATAGAAGTGATGAAACAATATGACTACAATTCCCAGAACCCCTCAGACACATCACAGCTACGGTGGTGAAAGCGAGGCTTGGAATGCATATCCAGGAAGTAGTGCATTCCCTGTAGTTATACAGGGTCTGGCGGTACTTGTTTCCTAGCACGGCCACAATCGATTTTCCCATTGAAATGCATTGAAAATAGTCAAAATCGCGTTGGTCGCGTCGTATGCGGCTAAAAAAGCCTTAAATGGTCCAGACGCGATGCCCGCGATTTCCCCATAGGAAACAATGTTAAATGGCTCAATGTACCCGCGATCCCCCCGATTTCTCATAGGGAACAATGTTAAATACCTCAATTTCACCAAATCATCATAGGGAACAATGGTAAATGGGCCAGAAAGCCCCAAAAACACCCCAGAACAGTGAAATGTCCCCCCAAAAGTACTTTACGCCACCCCACGATCAACGCGAACCCGAAGCGCGGCGAGCGCAGCGAGCCCGCGAGGGGAGGCGGTACGCGTCCTCCGACCTTTTCATACCCCCACTATCCACGTCGGCGTGGAGTCTCGAATAGAATAGTGTGGCGAGCGTAGCGAGCCACCGAGCCCGAAGCGTGGCGAGCGCAGCGCGCCCCGCGAGGGGACGCGGATACCTTCACAGGTAAACGCGTCCCTTCGCGGGCTTCACATGTATCCGCGGCCCCTCGCGGGGCTCGCTGCGCTCGCCACGCTTCGGGCTCGGTGGCTCGCTGCGCTCGCCACACTATTCTATTCTCAACTCCACGCCGACGTGGATAGTGGGGGTATGAAAAGGTCGGAGGACGCGTACCGCCGCCCCTCGCGGGCTCGCTGCGCTCGCCACGCTTTGGGTTCGCGTTGATCGTGGGGTGGCGTAAAATACTTTTGGGGGGACATTTCACTGTTCAGGGGTGTTTTGGGGGGTTTATGGCCCATTTAACATTGTTCCCTATGATGATTTGGGTAAATTGACCCATTTAACATTGTTTCCTATGGGAAATCGGGGGCATCGCGGCTAAATTGAGGCATTTAACATTGTTCCCTATGGGGAAATCGCGGGCATCGCGTCGCGACCATCGCACCCGATTTTTTAGTGCTTG
This sequence comes from Crinia signifera, assembly GCF_055691185.1. Lineage (NCBI taxonomy): Eukaryota > Metazoa > Chordata > Amphibia > Anura > Myobatrachidae > Crinia > Crinia signifera. Next base: position 9,907,293 of record NC_139227.1, on the reverse strand, counting down.
CGATGGCCGCGATGCCCCCAAATTTTTCCTCACGATGCCCACGATCATGATCGTTGTGGCCGTGCTAGGAAACAAGTACCGGTCTGGCTGCCACCAAGTAAGCTGGGCTCAGGTATCACCGGGTGACTTCCTATCTGTCAGACAACTAACAACACATTGAGTCCCGGACTCCTCGCTGTTTCCGACAGACTCCCCTCCCCGCAGCAAAGCCCTAGACATGCAATCAATCTATTTAAGAGAGGCATGGCCACACCCTCTTTACCAGTTTCCACGCCCCCTCCCCAATTTGTACCAATTTTTAAGTATGAAATGTTGGAGGGTATGGTCTGATTCGGCCACTTTGTTCGGGACAGGCAATAGTTTGTGACATCCTTAATGGGCTGGCTTCAATCTCTTAAAAATCAAACATTTGGAAACCCCATTCAGAAATCCTGTGTTTGCACCTGATAGATCCACCATTCCATGAAGCCCTACGCTCATAAACCCCATTCATAAAGTATTCCAGCCTCATTACCTCTCTCCACCACAAGAATACTGATGCATCGTCTGTGTTCCAGATAAACAGCTCACAGAAAATGCAGACGCGGAAGTTACTTTTTAATAAATAATAGAAACTCTGCCCAGAATCAATATCTCACATCACAGTGATTCTAATATTTGACAAACTCATATTTATGGGGGCTGCTCATTAGGCTGCATAGTATTTAGATCCATTTTGAACCAGCTGCCTGAAATCTAAACGCACTGTCAGATAAGAGATTGGAATTACTCCCCAGGTGATATATCATCGCTGCATTACTGCACACACAAACCAGGACTTATCTTCACTTTGCAAAGTATCAAATGTCATAGCGAAACTATTGTTTGGCATATATTTAATAAAACAGCAGAATCAAATCATAGCTTGCAGGGAAACAAAACACCAGAGTATGCAGATTTAAAGATCTGATGCAACTTCAACAGTTTCCCTAAAATATTTATTTTCTTTCAGCAAACGCTTAACTTTTACACAAAAAATACTGCATCCGAAATCTACAGAGAACAACAAAAACTAATAATGTTTCTCTGCTTGTTCTGCAATTGGAAGTTGGTATATCTGGGGACGGGGGGGGAATGTAAGATCTGAATTTAAGGACAGCATCTGTTGGTAATTAAAATAGTTTCTTAATACTGACTGCTAGCATGCTGTGTTCTGCAGTTGTTACAGAGGAACTGGCACTTTTGTGTCCTTGTTTTCAGGTACAGTGATGAGATTGGGGACGCGTGCTCAGCTGGTTACAAAACAATGGGAATGGGAGGGGTCTCTGATTAATGTATAAGGTATTGCCAATATTTATGGGGAGGTCACAGCAGTGTATGCATGTGCATATACATATTACATATTTGTCATCTGTTATTGGTTTGTTTGTGTGTCCGGTATGAATTCAGACATTGTTGGACCGATTTGGGCGAAACCAATGCGAGGTGGCTTGATTGGGTCCAGATTAGGTTCATGGCCACTAAGACCCCATGGGGGTACTGGGAGATCAAAAGGCATGTGACAGGGGCAGTGACATAATATGAGGCGGGGAATGGAGGTAGCAGGAAGCCACAGACAGAGATATATAAAGTGGGAGGAGCAGGGTCCCAGAGCCATGATCTCTTACATTTTCGTCCTCTGTTATCTCTTACAGATCTGTTGTTTGTTATTTGTCCGGTATGCATTCGGAAAATGTTGCAATGATTTGGACAAAACCAGCTGGCGCTCTGGCCTCAGTCTCCTGCTCTACCTGCTCACAGTGCTCTGTGTTCTTTTGTGTAAGTGACAAGTCAAGGCAGGCAGCAGCAGGCCAGCAGCAGCCAGGAGCCAGCAGGAAGCAGCAGCCAGGAGCCAGGCCAGCAGGATGGAGAACGAGTGAGGTCTGCACCTGAAAGCAGGATCTGGAGCTCATACAGAAGAGGGGTGTGGGTTTGAGATTAGGTGGCGGGATGGGGGGCCCCATAAAATATCAGTGTACAGGGCCCCAAGATTTCTGTTGCCGGCCTGGCCTGTTACAGTATAGACCAGTCCACCAAGAAGCAGCACTCAGGGACTAAAGAAATTAATAAATTCAAACTGACTCTGGGGACACTATTTTTATCTTAATTCCTTTAATCCTTGAGTTCTTTGTGGACTGTTTATATGTATATATATTTAATATAAAATACATTAATTTTTTTAAAAATATATATGTATAGATTTTCATTATTGACTAGAGAGAGTTAATAAGTTGAAAATAAAAGCTAAGTGAAATTTGAGCATTTTAATGCAAAAAAGAATTTCTCGCTGAATGTCAAGTGGGCGGCATTTAAACAGAGCGTGTGTATTCACACTGTACTTATATTGTTAGGATCCACAAACGATGGTACTTATGACATTTTGCTACATGAAAAGGCACTTGGGTTGAGTAACCGCAGAATCTATTTATTTTTCTACAGTAAGAATTGAAACCATTACATTTTGATCATACAGTAAATTGACATGTCTGAGCATCAAGAATTATTTATGGGAATGTAAATGTGAAATTGTATTGACATTTAGTGGAATCTCACGGTTGGTATTATAAGGACTATTTGCTGTGATAAATGTTAAGTTTAAGGATTTGCACAACGTTTCTTAACCCTATGCAGGACATCTGGTACGGCTGGTAAGATCAACATCTACTTTTCTCACATATCACCTCTGAGACTACAGGAATGTTGGGCCTTACAATCTTCTGTGAGGCCAGCAGGGCCCATCAGCAACTATACCTTCCACCAGTCCTGCTCAATACTATACTCAGTACTGAATAACATAGGGTAGGGGGCAACAGGGAACTTAATGACCTCTCTAATGTTTGACCACCCACAGCACAGAACATTTAAAGGTGAAGAATACTACACACACAAGACAAGAAATATATGGTCACCTGCACACTAAGCATGGTCTATGACCTTGATGGCTAACCTTGACACTCCAGCTGTTGTTGAACTACACGTCCCAGCATGCTCTGCTTCAGTTTTCCTATTTGGCCATGCTAAATCTGATGCAGAGCATGCTGGGATGTGTAGTTCAACAACAGCTGATGTGTCAAGAATAGCCATCAAGGGTCTATGACAGGGCTGGGCAACACCGGCCCTCCAGATGTTAATGAACTACACATCCCAGGATGCTTTGCATTAGTTTTGCTATGTGGCCATGCTGAAACTGATGCAAGGCATCCTGGGATGTGTAGTTCATTAACATCTGGAGGGCCGGTGTTGCCCAGCCCTGGTCTATGAGAACGGGGGATGGGGACAGGGACTGGCTGCAAGTTGAGCAAGGTTATCTGCCTTGGGTGGGGGTGGGAGTGGGGGGTGCCAGCTCTGAGGTGAGTGACAGCAGCATGGCCCTCGTTAACTAGGATCTTCGTCATCCAGACATGATGGATGAGGGAGGGGGTGTGTGAATGGTGGCTTATCCCGGGTAGATATCAGTATATTGACATGTTATATTTTACAATGTAGAAATATTCTATTTATTTATTTTCAGTGGGTGTGCCTACCCTGTGTTTAGCCTTAAATACCAAAATGGTAAATGCATAAACTAAAGGAAGTAAAACATATAGAAAGAAAGAAAATCAGACTTTCCACAGAATTGTGTGAGTACCACAATGACAATAATGCAAATGATGTGAGGTTGTAAGTTAGTTCGTAGAGTCTATAAAAGAGTCTATTCCTTGATTTGATAATAGTCATTAGTGGTGCGTGGTGTCCAGTGGTGTAACCCCTGACTTACCGCTCCCAAGTGGCAGTTGCTTTGGAATAAGGAAAACATGCTACTGATTTTCATTCTAAGGGTGCAGTGACAAGTCACACCTTCACCCGTGCTACAAAAATGTATTCAAGGGTACATAGTGGAAGTAATGTTATCTACACATAGCAAGCTTACTTATACTGCAAAAGGCATAAGACTCACAGCAAGAAATCAAATCAGCATGGCCTCAATCTCTCCCCGTGTAGTTACTGAGGCAGAAATCTTCATCAATTCTTTCATTATTGGAAGTGTGTTTAAAGTTCTCTATCTCATTCCAAAATTTGGCTTAATACAAGTCATGCATAAAACTGTGTGGATTAATTAAGATTATCATTAGCTGTTTGACATGATCAGTGGATGGTTTCGCTTCTCTGCACCGAAACTGTAGCACTGCGAAATATGTGCTTAGAATGTTCAAGTGCATTAACAAGGTAATATACAGTGGGATAATTCTGCTGCCCTGCAATTAAAAGCATCGCCCACAGAGTGCAGATATTAAATGAATTTATCATAGCAGTGTTACAGTTAACAACTATATCCTAAATATACTATATACTGAGATTTTGCTTAACCATACTGCTGAGGGTCCCATGATTTGTCCAATCTATTTACTATGTTTTTTTTGTTTTTTGTTTGTAGCAGTTGCGGCTTGTGCTGTGCAAATGGGCCCTGGCAGGGGTGCTAACAACTCTACTGTGCCCCAGAATTTTGGAGCGTGGTCAATGCAAGGGGTGGTGGCATCACACACCCATTGAGGGAGGACAGGCTGCCACTGTAGCTGTCTCTCTCCACAGCTCGATACATAGCATTAAGCAGCGTGTGCTGGGCTGGGGAGAGAGGCTGTGCTGCAGCCTATCCTCTCTCTCCTACTGCCTGGCTCTCTGCAATGGTGGAGGGGGGTAGCGGGCCCAGGGCTCCTCCTTCAGACCCGGGCATAGAAAGTACCCACTACCCCTCTCAGCACCACTGGGTCGATGGATTTAATACTTACCAGACCAGCGTGGCCAAAATTTTGGTAACGTGGCCTAGTGGAAATGGGTGTGGTGTACACCCTTGATGCTCCCACGAGGCCACATCCCCTTTTCACTGCTGTGAGGGCATGCCTAGCAGCTCTGTGAGCTGTTGCCCATGCCCCCAGCCCCTCTGGCTGTGGGAATAGATGCTGTGCACAGCGTCTATTCACGGGTGACCGGGGGGAACTCCCAACTGCACCGCTCCCGTTGGATACAGCCGGCCCCTGGAGGGATGCGGAAACATCCCCAAATACCGGGACGGTCCCGTGAAAATCGGGACAGTTGAGAGGCATGCAATAGTTTACTATACCTTCAGCAATAGGAACACCAGTTGCCTATGTTGGTCATACATTCCTTGCAGGAGGAGCAACAGAACACGAGGACATGCACTGAAACCAGAGGGAGAAAGATTCAGGGGATATCTGAGGAAGAATTACTTCACAGAAAGGGTAGTAGATAAGTGGAATTGCCTCCCGTCAGAGGTGGTAGAGGCAAATACAGTAGAACAGTTTAAACATGCTTGGGATAGGCATATTTATATCCTTACACAGAAATAAGGATCAAATACGCTTGGAGGTAACATGTTTATAAAAGGGGCAGACTAGCTGGGCCAAGCGGTTCTTATCTGCCGTCACATTCAATGTTTCTTATATTTAATAGGAAGAACCTGGTTGTCATTTGTGCTGGCATTGTTCTTCCTTGTGGGAGAATTAAAAAAAAAAAATCATTATAGGGCCTAATTCATCTTGGATCACTAATTAGAGAATATGGAACGACCGTACGCATCGCACATGTGCGAGGGCGATTAGCGAAAGAAAATGCGCATGGACCATAAAAGCAATGTGGTTGGTCTTTGACTAACAGAAAGACAACATTTGTGGGTGGTAACCTGCCGTTTCCTGGGTGTGGTTGAAAAAAACACAGACGGGCCCAGGCGTTTTTTTAGAATATACATACAGATAGTGGTAGATGCTCAATTAGTTCAGTAGCATTTCCCAGGTGCATGAGGGAGGGGTTAAATACTGGGTAAGTAAAACAAGACATTTTTTTCCCTCAGCACACTGAGCAATGTTAGTAACCAATCTAGAACACTACATGATAATAGAATTCAGAGATATTGGTTACATATACCAGGGCCGTAACTAGGGGGGGGCTGGGGGGTCACGCGCACCGGGCGCTGGAGGGGGGGGGGGCGCTGTCAGCAGCGGCGGGCTGGGCCGGGGGGCAGGGTGCCATTTGCCCCCCAGGCCGCACTGGCAGGTCTGCGTGGGCCGCGGCCGTTTCTGAAGCCACCTTACCGTGTTTTGTCTGCCGGCGGCCATGTTCCTGTGGTCCTTTATATGATGTGCTCCGCGGCTCCTCTATTCCCCGGCCAGCGGCAGTGGCAGACGCTGGGTGGGGACGTCATGACGATGACGCCTCCCACCCACGCGTCTGCAGAGAGTGCAGGAAGGCAGGCAGGCGCAGGCTGCAGGAAGAATCGTGGGGGCCGCAGCAGGAGGCCGCAGACCGCAGGATAGTTGAAATTCCTGGAGTGGAGCCACAGCAGGACAGGAGCGCGTGGGAATTGAAATTACACACAGTAAGTTAATATTAAACACTTAAAACGAAATATCTGTTGTTTAATGTATATTAATAATAATGCAATGACACCACAGGCTGCTCCCCCTGTATAATAATTTGTGTCATGGCATTACTATTATTATATTATACAGAGGGAGCAGCCTGTGGTGTCATGGCATTACTTTTATATTATACAGGTGGAGCAGCCTGTGGTGTCATTATTATTGTACAGGGGGAGCAGCCTGTGGTGTCATGGCATTATGCCTTTGGTAAAACATCTCCACCCATGATCCACCCACTCTTTAATAAGGAGCATCAAGGTGTGTGGCATATGTATAATGGGCATCACAGTGTGCGGCATATGTATAATGGGCATCACAGTGTGCGGCATATGTATAATGGGCATCACAGTGTGCGGCATATGTATAATGGGCATCACGGTGTGCGGCATATGTATAATGGCGCATCACGGTGTGCGGTATATGTATAATGGAGCATCACGGTGTGCGGCATATGTATAATGGAGCATCACGTTGTGGGGCATATGTATAATGAGCATCCAGGTGTGGGGCATATGTATAATGGAGCATCACGGTGCGGATCATATTTATAATGGGCATCACAGTATGCGGCATAGGTATATTGGGCATCACGGACTGCACATTTGGGGTCATGTGTATCTGGCACTGCACTATTGTGAGCATATGTGTATCACACCTCCATTTTCTATGGCCGCACCCCATGTGGCTACAGCTCTTAGAGAGCTGACCATGCCCTCATAGCGGAAAAAATGGGGGATGTAGTCTCGCAGGAGTACCACGGTAGTAGGTGAACGCTCTAATTTTGGGCGCGTGCCTTTGGCACGCGCAGATGTCTCCTCTACTCTGCCTCCTCTCCTCTGCCTCCAGTGTTGGGAGGTATGTTTGTGACATATTGGACATTGCAGTGTGGCATATTGTGTATCATTCAGGGACAGTGTTCTATCCAGTAGCAGCAGCAATTAACCATTGCTTATAATGTGTACTGGGGGGGTTTGTGGTGTAATGTGCTCTGGGCATTACGGTGTGTGCTGGAATGTGTACTGGGCATTACGGTGTGTGCTGGAATGTGTACTGGGCATAACGGTGTGTGCTGTAATGTGTACTGGGCATTACGGTGTATGCTATAATGTGAATTGATACTACTATGTGACCACACCACTTCTCCCCCCCCCCCCCAAAAAAAAACATGCCCTAAATTTTTAGCGCACGCCTTCGGCGCGCACTGTCCCTGTTTTCAGGTTCATATAGTTTCTAGAGGGATCATTTATAAATATATATTTCATTTCAGAATACAGTGTAAAATATTTTTTTTTGGGGGGGGGGGGGGGGGCATAAATGAATGTCTTGTCCCGGGCACCAGAAACCCTAGTTTCGGCTCTGCATATACCTGCGCAGATGTATGCTATGCCCCCAAGCCGCGTCAAGGCTTCTCTGTATATTGGGGGTCCCTAGCGCTATATCTAGGTGCAGGGTGCGGCACCCCAAAAACCATCATAAGCTGGGAATCCCAGTGATATACTATGGTTAATAATTAGTGATAAGAAGCCGAAGCTATATATAAAGAGAGAGATAAATGAAATGTAATTAAAATAGGAGAGAGATAGTGTTAGTGAGGGAAAAGTGTTAATAGAATGTAAGGGCATGCCGCACTAAAGCCACCCAGCCCATCCAGTCCAGGAGCACCGCACCCCACACCACCGTTACCCTAAATTGGGTCTACGATTAACCAGCAAGGAGCCACATGATAATGGCTCCTTACTTGATATATCCAAACTAAGAGCTACCTACCTTGGAGCAACCCCAAACTACTCCATGTGGCATATCAGGACCCACATCTCCTCCTAATATGGGCTCCCTTCTGCCTCTAACAACATACATACAGATAGTGGTAGATGCTCAATTAGTTCAGTAGCATTTCCCAGGTGCATGAGGGAGGGGTTAAATACTGGGTAAGTAAAACAAGACATTTTTTCCCTCAGCTCACTGAGTAATGTTAGTAACCAATCTAGAACACTACATGATAATAGAATTCAGAGATATTGGTTACATATACCTGCGCAGGTGTATGCTATGCCCCCAAGCAGCGTCAAGGCTTCTCTGTATATTGGGGGTCCCTAGCGCTATATCTAGGTGCAGGGTGCGGCACCCCAAAAACCATCATAAGCTGGGAAGCCCAGTGCAGCATGCGGAATAGTTTGCGATGTCAGCGATGACAACGTCCAACCTGATTAGTGGGAGGGTCAAAGCTACTCACATTTGCACAGACTGAAAAAATCTTTAGTTGGTTCGGGAATTGCGCATTGATTGGCGAACGTATTGCGATCCATTCGTATTTCTCATGAAAATTTACATGGGTTGGGTTTTCTTACTGTCTGGTAGCCGGCTATCTACTCGCAGTCATCTGCAACTTTGCACAAAATACTTTGCTTGCAGAAGTCTGCTCCACACACTTAAAGGTATTTTACAAAATACCATCATATTTATTTTAGACAGTTTCAAGAAACCCTGCACGTCTGGCTTCCTGCTTAAAAACTCTAGGCTTAATTAGGCCTCTTGAATCCAAATTTAACCAACCCCCGACACACTCACTCACCTGCTGGGATCCTGCCATGGAGCAAGAGTCCGCTGTCTGCTCATTTGACTGCAATACCCCCGATGGGAAATGGATCCCTTGACAACAGCGAGAAAATGATGTATGCGACTGTGTAAATAATAATTTGGAATCCACGCAGAGAAACAAGCCCATTATTCTGTGCGCTGCAGAAACAACATGCCCGGTTTAACTGTATGAAATCTGACACAAAATGGACACCAGCCACTAATTCGAGGCGCCACTTCACAGTCAGACAGAACAGTTTAACCGCAGGCCTACGCTTTGTTGCTATTGCTAGGCCTCGCGTCGCATTATTCCACATATGTGGAAAAATATTCTCTCAGTTCACAGTGGGGTTAGATATTTTATTCATAAGCTGGCTTATTTGCTAAAAAAACAAAAACGAAACATATTTAAAAAGAGACAAGGTTGCTCGCTTGGTCCACCGAGTATAGCGGGAGCTTTCCATTTCAGACACATGAAGACTTTGGCAGGGAGACAAATCTGTTCTGGCAGACCAAAATGCCTTTTTGATGGAATAAATAAAATGCTTAGTTATTCTCTGGCCACTTCTTTTTGTTGATAGAAGACATATCACCTATGCCCCCCTTGTGTCCGTTCTGCTCCCTCTTTCAGATTCTTAAACAACGTTCTCTCCCCACCGGAGCCTCTTAAACCATGGTTGTCAAAAGCTGAAATTCACATCTGGAGAAAAAAAAAAATAGAAATGTTTTCCCTACAGATATCGGTTTAAGATTAACGGAGGAATTATTTTATCGTTTTATAATACTAGGTAACAACACACTTATTATCTGGTTATGGTCGAGTAGTTTGAAAGTATTTACATTTATTTATTTTGGTTGTCAACTTTTCAGAGAAACTTTGTTTTCATGAAAAGAAAAAACTTTTTAATAATGCACACAAAGCTAAGAGTGCTATCTGTATTGTCCTGAACCAGTCTAGGGATAGCCATTGACTATCGATGATTCAAAATCATTGATATTTTATAGTCGATGTAGAATAGTTTTAGTTCTGGGGAGAACCAGATGGTTTCACTCCATCAATGTCAAGCACAAACAGTTTCTTTCTTTTTTCCCCATGGGGCCAGGACACGGAACATAGCTGCACCGCCACACTCATGAAGCCCCACCCCATGTTTTGATTGGCCCACAGGCCACTCAGTCAAAGTAGTATGCCATTATCAATGTGCAGTTGCACTATTGCTATTGATGGCAGCCATTGATGGCAATGGTATCGATGACCATCCCTAAGCCACTCCAGGATACTGGGTCCTTCCTGTATCTTGTTGCACAAAAATTTCAAGGGCATACTAATGACAATGGGGCTAATTCAGCATGGATCGCTAATTCGCAGACGTCTGTTAGGAGAAAGCTGCTGCCCAAACAGAGAAGAGAAAATGTCCATTGCTGTCTTGCAAGAGAGTTGTGAATAGATCGCTAATCGCAATCCAATCCCAAATCCATACACAACACCCGAACCATCAAACAATATTTGCAACTGACACAGGGTGGAAGCGGTCCTCATTGTCGTCACAGACCCTCCTCCAAAATGCCTGGGCACATCTGCATTTTTCCAACCAATATCAGTTTTCCACCGCCGAATGCCGTCTTCCTGTCAGACAAGCTATTTTAGGAGCAGTTTATGTTGATTGGTTTTTGCTCTGAGACCCCATTAGCCAATGCTGATGGTCAGCCACATGGAGCCGCGACCCCATGCTAAGAAGGTCGGGACCCACTTTAGGGTCAGGACCCACAGTTTAAGAACCGCTGGTTTATAGTATTAAATATCTTTATTATTGCATGATGAGATTGCATATTTTATTTATTAACAGTTTCTTATATAGCGCACACATATTCCACAGCGCTGTACAGACAATATTTGAACATTCACATCGGTCCCTTCCCCGGTGGAGCTTACAATCTATATTCCCTACCACATGTACACGCACACATTCATTCGAGGGTTAATTTTGTTAGGAGCCAAATAACCTACCAGTATATTTTTGGATTGTGGGAGGAAACTGGAGTACCCGGAGGAAACCCACGCAAGTACGGAGTGAATAGACAAACTCTGCACAGTTAGGGGAATGGAATCCATGACGTCAGAACTGTGAGGCAGTAATGCTAACCATTACACCATCCGTACTGCATAAGATACCTTGGGGCAGAAAAAGCCTTAAAAAGAGATAAATGGAAGGGTGACAAGGAGAGATAAACATCCAGCCAATCAGCTCCTTACTGACTTTTTTCAAACACACCCTGTAACATGGCAGTTGGCAGGTGATTGGCTGGACGTTTATCTCTCCTTATCACCCTTGCATTTATCTCTTGTTAAGGCTTAATAAATCCGGCCCATTGTATGCAAAATTACTGCATACGATGTATCTCACAGGCGGCTCAACCGGTGATCCCGTGGGAGAAGTCGCACAAGTGTATGGCCAGTGGTATCGTTGCATCATTCAAATTAAAATTAACCTTATCTGATGTTTGTGGGTTTTTTTATGAAGGAAGTTAAAGTTTTCCTCATACTGAAATAACTCCGCTTCTTTTTAACCAGCAGTTTTACTTCAAGCAAAAGAAAAAAAACCTGAGCTATGTATGTCACAGTTATATTTGTAATATCGCTACTTAGAAAGTGAGAGACTATTCAATGAATCTATTAGCTGTTCTCTGAAGTAACTCGCTCGCATTTCCCAGGGGTCTAGCCTGCTTCAGCCTCTTTGAAATTACGTTCCTCCACTCTGATACAGTATATTGAATTGCTTTAAAAATAATAGCACAAATTCTGATTTGCTCACTTCTATTCTCCTGTCTTGGGGTATATATATTATTTTATTTGCATTTCCAGCATTCTATTTGCATCAAAAAGCAACTCTGTCAGTGGTAATTTTACCTTTTAAAAAAGCCTCTGCACAGAGTTTTGAAAGAGGAGCTCACTACTGTGCAGTTTCCAGTCCTCCCTTTTTCCAGGGAGGCTTCATGCCCTATTCCAAGATGGCCACCACGATCACTGCTGAGCATGTGCTAGGGCCATCTTTTTTTTTCTGTGTAAAGTGACATGGTGTGAGCGAGTCTCCTGCTTAGGTTCTGTGAGATAATTGGTTATTACGTGGCATAGGATCCCTGCATCATTGTATGCACTCACCAGCTGGGGAGCTTTATAACACCACACTCTTCTCAAGCTCTTCCCCATCACCAATGTACATGCAACAGTGAGTACAGCTGTACCTATCTATTAATAAACTAACACCACTTGATTAAGTAACTAGGCAGTTTGTATTGTGAGCCATCTGTTGGTCTGTGCTTGTATAAATCTTCCATATCAACACCTGCAAACACCATTTCCAGAAATATATACTGTAGTATACTGTATATTCTGTTCAAGCTTCTCCACATGGTGACAGATTAAAATCATTAATCTTTAAATGAAGCCAAACAGGGTCGGTCTGAGGCTAATGTAATGTCATCAGCCAATAATATTCCATGTACTGTATAGTAACAGCATAATAACATTACTGGGGTTGAACCCACAGCCATGACCCCCTGCAATCCTGCTAAATGAAATGCATGCACACTTTTAAAGTTAAGATTCCAAGAGACAAAAAGTATCTCACCTGGAATAACCCGGATGTATTGGAGACAGAAATACAATGTTACAGCCCATGAAGTATATATCAATATGTGTCACAACTTGTGAATGTAAAATGTTCCAAAGCGATGAAATGAAGACTTTTGCTGGCCAGTAAATCCTCATCTTTGCAGCATTTTTATACTGCTTATAATCTGTAAACTGTAGCACAGAACGCCCAACGTGCGTGGCGTGGAATCAGAGTGCTGTGCTATTTTCAGAATTGTTCAATGATTTTATTTCAGCTGGAAACTCTTGTAAATGTCATATATTAGAATAATGAGCAGGTAAAACAATGTGTTTGACAGGGTCTGCTCAAATATAATGCTTTTAGTTTTTTATTGAGAGCTTTAGTGATTCAAGCCCTCGTGTGACACATTATCTATTCTGTCCATAGCAATAAATGGAGCAATTAGACCATGAGCTCCTGGATTACCAGTGCAGGTACATACCTCCCAACATTTGATCAAAGGCTGGAGGGACAGCCCGCGTTTCAATTTATTTGGGTGTGACCTAGCAAAAGGGAGCATGGCCTGCACTTGCGAAGCTGCCGTGAGGCCACGTCCCATTTTTGCCATGTGGGGGCAGGCTCAGCAGCTCTGTGAGCTGCTGGCTATGCCCCCAGCTAAGGTGGCCAATCCTAGGATCGGGATCGGCGGGATCCCGGGATTTGGCCTCAAAAAGTCAGGGATTTCAATCCCGGGATTGGAGTATTAGTGGACAGCCTTCTTCTGTGCCTGCCCCCTTCCACTCTCCTCCGCACGCCCGCCTCTGCTCCTCTGCCCACCCGCCTACCTCCTTTCCAGCCTGCCTCTTCTCCGACTGCTGTGCTGTCTGCTAAGGAGGAGGTGCACGAGCCTGGAGGCACCGTGCACCTCCAAACCCACTCCACTCCCGGCCGGCTGGCCCTCCACTAATGTAAGTAGATGTTCGGGTCAGCCGGTGTGGGGGTGGGTATGAGACACGCCTTACACAACTAGGGATGCCAATCCCGGGATCCTGGGAATCCCGGGATTGAGCATTTTTCAATCGCGGATCCCGGGATTTAAAAAATGGCCTGGGATTGGCATCTCTACCCCCAGCCCCTCTGGCTGCAGAAATAGACGCTGTGCATCTGTTCACGGATGACAGGGCTGAACTCCCAACTGCCACCCAGCCGCGGGACACTGCTGGCCGCGGGAGGGACACCGGAAGGTCCCAAAAAACCGGGACGTTTGCGCGATAAGTGGGACAGTTCGGAGGTGTGCAGGTATGACACCATCCTAAATAATGACGTCAGCGTCCCCCAGCGATGGAAATAAAAAGCCGTTTTAACTAAAGATGTGCGGCGGCCACTTTTTCGGGTTTTGGTTTTGGTTTTGGATCTGGATCTCCCTTCGTGTTTTGGATCTGGATTGGTTTTGGCAAAACCACCCTTGCGGGTTTTGGTTTTGGTTTTGGTTTTGGATCTGGATCTATTTGGAAAAATGCTAAAAATTGCTAAAATAATAGTTTTCAGGCCTGTTTTTGCCCCTAAAGTGTTATTGAGCTCAATAACATTAGTTTCCACTCATTTCTAGACAATTTTGATCACTTCACAGCTCACAAAATCGTTTTCATTTACTGTAGTAGGGCCATAAGGTTATCCCGATGTAGCTGGATGACTAAGCTAGGCGACAGCAGTGGGCATCACATACATGTGGACCTTACACTTCCAACCTGGCACATGTCGGAAGCAGAGCAGCACTACAGGGGCAGACATTGTGGCAGTTTAATAACCCCCCCCCCCTTGTAGCTGCACTCCTCTTTTAGAACCTCCACACCATTAGCAAGAGAAGAGAACATTTGATTAGTTTAATATCTAACAAGACCCCTATCTGGCGTGAGGTCACGTGGTTTGTGAAGATACCTCCTTATCAAACTTGATCAGACAGGCTAGGCGTACGTTTTCCATTTCCTCCCTCACCACTTCACCACATTACATGTGTTCCTCCCGAAGGCACGCACTTGGTCTAGTACACTGACCATCAGCAGCTGTTGGGACTACTTCTTCCCAAACATTTATCAATCCATCCATACTATCCCAAAAGGAGGATATACTCTGGATGTCACTGATGACATCTATTCTTCGCCAATAGAGAAGGACCGATCTTCGTTCAAAGCTATACTAGTAGCTGCGCTCCTCTGGTAGAAGATCCAATCAAGTACCAAAACCCCTGTTTGGCTTGATTGAGCACTCTTCCTCATGTTCAGCCAAGGAGCAGTGGGCGTTTCGTGCAGCACTTATTTAGTCTGCAAGGTAGTATCTGATTATATCAGTTTAATATCTAACAAGACCCCTATCTGGCGTGAGGTCACGTGGTTTCTGAACGCTGGGAGCATTACCAGTTGCCTCCTCATCCATCACCTAATGGGTGGAGGGGGGTGGGGTAATTGGTGGCAGGGGTTGGGTAATTGGTGGCCTCCACCTCTCTAGGACCCCAGGTTAGGAGATCCCTATATAGGTCTACCCTTATAGACCGCTATCTATGTAGTAGGGTCAATTAGTCTGCTACATCTGTCACCCAATTCACCGCTAAGGTTAATTTGTTTGAGCTGGCTGGCTAGGTGTGTTTTCCCTTACCTCCCTCACCACTTCACCAAATCACGTGTGTTCCTCCCGAAGCCAAGCACTCGGTCTAGGAATGAATAAGACCATGGATGTCCCTGAGGACATGTTTTCATCCATTATGGATGGGGTGGAGAGCAAATCACCCATCTCCCCACCATTCATCCATCAAAGATTTAAAAATTTATGATGCTACAAAGAGCCAACAAATGACGCAGAAAGAGGTGCAAGAAAAAGATTTGCTGGGGCCCTGCCACCCAGCCATCCATCCATCCGGGACATCCTATCCAAAAAGTACGATAGGAAGGGATAAGACCATGGATGTCCATGAGGACATATTTTCATCCATAATAGATGATGTGGAGAAAGACACCACCCATCTCCCCACCATTCATCCATCAAAGATTTAAAAATTTAGGACGCTACAAAGAGCCAACAAATGACGCAGAAAGAGGTGCAAGAAAAAGATTTGCTGGGGCCCTGCCACCCAGCCATCCATCCATCCGGGACATCCTATCCAAAAAGAAGTACGATAGGAAGGGATAAGACCATGGATGTCCATGAGGACATATTTTCATCCATAATAGATGATGTGGAGAAAGACACCACCCATCTCCCCACCATTCATCCATCAAAGATTTAAACATTTAGGACGCTACAAAGAGCCAACAAATGACGCAGAAAGAGGTGCAAGAAAAAGATTTGCTGGGGCCCTGCCACCCACCCAGCCATCCATCCATCCGGGACATCCTATCCAAAAAGAAGTACGATAGGAAGGGATAAGACCATGGATGTCCATGAGGACATATTTTCATCCATAATAGATGATGTGGAGAAAGACACCACCCATCTCCCCACCATTCATCCATCAAAGATTTAAAAATTTAGGACGCTACAAAGAGCCAACAAATGACGCAGAAAGAGGTGCAAGAAAAAGATTTGCTGGGGCCCTGCCACCCACCCAGCCATCCATCCATCCGGGACATCCTATCCAAAAAGAAGTACGATAGGAAGGGATAAGACCATGGATGTCCATGAGGACATATTTTCATCCATAATAGATGATGTGGAGAAAGACACCACCCATCTCCCCACCATTCATCCATCAAAGATTTAAAAATTTAGGACGCTACAAAGAGCCAACAAATGACGCAGAAAGAGGTGCAAGAAAAAGATTTGCTGGGGCCCTGCCACCCACCCAGCCATCCATCCATCCATCCATCCGGGACATCCTATCCAAAAAGAAGTACGATAGGAAGGGATAAGACCATGGATGTCCATGAGGACATATTTTCATCCATAATAGATGATGTGGAGAAAGACACCACCCATCTCCCCACCATTCATCCATCAAAGATTTAAAAATTTAGGACGCTACAAAGAGCCAACAAATGACGCAGAAAGAGGTGCAAGAAAAAGATTTGCTGGGGCCCTGCCACCCAGCCATCCATCCGGGACATCCCATCCAAAAAAGAAGTACGATAGGAATGGATGAGACCATGGATGTCCATGAGGACATATTTTCATCCATAATAGATGATGTGGAGAGAGAAATCACCCATCTCCCCACCATTCATCCATCAAAGATTAAAAAATTTAGGACGCTACAAAGAGCCAACAAATGACGCAGAAAGAGGTGCAAGAAAAAGATTTTCTGGGGCCCTGCCACCCAGCCATCCATCCATCCGGGACATCCCATCCAAAAAAGAAGTACGATAGGAATGGATGAGACCATGGATGTCCATGAGGACATATTTTCATCCATAATAGATGATGTGGAGAGAGAAATCACCCATCTCCCCAACATTCATCCACCAAAGAGGTAAAAAAATTAGTACGCTACAACAGCCAACAAAACGACGCAGAAAGAGGTGCAAGATGACATTGTCCTTGGGCCCTCCCACCCACCCTTATGTTGAATACAGGACATGCACAGTTTAACAAACCAATCATTTCAGCGACAGGGACTGCAGCGGGAGGGACTGTCAACTGTGGCTGAAATGATTGGTTTGTTTGGGCCCCCACGAAAAATAAAAGGCAATGGGCATTGCACAAACTGGCTTTACAAGAGGTCATCCTCAGCGTCAGATTCCTCAGCCTCATCCTCTTCTTGACACACAATTAATTCGTCGTCGCTGGAATCAACCAATACAGGAGGACTGTGTGCAGTAGGAGGACGTAAGTGTTGGCGAAGGAGGTCCAGTTCGTGGAATTTGAAATTCATTTTTATGAAGAGCATCTTCTCCACGTTTTGTGGAAGTAACCTCCTACGCCGATCGCTAACAAGGTTCCCAGCTGCGCTGAAGACTCTCTCAGAATAGACACTGGAGGGTGGACAACTTAAATAAAGCAAAGCCAGTTTGTGCAAAGGATGCCACATTGCCTTTTTTTCCTGCCAGTAATGGAATGGACAGTCTTACATACCTATATTGATGCTATCAGCAAAGTAGTCATCCACCATTCTTTCAATGGTGATAGCATCTGTGGCAGTCGACGTGTCCATGATGCTAGGAAGCTCCTTCAGTCCGGACCAGATGTCAAATAGATTTCCGGACTGAATAGCAGTCGGTCTTCTAGGAAAATTGAGCTTTTTCCTCGCAACCCCTGTGGTAGAAATTGAAGGAGAAGTTGTGCGCCTGCCACGTTCCGCTTCAGCTGACAATTTTTGGACCAAGAGGTCTTTGCACCTCTGCAGATTTGTTCCCATTGGTAACAAAGACACAATGTAAGACTTAAACCTAGGATCCAGCATTGTCCACAAAATGTAAAGATCTGATTGTAAGACATCCGCGACCCTTGGATCGTTGCAAAGGGAACTAATGGTGTGATCCACTAGCCCAACATATCTAGCAGAATCAGTGTACTTCAACTCCTCCTTCAATTTCTCCAACTGCTTCTGCAAAAGACCTATCAAGGGAATGACCTGGCTCAAGCTGGCAGTGTCAGAACTAACTTTGCGTGTAGCAGCCTCAAAGGGCTGCAGGATCTTGCACACCACGGAAATTATTCTCCACTGAGCTTGGCTCAGGTGCATTCCCGTTCCTCTCCCTATGTCATAGGTCGAGGTGTAGCTTTGGATGGCCTTTTGCTGCTCCTCCATCCGCTGAAGCATATAGAGGGTGGAATTCCACCTCGTGACCACCTCTTGCTTCAGCTGATGGCAGGGCAAATTTAGCTTTTCTTGCAAGTCTTGCAATCTCCTGCACGCACTTGCAGAATGGCGAAAATGTCCACAAATTTTCCGAACAACGGACAACATCTCTTGAACACCCCTGTCCTTTTTCAAGAAATGGTGCACCACCAAATTTACTGTGTGAGCAAAACATGGGACATGTTGGAATTCGCCCACATGTAATGCACTCACAATATTGGTGGCATTGTCGGATACCACAAATCCCGAGGAGAGTCCAAGTGGGGTAAGCCATTGCGCAATGACTTCCCGTAGTTTTTCTAGGAGGTTTTCCGCTGTGTGCCTTTTACTGAAACCGGTGATACACAGTGTAGCCTGCCTCTGAATAGCAATGGGAGATGATGTTGCTGCTGCTGCTGTTGGTGCTGCTGCTGAAGGCAATACATCCACCCAGTGAGCAGTCACAGACATGTAGTCTTTTGTTTGCCCTGTTCCGCTTGTCCACATATCCGTGGTTAAGTGGACAGTGGGTACAGAGGCATTTTTAAGGACAGTAACAACGCTTTTTTTAATGTCCGTGTACAGCCTGGGTATTGCCTTCCTGGAGAAGTGGAACCTAGATGGAATTTGGTAACGGGGACACAGGATCTCTAGCAACTGGGTAAAACCCACAGAATTAATTGCGGATACTGAATGCACGTCTATTACCAACATAGTTGTTATGGCGTCAGTAATACGCTGTGCAACGGGGTGACTGCTGGCATACTTCATCCCCCTTTCAAAGGATTGACTTACAGTCAGTTGCTTGGCTAAGTGATCAGGACTAGCATTCCTGGTCCCTTTCCTTGAAGCAGCAGCAGCAGCAGAAGCAACAGGTGTACCTGATAAGGATGCTTCTGAGGAATCCAGGATAGGAGAGGATTCAGTCAGGATCATGACATTGGGTGCAGGACTACTTCCCAATCCCATAATCTCTGAGGATGGGGATGATGCAGTTGTTTGAGGAGATTGCAGGACCTTGGATTTAACAGAGAAAGGGGAGCAGGACGGTGACGCTGGGCGGGCTGCTACATGTTTGTTCACAGTTTCTTTTGACAAAAACTTCTGATGGATGCGCTGCAAATGCCGTAACAGTGAGGAGGTCCCAAGGTGCTGCACGTCCTTACCTCTACTTACAATAGCTTTGCAAACGCTACACACGGCTTGACAGTTGTTGTCCGGATTTGGGTAGAAATAATTCCATACATACGAGGTGGATTTTTTGGTCTTTTGCCCTGGCATGACAATGGGCTTTTCCACACCCCGGACAACAACTGTCTCCGTCGGTGCCTTAAAACAAACAACATCATCCCCAACATCGTCATCATCCGCATCCCTCTGTGTGCCAGCTTCACCAACAGAATCCACATCCAATTCCTCAGAAGCATCCTCAATAACCAGGTCAAAATCTTGACTGGGGATGCTCTTGCACACACTTGCAGAGGGCATGCAAATGGTGGAATGAACCTCCTCTTCACAAACAGTATATGAAAGGTCCGGCTCACATATGGCATCCACGGACACACTTAGACTCTCCTCTGGGATTTGTGACATTTGTGAACTCGCCTTTGTCTTAAAAACTTTCATTCTTTTTTTTGTAGTAGCAGAAGGGCTACCATCATTCTTCTGAGACGCTGTACCATCAGTCAGAAACAAAGGCCAAGGCCGTAGCCTTTCCTTCCCACTGCGTGTGGTGAACGGCATATTGCCAATTTTATTTTTCTCCGCACGTGACTTAATTTTTTTTTTATGGACCATTGTAAAATTTGATTTCTGCTTTGCTTTTACATGGCCTCTAGGCCTTTGACCATCGGCCTTGCCATCATGAATCTGACTGGTGGTAGCAGCTTCAGAAGTTCTATCAGGTTGCTGATCTCCCACTATTTCCTCCTCCATCATCCTCCCCCCAAAAAAAATTTTTAATACTTTTTTTTATTTTTCTGATTTTTTACACTGGACACAGCCTGTGACACTGGACACTGCCCCTGGTCACTGGACACTGCAGCACGACACAGCCCGTTACACAGGATATATGTCGTCACACTGGACACTGGATTTATGTCGTCACACTGGACACTGGATATATGTCGTCACACTGGACACAGGATATATGTCGTCACCAGGGGCGGATTGGGAATTAAAACCAGCCCGGGAAATATCTTGACGCAGCCCTGGGAGGGGGGGGAGGGGTGATGGGCTGTTGCGCGCCGCAGGCGCGCCCAATTTTTGGGGGCGTGGCCTAGCAATATGGGGTGTGGCCTATTTCAATGAGGCCACGCCCCGTTTTGCCACTGTGGGGCATGGCTAGTGGCTCTGAGCTGCTGGCTATGTCCCCGGCAAGGACAGAGAGAGTGACAACAGACAGAGAGTACATCCATGGGTACAAATAAGAAATCCATGGGTACAAATAAGAAATATAATTTGTCTGTAAAATACCAGAACCTACCAAATCAGCAATGGATATCCATACCAGGTTGAACTAGATGGACGCAAGTCTTTTTTCAGCCTTACCTACTACTACGAAAGAGTGACAGCGGGGACACAGAGAGAGCCACATATGTATATTGAGCATCACTGTGTGTGGCCTATGTATAATGAGTCCATTATTCATAGGTCACACACCGTGATGCCCATTATACATATGCCATACACCGTGATGCCCATTATACATAATTGAAATGTCATCCGAGAATGGAGCATGAGTGCGTTCAGCGCTGCGCTCTCCTCCTGTCTCTCAGCTCATCATTGTAGTTCAGCTGCTAGCAGCCAGTGGTGGGTAAATGGTGCTGCCAGATGGTGTGCCCACAGTGCAAATGCACTGTGGGCAAGGCACAACTGGCACACAGATAGTTACTTTCTTTTACTTACCATGTTCTTGGTCTTCTTTCTTCTCCTTCTGTCTTTCTCTTTTCTTCTCCTTCTGTCTTTCTCTTTTCTTCTCCTTCTGTCTTTCTTCTCTTTTCTTCTCCTTCTGTCTTCTAGGGCTCCTCGCTGTATGCTCCTCACTGAATGATGCAAAATCTTATGAGGTGGGAGGGGGTCTCTTTTCAAGTGTAAAGGCCCCCCCTCCACTATTGCACTTTGGAATGTTTAATCCGATGCAGAGCAATCAAATTAAATCAAATTAAAATGTAAAATGGAGGTAGAATCTACCTTCATTTTACATTCCCTCTCCCCCAGGACCCAGATAGCAGCATATTCTACCAGGTACCAGCATCTTCTACATTCATACATCCTACACCCACTGCCGCCATCATTTATACATACTACACACACTGCCGGCCTCATTCATCCATTCTACACACACTGCCACAATCATTTATACATACTCATCACACTGCCGCCCTCATTCATACATACTACACACAATGCCGCCCTCATTCATACATCCTACACACACTGTGGCCCTCATTCATACATTCTACACACACTGCCACCATCATTTATACATACTCCACACACTGCCGACCTCATTCATACATTCTACACACACTGTCACCCTCATTCATACATCCTACACACACTGTGGCCCTCATTCATACATACATACTACACCCACTGCCTCTCTCATTCATACATACTACACACACTGACGCTCTCATTCATACATACAACACACACTGACGCTCTCATTCATACATACTACACACACTGCCGCTCTCATTCATACATACTACACACACTGCCGCTCTCATTCATACATACTACACACACTGACGCTCCCATTCATACATACTACACACACTGTGACCCTCATACATACATACTAAACACACTGCCGCTCTCATTCATACATACTACACACACTGACGCTCCCATTCATACATACTACACACACTGCCGCTCTCATTCATACATACTACACACACTACCACTGTCATACATACATACTACACACACTGACACTCCCATTCATCCATACTACACACACTACCGCTGTCATACATACATACATACTACACACACTGACACTCCCATTCATACATACTACACACACTGACGCTCTCATTCATACATACACACACACTGCCGCTCTCATTCATACATACTACACACACTGCCGCCCTCATTCATACATACTACACACACTGACGCTCCCATTCATACATACTACACACACTGCCGCCCTCATTCATACATACTACACACACACTGCCGCCGTCATTTATACAAACTACACACACTGACGCCGTCATACATACTACACACTGCCACCCTCATTCATACATACATACATACATACATACTACACACACACTGCCGTGCACGAGAGGCAGATTCCTGGCACGGTCAGGAAGCTCCGGGTCCGCCGCTGTATCCGTCCGACCTCCACTGTCTTCCGGAGACCCAGCAGCAGCAGTGCTGCAATAAGCCCCGCCGCCTCTTCCTACCGCAATAACTTCCCTCCCAGTCCGCCCGGCAGTACACTGCCCCCCCCCATCTGTCAGCCGAATGGGGGACGACGGGAGCGACGGAGTTCCCATGGGCGGAGACAGGCAGCTCCGCCGAGTAGACAGAGGAGCAAAGAAAAATAAATAAATCAGTGCCGGTACCAGCCCACTTCGAGCACTGTGTGTGTGTATATATATATATATATATATATATATATATATATATATATATACGCACACATGTATATATATATATATATATATTCATATACATACATGTATACATATACTGTGTATATATATATATATATATATATACATACACAAATATATATATAAACATACATATATATACATACACATATATATATATATATATATATATATATATATATATATATATATATATATATATATATACATATACACATACATACATATATATATACATACTTTTCCCTGAGGCCAAAAATTATTATTTATGGCAGTCCTACTGCCATTTCCATTTACAGTACCTGCCTCCTGCTGCCGCCTGCTTAACGCTACTGCCAGTGCCGCCCATCGGATCCCGGCTCCCCAGCCCAGCGCGCAAAACAGACCTGCGCGCTGCTGCTGCTGGGGAGGATCATGTGGACAGCATAGCCATTCTCCCTCCGGACCGCGGGAGCTGCTGTGTGCGCGCGCGCATGCGCACCAGCCCTCCCGCGGCCATTTTAGCTGTGGGAAAGTCGAGGCTGGCCGCGGCCATCTTCAGTCAGGGCACAGTGCCGCGGCCCTGCACGAAGATGCCGCGGCCAAGTAAGCGGCCTCCTCTGAAGTAATATGTGCCGGCCCACCGGGAAACAGCCCGGTTTCCCGGTGGGCCAATCCGCCCCTGGTCGTCACACTGGACACAGGATATATGTCGTCACACTGGACACAGGATATGTCGTCACACTGGACACAGGATATGTCGTCAGTCGTCACACAGGACAGGACACAGGATATATGTCGTGAGTGACTTGTGATAAGATATAGGCCGTCACACTGGACACAGCCCCTTGTATTAATGCTGCCCCTGTACACAGTGTACTACTCAGCAGCACTGCAGCCCCTGCGTGTGAGCACTGCAGCACGACACAGGATATATGTCGTCACACTGGACACAGGATATATGTCAGAGAGAAAGGTTTTGTGAGAACCCAGCGCTGGATGAGGTGCAGCTGTGTACTATGGAGAGGGTTAACGCCCTAACCCAATTAGAGACACATACAATACAGAGAATTATCCAAAGTACTAGCGCAGTAGTGAATAATTTTCTTATCACTTGGGATCTTCTATTTTCTGTATCAGATCCTTTCTGGTGTCTAATGGAAACTGACTTACAGTGAAATTCTAGCAGGTGTACCCGTAGCAGTTTCTTTAAGGACACTTCAATTTCTCAGGAGAACATACAGCATGAAATAAACTTACATGAGCTTCCATTCACGCGTGCACATCAAGGTTTCTTTGTCTTAGGATGATGACGGACCCAAATTGCAGGTAAAGTATTTATTTGCACAACAATCCAGGTATTCCAACATGAAAAAAAGGTAAAAAAATAGTCTCAAGCAGGTGGGTGGATCACTGACGGCTGTTATCCTCTGTCCTGGGTATGCTGCAGACAATGCCGGACGGGAGAGGAGAAGCTTGTGTACGCCGCTGCAGCCTCACGCTGCTTGTAGGATGCGGCCAATCAACGCGTTTCGGATAGTAGTCTATCCTTTTTCAAGATGTGCCGCTTGAGCTGCTGGAAGTGCTTTTAACAGCAGTCTATTACGTCATGTGACCGCAAGCCGGCCAATGGAAATTTTACCTATGTCCGGCTTCAAACATTTAGGGTACACACTGGGCAATTTCTTAAAATTTAAACATTTAGGGTACACACTGGGCAATTTCTTAAAATTTAAAATTGGGTACACACTAGGCAATTTCTTAAAATTGGGTGGCAATTAAAACATGGGTGACAATAAAAAAGTGAGTGACTTTTAAAATCAATTTAAATATCATATAAAATAGTAAAGAAGTGCGTTATACATAGCAGCATATTTGTTTTATATTTAGCAGCATAGTTAAACATATTGCACATAAAATAGATACAATATTGCACACAACCTGATTAAGCCTCCAGCAGATTAACATATAGATACATTAACTCATATATGAAGCCGGACATTTCAGAAGGGGGAAGAAAATGAGAGAAAAACGGTGGATTAGTATGTTTTATAGTTACATTATATCAGCCATTTGTATTCATAGTCTACATTTAGTCCGTTAGGGACCATAGTATTCATAGTGAATATACATTTCATTTCCATTCTGGCTAATCGTTCTTCTACATCATTTTGTCTCCAATTTGCTTTAACAATTTTGATGCCACAAAAAGATTTTAAACCTCTAATATCACAACTGTGCTTCTCCTTGAAATGTAAAGACACGTTATGCAGTTCATGCCCTTTTTTTATGTTACGGGCATGTTCTGCCAAACGGTCCTTGAGGAGCCTACTTGTACGTCCAACGTACTGTTTACCACAGTGACATTCCAATAGGTATACCACATTTTTAGAATTACATGTCACGAAATCATCAATGGTAAAATTTTCATTATTGACGTTAGATTTGTAATCCGTGACTTTGGGTGTAGTCTTACACACCTTGCACATTGGACATATACCGCAGCGGTAGAAACCCTTTGACAATACCCTGGTAGTTCTTTTGGGTACACTCTGGGCACTTCTAACCAGGATATTGCTGAGGTTATCCGCCCTGCGGTATGTAAATTTGGGGTGAGGTCCCACAAACTCTTTTAATAGAGGGTCTTTAGTAAGGACGCCCCAATGTTTACTTATGAGTTTTTCCAATTGTGTGTGCTGGGAGGTATATTTGGTGATAAACCTTATTTCCTTGTTTTCTTGTTTATCTTTTTCCTTTACTTTGGGAATAGTGGCATCACGGTTTTTGTTATATGCTTCCTGTATCCAAATTTGATCATATCCCTTTTGGTTAAAGTTGCTCTTCATCTCATCAGCCTGAATTTCATAGTCTTCTATATTAGTACAATTTCTTCTTAACCTGTAGAACAGTTCTACAGGTTAAGAAGAAATTGTACTAATATAGAAGACTATGAAATTCAGGCTGATGAGATGAAGAGCAACTTTAACCAAAAGGGATATGATCAAATTTGGATACAGGAAGCATATAACAAAAACCGTGATGCCACTATTCCCAAAGTAAAGGAAAAAGATAAACAAGAAAACAAGGAAATAAGGTTTATCACCAAATATACCTCCCAGCACACACAATTGGAAAAACTCATAAGTAAACATTGGGGCGTCCTTACTAAAGACCCTCTATTAAAAGAGTTTGTGGGACCTCACCCCAAATTTACATACCGCAGGGCGGATAACCTCAGCAATATCCTGGTTAGAAGTGCCCAGAGTGTACCCAAAAGAACTACCAGGGTATTGTCAAA
Source organism: Crinia signifera (assembly GCF_055691185.1). NCBI lineage: Eukaryota > Metazoa > Chordata > Amphibia > Anura > Myobatrachidae > Crinia > Crinia signifera. The sequence continues at coordinate 9,881,005 of NC_139227.1, read as the reverse complement.
GGGTTTCTACCGCTGCGGTATATGTCCAATGTGTAAGGTGTGTAAGACTACACCCAAAGTCACGGATTACAAATCTAACGTCAATAATGAAAATTTTACCATTGATGATTTCGTGACATGTAATTCTAAAAATGTGGTATACCTATTGGAATGTCACTGTGGTAAACAGTACGTTGGACGTACAAGTAGGCTCCTCAAGGACCGTTTGGCAGAACATGCCCGTAACATAAAAAAAGGGCATGAACTGCATAACGTGTCTTTACATTTCAAGGAGAAGCACAGTTGTGATATTAGAGGTTTAAAATCTTTTTGTGGCATCAAAATTGTTAAAGCAAATTGGAGACAAAATGATGTAGAAGAACGATTAGCCAGAATGGAAATGAAATGTATATTCACTATGAATACTATGGTCCCTAACGGACTAAATGTAGACTATGAATACAAATGGCTGATATAATGTAACTATAAAACATACTAATCCACCGTTTTTCTCTCATTTTCTTCCCCCTTCTGAAATGTCCGGCTTCATATATGAGTTAATGTATCTATATGTTAATCTGCTGGAGGCTTAATCAGGTTGTGTGCAATATTGTATCTATTTTATGTGCAATATGTTTAACTATGCTGCTAAATATAAAACAAATATGCTGCTATGTATAACGCACTTCTTTACTATTTTATATGATATTTAAATTGATTTTAAAAGTCACTCACTTTTTTATTGTCACCCATGTTTTAATTGCCACCCAATTTTAAGAAATTGCCTAGTGTGTACCCAATTTTAAATTTTAAGAAATTGCCCAGTGTGTACCCTAAATGTTTAAATTTTAAGAAATTGCCCAGTGTGTACCCTAAATGTTTGAAGCCGGACATAGGTAAAATTTCCATTGGCCGGCTTGCGGTCACATGACGTAATAGACTGCTGTTAAAAGCACTTCCAGCAGCTCAAGCGGCACATCTTAAAAAGGATAGACTACTATCCGAAACGCGTTGATTGGCCGCATCCTACAAGCAGCGTGAGGACAGACCTGCAGCTGCGTACACAAGCTTCTCCTCTCCCGTCCGGCATTGTCTGCAGCATACCCAGGACAGAGGATAACAGCCGTCAGTGATCCACCCACCTGCTTGAGACTATTTTTTTACCTTTTTTTCATGTTGGAATACCTGGATTGTTGTGCAAATAAATACTTTACCTGCAATTTGGGTCCGTCATCATCCTAAAACAAAGAAACCTTGATGTGCACGCGTGAATGGAAGCTCATGTAAGTTTATTTCATGCTGTATGTTCTCCTGAGAAATTGAAGTGTCCTTAAAGAAACTGCTACGGGTACACCTGCTAGAATTTCACTGTAAGTCAGTTTCCATTAGACACCAGAAAGGATCTGATACAGAAAATAGAAGATCCCAAGTGATAAGAAAATTATTCACTACTGCGCTAGTACTTTGGATAATTCTCTGTATTGTACAGGATATATGTCGTCACACTGGACACTGGATATATGTCGTCACACTGGATACAGGATATATGTCGTCACACTGGACAATGGATATATGTCACGCTGGACACAGGATATATGTCGTCACACTGGACACAGGATATATGTCGTCACACTGGACACAGGATATATGTCGTCACACTGGACACAGGATATATGTCGTCACACTGGACAATGGATATATGTCACGCTGGACACAGGATATATGTCGTCACACTGGACACAGGATATATGTCGTCACACTGGACACAGGATATATGTCGTCACACTGGACACTGGATATATGTCGTCACACTGGACACTGGATATATGTCGTCACACTGGACACTGGATATATGTCGTCACACTGGACAATGGATATATGTCACGCTGGACACAGGATATATGTCGTCACACTGGACACAGGATATATGTCGTCACACTGGACACAGGATATATGTCGTCACACTGGACAATGGATATATGTCGTCACAGTGGACACAGGATATATGTCGTCACACTGGACACAGGATATGTCGTCAGTCGTCACACAGGACAGGACACAGAATATATGTCGTGAGTGACTTGTGACACTGGACAATGGATAAGATATAGGCCGTCACACTGGACACAGCCCCTTGTATTAATGCTGCCCCTGTACACAGTGTACTACTCAGCAGCACTGCAGCCCCTGTGTGTGAGCACTGCAGCACTGAGTTAGTTAGTTAAATCACAAAAAAAACAAAGGGTTCAGGGCTAAACACAGGGCTTAGGGCTAAATAAATCACATCAGGGCACGGGCCACAGGACAGCCCCTGGACAGTGGACACTGCAGCCCCTGCGTGTGAGCACTGCAGCACGACACAGGATATATGTCTTCACACTGGACACAGGATATATGTCGTCACACTGGACACAGGATATGTCGTCAGTCGTCACACAGGACAGGACACAGGATATATGTCGTGAGTGACTTGTGACACTGGATAAGATATAGGCCGTCACACTGGACACAGCCCCTTGTATTAATGCTGCCCCTGTACACAGTGTACTACTCAGCAGCACTGCAGCCCCTGCGTGTGAGCACTGCAGCACGACACAGGATATATGTCGTCACACTGGACACAGGATATGTCGTCAGTCGTCACACAGGACAGGACACAGGATATATGTCGTGAGTGACTTGTGACACTGGATAAGATATAGGCCGTCACACTGGACACAGCCCCTTGTATTAATGCTGCCCCTGTACACAGTGTACTACTCAGCAGCACTGCAGCCCCTGCGTGTGAGCACTGCAGCACGACACAGGATATATGTCGTCACACTGGACACAGGATATGTCGTCAGTCGTCACACAGGACAGGACACAGGATATATGTCGTGAGTGACTTGTGACACTGGACAATGGATAAGATATAGGCCGTCACACTGGACACAGCCCCTTGTATTAATGCTGCCCCTGTACACAGTGTACTACTCAGCAGCACTGCAGCCCCTGTGTGTGAGCACTGCAGCACTGAGTTAGATAAATCACAAAAAAAAACACAGGGTTCAGGGCTAAATAAAATAAATCACAACACAGGGCTTAGGGCTAAATAAATCACATCAGGGCACGGGCCACAGGACAGCCCCTGGACAGTGGACACTGCAGCCCCTGCGTGTGAGCACTGCAGCACCTAGTTAGTTAAATCACACTACAGGGCTCAGGCCACAAGTCTACAACACAGGGCACAGCACAGCACGGAGCACATGGCACGGAGCACAGCACAGGGCAGTGAGGGCAGGTCACGGAGCACAGCACGGAGCACATGGCACGGAGCACAGCACAGGGCAGTGAGGGCACAGGTCAGGTCACGGAGCACATGGCACAGAGCACAGCACGGAGCACACGGAGCTTCCCAACCACCCTCTTCCCTCTCCAAGATTGGAGTGAAGATGGCGGGCGCGCGTGCGTCTTTTATAAGATCCCGCTCCCGCGAGAATCCGACAGCGCGATGATGACGTTCGGCCTCGTTATTGGTCCGGAATTCAGGCGGGAACACCCGAGCCGGCTCGGATCTGGCCCGGATCCCCGATATTCGGATCTGTCGGATCTCGGGGATCCGGACCCGCTCATCTCTAGTTTTAACTGACTTTTATTTTATGAAGGGGTAGAAATTATTTAATTTCTCTTCCATTTGGCTGCATACGAGGCAGTGGCATAACTAGACATTCATAGGCACCATAGGAAAAGGTTGTAAGGACCCCTTATTTATCAGCTGATGGTGCAAAACATATTACTTAGACAGTAAAGATGGGCCCCTTCAGCTCTGGGCCCCATAGCAGCTGCACCCCTTGCACCTATGGTAGTCACGCCCTTGATATGAGGGGATGTGTTCTTGGACACATCCCCTCGCATGTTAAGGGGGGGGGGGCAGGCGTTCGTCAGTGCTGCGTATATACCCTGCCTAGCAAGCAGGCTTGAATCAGTCCCTAGGTTGTTTGTTAACAGATTTTCAAAATAGGGAACATTTTAGCAGTACGAAGACTAGACTGAAACCTAATTACCAAATTGCTAAATCTGCATTTGTACTGTGCTTTATTTGCTTCTGGTAAATGACTGTGCCATTAATCTTCCTACGACTGTTCATTGCTTCTAACCACCTAAAATACAGACCCCGTGTTATAGACTAATAAGTGTAAATGAGATGCAGTTGGGTTCACAGTTATTTTAAAGCCAGTCATGCACCGAGGGAAAAGGGTCCAAGTACAGATACACTATGCAGTGGTGGTAAAACAAGATACACTGCTGCTATAAATTCAGAAAAACAACCACACAAAAGGTCATAACAATCATTATTTTATTATCTACACACTGTTAAATCCTTTATTTGATATTTATATAGTTTTTGAGATGAATAAAATGAAGAAGTTTCTTGCCAGATCATCCTTTTATTTAGAGACACTTATGAAATATGCAGGTTCTAGGGCTGATTAAAACCAGGCACCTGATCCAAGTGTGGTTGGAGGAGTTATTGCTGCTACTTACTGTACATGGAAGCGGTAGTATCATGTCTCCTGCAAGCATTACTGATCCGAGCGTCTTAGGATGGATCATCAGATGAACTGCATCAGCACGTCTGGCTGAATGACCCATGGCGCCACTGAAGGCCCAAGCAGGAGGCCAGGTAATCTCTATTCTCGAACAAAGGTCCAGTATCAGGCCTGTCTAGCTCCCAAGCCTTTTTAAAAATGACTGCTCCACTTCAGTCTATGCGGTATCAGAGATCAGACTGCTGGTGTTCTTCATCAGAGGTCAAGGCTGCCAACACATCTAGAGTAACACAGCTAGAATGCAGGGCATGGTCAGGGCCGTCTTTTCGTATGGGCTTAATGGGCACTTGCCCAGGGGCCCCAGGTGTATAAGGGCCCTATGCTGATAGCTGAGGATCCCCTTTTTCCAGAGATACCAGAATTTTGAAAATCGGCCCAAGGGAACTGGAGATATCCAACTTCAAAGCAGCAGTCCACATCCGACCTGTTAATTGCAATTCCCAGTTAGATTTCTCAGGTTATCTCTGACTTAGAGTTTTTCTAAGAGTATATGCCAAAAGCTGGGACTCTCCCCTTTCTGCGGACACTAGTGGCTTGTCTCTATCATGCCCAGAACCAGAGATATCAGCCTTCCAGCAGCCGGTCCCTGCTCCAGCTCCAAACGTCTGGTGTACAGTTTTATATTTTTGTCAATGAATTGCTCTGGCTCCTGATCTCTGATCCCCAAGTTCTCAGCAGCTCCTGAAAGTTGGGACTCTATGTTTTTATACTAATGAAGGCTAAGAAATCTATTTCCATATAATGGCGATATCTGCAGTCAAACAAGCTGCCCTTCCACCGGAAAATGACAAATATTAAGCCCACTCCATTATCCAACCCTCCCCTGCGTATAAAACCTCCCTGGAAGTCATTTACAAGGGACCCTTCATTCAGCTCAGTGCCCCCTTCCACACGTTCGTGTTCTCCCTCCCACCACCTGTGCAGTAAAGGAGTAATTAGCAGAAGTTACTGCTCCAGGTCCTACATGTTGAGTGGAAGATAGAGCACCCCCTGCCACCCGTGGGACATCAAAGCTGCTGCTGATAGCACCCCACACCCCTAGGAGGGGAGAATGGGTAAGGGCCCCAGTGCATTGCTTTGCCCAGGGGCCCACACTGCTGTTAAGACGGCCCTGGGCATGGTCACCGGTGCTCGGAAAGAAATCCACTATGATGATTGTGACCTGGAGAGTCTTCTGCTTTGAAGCCCTTTAGACAATCCTGGGTCTAGGTAATTTATACCCACCGCCCTCAGTTCCTCTATCAGCGAGGGCCAGCTTGTTAATTATGGGGCGATTTGGGACATTATTATCTGATGTTCCAAGCAGGGCTATTTTTGTGCAGGCTCTAGCAGGAACTGTGGCCCTTATTCTAGTTCACTCTTTCTGACAAAATATTTGTTAGATGGACAAAACCATGTGCACTGCAGGTGAGGCAGGTATTACTTGTGCAGAGATAATTAGATTTGGGTGGGGTTTTACACCTGCCTCACCTGCAGTGGAAATGGTTTTGTCCATCTAACAAATATTTTGTCAGAAAGAGTGAACTAGAATAAGGGCCACAGTTTCTGCTGGAGCCTGTACAAAAATAGCCCTGGTTCCAAGCAACTAGAATATCTCAGGTGTGGATGAACAATGTGAACTTTAAGTCCCGATTCAGCTCTTTTTACAATTCACATAGTCACGAAATTATTGGTTTGTTTTGGAAAAAGCAGTTTACAAAACCCAACGTACCAGTGACCTAATACTCCTTAGCATAGTCCTCATGTAAAGGAAGAGCAGGCGATTGATGGTTGCAGAAATAAGCAGGTGTAGGGCAGGGTAGTACCTGAGAAACACATTATTAATCAAGACAAAAGTCCTCCCAATGAGTCTGTTCTGATGCGCCATAATGCACACAGATATTGTAGAGTCACTGTGCATGTGACAAAGAAATACATTGTCTTCAGCACACACGTCATATGTAGTATCTGCACACTGATGGGGAATGCCAGTGCTTATAGATTGAGCTACAGTATCTGCCAATGGACCACACTCTTCAGTCTTGTGCATAGTAAATGCCTTACACCTTTTCAGTGTATTGTAATGGGGTGGAGGGGGGGGGGGGGTAGTTTATAAGAGGAGGGAGCCAATGTAATGTTTCCATGTGGGCCTCTTAGAAAATACATATAGGTCAATAAACATTGCAATTTTTGCAGCCCATGGTGCTGTGATTCCCATCATTAAGAGCTTGCAGTAAGAATAGTGTGTGTGGGGGGGGGGATAGGCCTCCAATACGTGGACTTGTAGTGTACAAAGGCAGAGTTTCCCATTAGGTGAATCTAGGTAACCAGTTGGAAATGCAGTTTGCATACTGGCGTTTGGGGTGCTGGCAGTCAAAATACTTGTGCCGGAATTCCTGCACCAGTTAGAAGCCGCTCACCTGACACAGCACACAATGCTAGTGCTGGAATCCTAACTGCCCTCATCCCAAGTGGAAGGTGGCGGAGGGTTAGGGTGGGGGTGAGGGGGAGGTGGATTAGTCACTACAGGATGGGTTAGGTTGCAATGGAAGAGGAAGAGAGTTAGGATCAGGCATCAAATGGGAGTTTTAGTCACTAAGAGAGTATGGATAGAATTAGGCACTAAGGGGGTACAGTTAGTGTTAGGCACTAATTGGGGTACAGATAGCTTTAGGCACTAATGGGAAAGTTAGGGTTAGGCTGTGGGAGGGAGCATAAGGGTTACACTGATTACTTATCTATGAGGGGTCAGTGTCCTCAGCGTTGTCATGCCACTGTCAGTCTTGGGTTCCCAACACACAAGTGTCACAGCCAAATGGGAAAGTGTGCTCAGAATGTGTTCTTCTATAATCTTTGCTTCTCCCTTTTCCGCAGAGAGGTATACCGGGCCCCGGTAACATTTTTGGGGCATGGCCTAATCGTGGGATTAATGCCCCCAAAATGTTTAGTGGGGGTGAAAAAAAACACACTCTAAAGTCGAGGGGTGAGTGTTATTTTTGTCCTCCCCCCTCAGCAGCAGCACACATCTACAGCATGTGCTGTGCTGACAGCAGGCTCAGCATGAGCTCACACGCTGTCATTGAGATGCTTATGCTGAGCCTGCTGTCAGCACAGCACATGCTGTGGGAGGGGGTCGGGCCCCTCCAGCAAGCCTGAGCCTGGGTAATTAGTACCCACTCCCCCCCCCCCCCCCCCCCCGGCAGCGCTGCTGACTACAACAAAGATTCTGACATGCCACAATAAGCATAGAAATAGAGATAGCAAACGCTTGGCAATCCCTGGTGTTTACTAATTGATACAGTATAGTCAGATTTAACTCATTTATATTTTATATATGTTCCTGTAAATTGTTTGTGCATAATTTTGCATCAGATGTAATAGAACACAGCATCCTGTATAGCGCATAACTTATTTACAAGTCAATCTGCAAGTGCAGAAAATACTTTTTCCAACTGTATCTGATTACTGTGGATTCTCTTTGTTCAGCTTCCTCCAGGCTCAGGACAAAGACAAGCACTTGATCAATGTCCGGAGAGAAAAATAGGATAAACATTGCAAGGTCCTAGAGGAGATGCCACTGCTCTGTGTCTGACTAATCTGCTAACTGTGGATGTAATTATATAGGAAAACAGGTGGAGGATGCTGTGGCCAGGGGTGGAGGAAGGGGGTGGGTGAGGAATCTGGTGTTGGGGAGGTAAGTTTGAGTAAAGGACAATAAGGTAACTTAAACGCTGGTACATAAATGCAATTATTGAAGCATAAAAATTCTATTCAATTTACATATGTATTTTAATATTAGACAAAAAAAGGGTTAAGTGTATAAATACACAAATGGTGTGACCCCTCCACTGGCGCAAAAAGTAGAGAAATAATCCGTCCCTACTTTGAAGGTGGTGTCTCCGCTTCTCCGCCTCTGAATTGGGGATATAACGTTCAAGGTTCTCCCCTTGACTTATATTCGGGTCTTAGGCTCTTCTTCCTGTACAGGGCTCACTTCCCCGGTGTTTTGGACCACCGGATGCAAACAGGGATAAAGCACAAGTAGAACCAAATATAGTGTAGTACTTTAATGAATAAAAATGAAATTCCAATGAAACACACAAAAGAGCGTAGGTGGGCAATTCCTCTAAATGGTGGAGAACTGGGTTTAAGCAGCTCTCTAAACTCGCTTAAGGGAAATATAAGGTCTCACTTCCTTGAGATCCAGATGGTGCAGGATGTCCACTTTACAGCTCTCAAAAACATCCCTGGTTCCCCCCGACGCGTTTCTACCTTCACCTAGGTCTTTTTCAAGGAGTTTGTGGCTTGTAGTCCTAGGTCAGATTTTATACCCTGGATGCCCAATCCAGGGATTTCTACCTATACACGTGATATATGTCTGATAAATTGCCGCCAAAGTTTTCGTCCTCAAGTTTCCAGTGGGTTGCGGCTATTATAAAGCCAAACTTCTGGTATCTGCATGCCCCATTTCCGGTGTACCCAGCCGGAACTGTCCGTCATTACTAGTTGTATGTAGGGTGTTCCCCTTGGTCACCAGCCACATTGTTACTGGCGCTTATCTATAACTCATTCCCTGTTGTTCACGGGATGTGTTAATTTCTCTTATTAGGAGATGAAGCTCTGGGCGCCATCTTGGATTAGGGAAAGTGTGCCAGAACTTCATTTGATATTAACAGAGGTTCATGGAATGGTGGAAAAAAAGATAAAAAAAAAGATATAAAATATGAATTATATAACAATGAAAGTGCGCAGAAATACTTCTAAAACAAGATGAAGCTAAAAGAACTGTGAATAAAATACAGGTAGATTACAAATAATTAGATGCAGAGAAACCATTTAAGTTCAAAGTCCGTATTAAGGCCCCCAGGCTTCAAGGTGTTGAATTTATGAATGAACTTCATTTCTTCTTTAGCTAGAGAGGAAATCGAAAAAAAAGGTCTTATTTCATTTCCTTTCACTATTTTTAAAGTGGGAAATTGTTCAATGTGAGCTACGGAAGAGTTATGAACCTGTTTAAAGTGTTGGGAGAGTGAGTGGGTCTCCAAACCTTTATTGATATTAATAAGATGTTCCCCTAATCTAATTTTGAGGGGTCTGGACGTGCGCCCTATGTAATAAAGATGACAGGAATATTCTATTGCAGAAATTACGTTCTTGGAGTTACCAGGAAGAAAATCTTCTATTTTATATTTTTCTTGTTGATTTTGATCATATCTACTTTTTTGTGTCCTTTGCTTTTGCGGCATAGGCTGCATCTGTGAAATCCTTTAGTTAAAATCTGACCCTTTGGTTTACCTTGGGGTAGTGCACTTTTCACTATTTTTGTAGATATCATTTGTGCCCGTCTATAAATAAATTTTGGGGCCTCTGGTAGATGTACTCTCAAGACAGGGTCTTTTTTCAAAATTCCCCAATTTTTCTTAAAAATCTCAATATTCTTGTGTTGTGTATTATAGCCAGTAATAAATGACCATTCATAAGCATTATTCTGATTTGTGTTTTATTTTGTTTTCTTTTTAAATAATTCTATTTCTTTCATTTTTTGGACAAGATTCCGCATATTCTGTGGGTCATATCTCATTTCCAATCCATATTTTAATATTAGTACAAGTATGTTCAATTTATGTGAGTCAAAACATGAAGTCTGTATCTACTGCAGATAAAGTGGGGCAAGAAGGGTTCACAAAAGTGCTGTACTAGCCTATAGTAAGAGACTCCTAAATTTGGAGAAGAGTATTCAAGTTAAGTGGGCAAAATACCCACTGACCATGAAGTGGGCGGGACTCAGTTGGCAATGATGCTGCTTGTGTTATTGTGGCCCTGTCCACAGAGTTGAGCAGACATTATTGCTGGCAAATCATGCCCCATCCAGCCTACACAAAGCCAGGAATACCGGGCAACCTTCATCTGATGTCATGTATCATATTACCCCGCCACCTGCTTCGTCTTTTCAAAGGCTTAGACTTGAAGGTCAAGGAGGGGGCACCGTGTACCTTTTGGCAGCTGCTGCAATAACTATAATGTTCCTGGAGATATGCTGAGTAGGGTAATCCCCTGCAGAATTGGTGCCCGAGCCATTTTCCTAGAGATATGCTTGACAGAGTTCCAGTGTATTGTAGGTGCAGAGGGTAATGTTTGTATGTATATGTGTGTGTGTGTGTGTGTGTGTGTGTGTGTGTGGGGGGGGGGGGGGTTAACAGAGGAGGGAACCCATGTAAAGTCTCAATGTGGGCCTCTTAGAAAATACATATAGTTCAACTACACCAACTTTTCAATGTTTCCAGGACATGGTGCTGTGATTTGCATCATTACGGCCTTGCTTCCTAATGTAGAATGCAGCGATTAGTTATACTGTGCAGGAAGCCGTGATGATGCAGTGCACCATGAATCAAATTGGAAAATTCCATGGACATCTCACTTTCTTTTTAAACTGGACAGTCCAGGAGCTTGATGCTGTCATTTGAAAGGCTGGTCTGCTCTCCCGACATCCATGAGACTCCAATAGCACAGTGACAAACTTGCGCACATGCAGATACTTTTATAGAGGCATGTAAACAACTCCTGCATTTGGACAGTCTGACCTTTAAGTTTTGCGTGATATAATTTACTCAGACATGTTATTTATTTGAATAATAACACACAGGGTCTGACTGATCGAGAGAGAGGCAGGAAAGGTGGTAGTAGGGCAAAGGGCAAGATTTAATCAGAAGTCTAGCATCAGAGATAATTAGAGAGAATGAGATATAAGTGGCAAGGCACCATAGCAGCGGTGCTAATGTTCACTCTCCAAGTCATTCTCAGTTCATTTTTGCAGCATGTACACAGTAATTCAGTACCTACAGGTGCATGTGAGATGTGGATAAATATTAGGCACATATTTCAGACATGGACGTAAGGTTCTTTTATCAATCTTGAGGCTCTTGTTAGTGAATAAGGATCAGAACACAGGTCTGGTCACTCAAACTCCTTTGGCTATCTAACATCCAGTTGGTATTTGTTTCTCTAGTTATTATTTGGATTCAGGGACAAGAGGCCAGATGCACTAAGCTTCGAAAAAGTGATAACATCGAGAGTGAAAAACAACCAACCAATCAGCTGCTGCCTGACAGTTTTCAAACACAGTCTGACATGGCAGGTAGGAGCTGATTGTCTGGCTGTTTATCACTCTCCATTTTATCACTTTTGAAGTGCATCTGACCCAAGAGCTGGTGTCACAGCATAGATGCCACGAGGAATACAGGAATACAGCCTCACCTATCTGCCAATGTGACAATGATTAATGGTGCTGAGCATCGGGAGCCAAGGCACACTGACTGCAGTGCATTACTGGGAGTTGACTATGAGACTACACAAGAGGGTGAGAGGCTTGAGCTCTGATTGGTGGTGCTCATCACATGCTTCTCAGGTCCATGGAGGACAGCAGCAGCAGCCTCATTGTGGAAGGGTTTTTAATCAGAGGCAGCACTGAGTCTGTGAGGTCTCCTACAGAGTAAGGTACAGATGGACAAACATGGGTTTTTCATGTGGCGTATATATATTAATCCTCCCCCATCCCCCCCCCCCGCAGTAACCCATTGACCAAGTTTATTGCTGTTACTCTTTGTTTTTTCTGTAATTATCTCATGCAGTTTGTGGCCAGTAATGACAAGTCAGAGAAACCCATGTCTAAAGTGCCCCCCGAAGGCTTAATCCGGCCCTGCCCACATCACATTGTTTTTTTTTTTTTTTTTTTTACTTTAATTTTTATTTGAACATTGGTCAAACATGAATACAACAACCTGCAACCCCTGTGAAATCCAACATATTTATTATTTATTTATTAACAGCTATTTAGATAGCGCACACATATTCTGCAGCGCTAGTTACATTATGAAAATCTTAGATACCCTCCAAGGCTGTGTGTAAAGAGAAGAGGCAGCATTTATACAATATGAATTAGTACAGTATATGTTACAGAGGATATTTAATATTTCTCCTTCCTCGATGGAATACAGCAGTTCTAGCTTATAGATGATGTCCGTAATGAACAACATGGTGCAGCTCAGTCTGCTTGTAAATTAATCATCCTGCTCCTATGTTTATATACAGGGACAACATCGTCCGCTCACAAAAGATTAATAGTAAATCTTTGCGCAGGATGTTAATGTCTTCATAGATCAATATTCTGCTGGAAGGCTTTTATAAACCAATTGGGTAAAATAAATAAATAAACAAACAAGAGTTCTAGGTGACTACGTGTGCATATAACTAAGCCAAGCAAGAATATAAAAGGGGACCCCATTCATCAAGGTTCTTTACTGCTCCACAGGGGCTACATGTGCATCAGTTCTGGTCTGAAATTAAAGTGAAGTGGTTTAGACTCTTTCATCTAGAACAACAAGCGCATTAATTGGACACAAACCATTGTTGAAATTTTAATGATTTACGCAATTAAGGCTAAAAAATAGTTAACTATACTGTACTTTATGCCAGTTTTGATCAATATTATAAGAGTCATCCTCGAGTTGAACCCATACTCTAATATATAATAATACAGAGTAATAGTCAGATTATTATAGAAGGGTGTGGGCAATAACTCTATTGCCCGTGGGTTCACCATCAAAATAAAACATAATTCTGACATTAAATGTTAGATTATTGTCCAAAAAGGTTGCATGAATTGATGGTGAATTCCACCAATGGCGCAGGGAAAGGCTATTCAATTAAATGGCCTTTTTCTCACGCCTGAAATCGGGGATTACCACTTGAAAACTCACTGATTCAGTGGGTTTAATAGGCTTGCCCCATGCAAGAACCCTTGGATGTACAGCACCTATTTGTTGCAGACTCTTCCTTGCACCTACGGAAGCTGTCAGGAAAAGTGCACCAACAGTGATTCCCATGGGGGTAATCTCCGCTAAGTACAGTAAATCAGACCGGAGTGGCAATTAGCTGCTAATTGAATGTGCATGAATAAATCAAAACTGTTATAAAGGTTTTGATTTAATGAATAATGGGGTTAGCCTCTGTGCTTGTGTCCAAATCTAATGAACAATTTGTAACAAAACATGACTTTTGTACAATCTCAACTGTAATAGAGTGAGGAGAATCGTGTGGATTCATTTGTGAAAGGCAAAATACAAAAATACATAAAAAAAACAAAACATTTACAGCAATAACATTGGCAAATATTATGCTTATACAAGCACACTATAGAAAAACAAAGAGTCTAATCTCTGAAACAACAGGCCTCCACACACAGGTATTGCATCCGATACTTCGGTAAATTCACGCCAGTCTAGGATCTTATACAATACATTGTATCCGGTCCTTTTGAATACGATGTATTGTATGCAATGTAATTTACTGCCCCAGGATCCAACAATATCTTGTGGCAGCCATGATGATCTTTGGAACCAATCCGATGCGCACAGGACCGGAAAGTACATGACATACAATATGACACTTTTTACAAGATGTATCGGCATAATGGATCGCAATAGTGGGAGAAAGGGCCAAATCGTACTAGTGTATGGGGGCCTTAAGTGAAATCCCTCTACTGATAAGTTTACTTTAAATGCATATTTGATTGTTAATGTAACTACTATATGCTATTTGTCATATCATTTCAACGTGATACCACATAAAGAAAAAAAAACAGCAATGTAATTAGTTTCGTTCTATTTTTACTGGTTTATATGGTCATATATTAAAAACTTCTGCTGTTACTTCATTTATGAGTAGAATGTTTCCATGAAACTAATTCCGGAAGGTATGGATTACTACTGTTGTGAGAAGAAAGCTACACGGATGTCATGCTTTAACACCAAATACTATGCTAGGCTATTGTTTTACTAACGTAATTCTATGTCGTCATTCATAACTGACAGCAGAAGACAGCTGGAAAAAAGTTAATTGACGCTTCATATATGGTTAAAATGAAATGTCTGGTCAGAAACTCTTGTCTCTCCCTGAGACGGAGATGTATCAAAAGAGATAAAGTTTAGAAGTTGTACAAAATAACCAATCAGTTTTTAACTACAGTATCACTTTTTAGACAATGCTAGATAAATGACCGCCATACTGTATGCTGATTGGTTGCTTCACAATTTGATCTCGTTCCAAGGTTGGATACATCACAACCAACGTCACTTACCAAATGATCATATTAGAAGCTATTTTAAACTGACAGATATATGTACAGTACTATTCATGTGTTTTTCTTGTTGATTCACTAAAGTTTTTGTTTAATATTTCAACAGCTATTTAATACCATAGCTGCCTTCCCTCTTGCATTCTGCAGGAGACCCCCTGACATAGCAGCAATCTCCCTCTCTCCCTCATTAGTCTAGCAATCTCTCTTATGTCACCTAGCCCACAATACACTGTTACATCATAGTTACCTCCCCTCCTGCATTCTGCAGGAGACTCCCTGACATAGCAGCAATCTCCCTCTCTCCCTCATTAGTCTAGCAATCTCCCTCATGTCACCTAGCCCACATTACACTGTTACATCATAGTTACCTCCCCTCCTGCATTCTGCAGGAGACTCCCTGAAATAGCAGCAATCTCCCTCTCTCTCTCATTAGTCTAGCAATCTCCCTCATGTCACCTAGCCTACATTACACGGTTACATCATAGTTACCTCCCATCCTGCATTCTGCAGGAGACTCCCTGAAATGGCAGAAATCTCCCTCTCTCTCGCCCTCATTAGTCTAGCAATCTCCCTCATGTCACCTAGCTCATATTACACTCTTACATTTTTGGGGAAAAAGGAATGAGAACTAAATACATTTACATTAAATCATCAGCACCATTTCCTAGCACTTTACAAAGTATAGTATCTGTTACTAACTGCTTTGGGGCTCATCTACATTTGGATATAAGTCCTTTTAAAAGATTCCTCTCAGATGCTGCAGTACACACCCACGCTTCTAGGTGCCACGTTCACAATCTTTTTTCACAATCTCTCCATATAAGGAACTAGACAAGCCCTTTGGGTGGACCATGACACGACCCCTTAATGGGGCACTGTGCAAAATTCTACTACCAATTATAATCTACCTGAAACTAGTTTTCAAAAGTAGGCAAGTACGTTTAATACCCTAAAGAGTTGATCGGGGATAGCACGGAGAATCAATAACAAGTGCGACCAATTGCCTATCCTATTAACATGCTGGACTTTTGAAGTCGAATTTAGAACCGACTTCTGTCAGAGACACAGGGTCTTTGTTAACAATGATAATTATAACATATATTCCCTACCCACGCAGACACATATCTCAACTTTTCTTAAATCTTACAGAAAGCTATTACTCGTAGGGTTTTCTTTGTTTGTGTAATTTACAGTTTCATTGGCACTTTAGTCAGTACAAACAATTCTCAGCAGTGGCAGTATTGAATAATGCATTATGTATCTGGTTATGGAAAATGTGTATTCATGAATCTTGTTTGGCTTTTGTCAGAAAGAACTGTGAAATATTATGATGGAACAATCTTCATTTCTGCCACATTGTTTTTTAAAAGCCTGCTCTTAACGGGGAATTGAGAGTCTTTGGAATTACTGCATGTTTTATGTGTCGTAAAGGAATTTTAGGAGAAAATACCTTTCTACTTCCTACTGCAAAATGTGACAAGTTATCTCCATTACTGGGGATGAGGGTGTCTTTCCGTCCACTAAGGCAGAGCGTCCACTGAACCTACCGATCTATCGATTGGTGAGGTGAGCAATAAAGTTTTATTTGTCTGATATAAGTTCTAGACCAGTGGTTCTCAAACTTGGTTTTCAGGATCCCACACAAGTCATATTTTCCAAATTATTCGACAGGAGCATAAACTTACCATCGGAAATTTTTTTGCCCCACGCTTTAATAAACTTATCTAAAACAACGAGACAGACACAAGTGCTGGCGTTTCAAACATATGATGTCAAATGTATTAATTGACAGCTATAACTATAACAGGGGTGGCGGCCCTAAAGAACGGTCATAGAAAAGGTCATAACACACCATTCATACATGGTTGGTGTACAACTCTCCCCTCGCGACCCACCCGTGCGGATGGTGCTGCCCATCCCCTGTCCAAGGGGCGTGGGCTAGCGACATATTGATGTTGGGAGAGTGCACCCCACTATCTTCATACTATATTCATTTAAACAAGGAACGTTCTTTACCGCCGCCATAGAGATAAAGCTTTAGGGAGGGAGGGTGGGGAAAATCCGACCAGAGTGGCAGATCACCTGATTTCCTGCCTAGCTCAAGGAACTCCTCCCTTGATCCCTAATTGGCTATCCTGATCTTGTCATCACACCCTGTCATCACACAACCTACAGTGCAGACAGCTCAGATTCCTTCGGTAGTTTATGTCCCCTCATGCTTAATAAGCCCTCGGTTTTCTGTGTATCACCAATTGTCACATTTTTAATATCCACAGGGGACTTGGAAAACATGATATGTGTGGGGTGCTGAGGACACAGTTTGAGAACCTGCATTATAGATGTGAGATATAGGAACGTTGAGTCAGTCCATATTTTTAATAGTGCCAATCTTTTCAAAGTCAAAAATAGACTGGTTTTCTTACATAAGCCCCTAAGGGCAGTGGCATAACACTGCAGTCAATTGCTGGCGTGGGGTACAGGGTCTCTGTCTGCGGATTCCATGCAGTCTGGCTGTCTGCATGGAATCTGCTTAAAACAACCTAAAAAAATGGCCACCACCTTGAAGGAAACAGATGCTGGAGGTCCTTCTGTGCTGTGAGCATTTAACTCTTGGCAATGAGAAAAAAAAAACCCTGGCATGTAAAACCTAAAAAATATATATATATATATATAAAATGAATTAATGTATGGGGGAAGGGCGCCAAAATGTTTTTTCAAGGGGTGCAAAATCTCTAGTTACAGTACTGCCTAAGAGGATGTGATATAGACTGTATGATAATAGATGGTTTAGGGGAACCCCAACTCAGATTTGGTACCTCAGCCCTGGGACCTCTAGCTAGGACAGTGGATGCAAAATAGGGAAAGGTTACTTTGATTTCAGGGGGTTATATAATGTATATAATGTGAATATGTTCTAGAGAGATATTCGGTTTCAAGAAATCGGAATCCACCTGAATTTTGGGAAAACCAAACCATTACCCCCTTGAGGAGGTACGATCCAAACCGAGTCCCAGTTCAAATCTTCTTGCAGTTCAGAATTCAGATTTTAAATTAGAATTTCTGGTTTTGGATTGTAAAAATGTTATGATTTTTTTCAACGATTTTTATCAATTGTTATTAATTGTTTCACTGAACCGAAATCCAAATCAATACACTTGAGGCTAATTTTGCCAAAACACAATGGTATCCAAAACCAAAAACATACATTAGGATTCTTTGCACATCTCTGATTTTCTATTATAAGCCCTCATCATATTTTACATACTCGTATCGGCTCAAGGCTGATCCTGCTTATGTTAATACTTATCCAAATATTATATATGAGATTTCTGTTATTTTTTCTTTTCAATCAGGAATGTGAATCCATTTCATCTGCCAAGATTATCTAAGTCTGTTTTTACTTTATCCCTGTAATATCTGGCTGTAATACTATCGTCTGGAGGTCTATGTGCCTGATACGTTGTTGTCCCAGCTGTGAAAGGCTGATCTCTGACTCGCTAATCATCTCACTTTCATTTCTCAAACATAAAACTTACAATGTCTGCATTCCTCCACATACAAAATAAATAATACTAGACGGGAGAGGGGGAAAAGGATTTCTGAAGTCATTAAATCAGTTGCTGTCTCTTATTGAGAACTGAAAAAAATGTTTTTAAGAATACATCTTAAAAAGAATTTACCATCAGACGCGTAGTGCAGAGGACGCAACGTTGACCCTTATTTATTAAGGCTCGGGGAGAGATACATTGGACAGAGAGGTGATTGTAATCCTCTCGGAACAGGGAAAATCTGTCCCGTTCCCCCTTGCAAATGGCTATGGCGAAACCTTTATGCGCCTGTACCAGCAATTCCGACTTGTGAGTACGGTACGCATCTGGAGTACACCCCTTTCCTGAAAGAGGCCTTTCTGTCTTTTATATGGTGCAAACTATGGATTCATATTACAATTGAGAGACCTGGGTCCCTTTCCCTAAGTAAAGAAACCTTTATGCGCCTGTACCAGCAATTCCGACTTGTGAGTACGGTACGCATCTGGTTATCCAAATCCACCTGTGGTGAAATCCCCTAGTGTTGCAAAAGATACCTTTATGAGCACATTATTTCAATCTTGAGCGTGAGTACGGGTACGCTATTGAAGAACCCTCTCCCGTGTTGTGATAAAGATTATTTCCCTATCATTAAGGTTCTAACCTTTTATCATAATTTCTTTCCATTCCTTTCGTCGGATGTGTAAACACCTCTTCATCGCCCTTGGTCCCTTTCTGTACGAATTGCATCCACGTGGGGTTGAGTGGTGACCCCTTTTTTCGGACCGGCAGAAGAAGAGCGACTGCGCCTTGGGACTGATTACTTTTTGTTTGTTTGGCTATGGCGACTTGCATATTCGCTGAGCCGTTTGGGAGGGATTGGGGTAGGCTGGGGGAGGATGGTGGCGGGTTTTGGCCATGGGAACATCCAGGATTTCATTGGCATCCCCATGAAAATGTTGGGTGTTCCCATGGGATTGCGGGCTTGACGGTGTGTGCCATGGTAGCGATGTTTGTGAGTGGGGGGGCGGTGTTGGGTATTCAGCTGGGTGGGCTCTCTGGCACTTGGTAAGCTGCGAGAATCACAGTCAACCATAATCAGCCCCATAAAACCAGCCAATCAGCTTCCAAACTTGTTTTAAAAACATAGACTTTCATATGGCAGCTGGGAGCTGATTGGATGGTACTTTATCCCTGTCCACTTTATCTGTCTTCAATTCTAAAGGGGCCTACATATGTCGAGATGTGTTGAGCGTTCTGAGGATTCTGAGCATCGCTGTGTTCTCAGCGATCTGTTCTACGGTGAGAACACTGACCCTGACCTATTAATATTTAGCATGCACAGGGCCACGCATCGCTATCGCTATGGCCCCTACACTCAGAGCGATGGAGGGGCATTTTCTAAGCGATCTAGTGAGATTGCTTAGAAAGTGTCTGTATATGCCTACGTGTGTAGGACCCATTAGTATATAGACCCTGTCAGTGAACAGAGATGATAAATGCATGAGAATGCAGCCTATCAATTAGCCTGAAATACAAACAAGAAAGAAAGAAAAAGTCCCAAGGCGCTACAAAACGCCTTCAGCCAAGCCTTCAAACTAGGACCACCACAAAGTCCCTTTTTCAATGATACTTCTCCACAACAAATCGGGCATACGGCGATGGCGGTTGTTCTCACACCTAGATATCTTCTTATCTTCTTTATCTTTCACAGTTCCTCATATATATGAAAGAAAAAGAGACAGAACAATGTCTAGTACGTCTTTTAATGGATCGTACTTAGGGCAGGATTTAAATGAACCCAGAAACATGCGTACCCTCACTCGCATAAAGGAAGGTATAAACCTGTGTGTAAAGGTATCTTTGATGCGGGTCACTCGGTGACACTCACCTCCACCAGATGGTATTCAAAGGACGTACCGTACTCACATAACAAATAGGCGACAAACTCATATAATGGTATCTTTGCAGTCATATATCTCGACCACCCAGGAGCAAGGCTCTCACTCCATACATGTAAACTCCGGCATGGGTGTTGTTAAAACAATAAAGAGAGAATCTCTCTTATTTTCAAACTCTTTATTACTTGGTGCATAAAACAATAGTGGCTGGAAGTTGGAAAATGGGCAGTACCTGAAAGTGCGCAGTGGCCACATGCGCTGAACCTTCACCGCCCAAACAGAAGTCACAGTCCACAAAGGTTGGCACCCCTCTCCACTGACGCATTTCGATAGGCACTCCTATCTTTGTAAAGGCTGGAGAGTGGTTCTAACCTGTAGGGGTATATATACAGGCTCTAATGATCTATCAATTAGATCGCCGGGCACTTCCGCCGGAAGTGTGTCATCAATGCCGTTTATACGGCTATTATAGGGCAGAAGGGGTTAAAATATAACCAATATTGCACTAACCGCTTGATGCGGAATATACAGAAAGTCCCTTATCAGAATACTGTTAGTGTAGCACTCTATCAGGGTCCCGAGCGGTATTCCCGTCATTTGGACCGCAAAACAAGATGGCGGTGGAACGCATGACGCGTTTCCGCCTTTCCGTCTTGTTAGAGATACCCATAGGACCCGGAAGCGCCGCTGTTTGTAGCTGGAACGCAAAAGAAAATGGCGGTGACACGCAAGCCGCGTATCACACCATATACTGGATTATATAAGGGTCCCTCTTATAGAAATAGTATATCACCTATTTTTGGGTGTATCTCTGGTATTACTCATAACAATGCTGAAGCGCATATGCTATGCTTATGATGTTAAATTTAGAGCGTCCATCCATCTTGCTGGTGGCATACATAAAGTGCTAATAGATTGGAATAGAGTGCTTAGATTGGTAGCGCCCAGCCATCTTGCTGGTGGCATACGTAAGGTGCTGATAGATTGTAATAAAGTGCTTAATGCTTTCTATGAGGTGCCTGATAGGTGCTAATAAAGTGCTAATGCCTGTATACCATACCTCTTTACAGGGAAATATAAGAACAATTAAAAACAATAAGAACATCCATGGTAAAATCTATTAAATGAACCATTTCAACTCAAAGTCCACATTAAGTCCATGTGGTACCAATGAGTGCATAATTAAAATCCATCTCATTTCTTTCTGGGCTAATACTACATCCTTAATTTTATGTCTCCAGTTGTCTTTCACGCATTCAAGGCCTCAGAAGCCTTTTATATGTGCAGTCGAGCATTGGTGTACTTCTTTGAAGTGGAGGGAAAAAGGGTGGTCAATGTTCCCCTTTTTTATGTTGCGAATATGCTCTGACCATCGTATTTTTAGGGTTCTGGTAGTTTTCCCTATATAACATTTCATGCAGGAGCACATAATCATATACACTGCATATTTGGTGTTGCATTTCATAAATTAATCTAGTTTGTATGTGGTGTTATTGATGTTAAGTTCGATGGTCTTCCTGTCAGTGGTAGTACAGGCCCTACACATGCTGCAGTCACCACATCTATGGAATCCTTTATTTCTTGTCGTCATTCCAATTGATTTAGGCATGAAGGCACTGGAGACTATTCTATCTTTGATGTTAGGAGCTCGCTTATAAATAAATCTGGGGTTATTGGGTAATATTTCGGCGAGGGTTGTATCCCTTAGCAACAGATTCCAGTTGACTCTAAAAATCCTTTCAACATATTTATGGTGACTACTATATTTTGTAATCAGTGCTACGCCATGTGTATTGGTATCCTGTTCAATTAGTTTGTCTTGGAGTAAACCCTCTCTGGGCATCTCGTCAACTTTACTACGGGCCTGGTCTAACAGCTTTGCCTTATAGCCCTTGTTTATAAATTTTGCTCTCATATTCTGTGCGCTTTGATGATATGATTCTTCCTTTGAGCAATTCCTTTTTAGGCGGATAAATTGCCCTTTGGGTACATTTTGCAACCACCGACTCAAATGGTTGCTCTTAGGGTCTATATACGTGTTCGAATCTGATGGTTTTGTGAACACAGATGTTTCTAATCGACCATTTTCAACATATATTTTTAGGTCTAAAAAGTTGACCGAACACTTACTAACACAATAGGTAAGCTTAATATTCAATAAATTAGTATTTAAAAATGCACAGAAATCATGAAGTGATGGTTCATCGCCACGCCAAAAAAAAAGAATGTCGTCAATGTACCGCCGCCAGTTTACCAGGTTCGCACCCCAGTCATGTCCAGTCCACACCATATCATCCTCCCACCTTGCTATAAAGGTGTTGGCATAACTGGGTGCGAACCTGGTTCCCATGGCGGTACCCACCTCTTGATTATAAAAAACACCATTAAAATTAAAATAGTTATTGGTTAAAATAAATTGGATTCCATCTAATATTAATTTTTGTAGATTCATTTCCATGGAAGTGTTCTGTAGAGTCTTTTTGACTGCCTCCATCCCATCATTATGATTTATGATAGTGTATAGGGATGTCACGTCTGCAGTAATTAAGAACAAATGATCCTCCCATTCTATACCTCTCAATTTATTTAAAACATCTTTCGTATCCTTAAGATGGGATTTATTCGACATGACAAATGGCTGAAGATGGTGATCAATCATGTATGAAAGATTTGAGGTAATAGAATTGGTACCCGCTATGATGGGACGTCCTGGGGGGTTGGTAGTTGATTTATAGATTTTCGGTAACAAGTAAATTACAGGTACCGAAAAATCCTCTTCAATTGAAAAATCCTGGCATTCTTTATCAATGGTGCCATCTAATGCATAACTATCTACCAATGATTTTAGATTGGAGAGTATTTTAGTCGATGGGTCACCTTTTAACTTTTTATAGGTGAGGCCATCTTTAAGCTGTCTAAAAACTTCTTCCATATATAAGTTTTTGTTTAAAATAACCACTCCTCCCCCCTTATCAGCAGGTTTTATTATGATTTCCTCATTCATTTTCAGGGAATTGAGGGCCTCTTGCTCTCCAAATGTTAAATTATTTTTATGTGAGGGCAATGAATCCTTCAAATGATCAAGTTCCTCATTCACAATTTTATGAAAGGTCTCGATGAAACACCCTTTTATGTGTTTGGGGTAAAAAGACAACGGATTTTTGAAGGGGTTTTTCTCCCTAGGTGCTGATTCTGTGCTCTGCAAAGCAAAGAATTTCTTCAATGATAAGCGCCTAATGAATTTTTGGACATCTATAAATAGGTCAAAGAAATCAATTTTATTGCTAGGACAGAATTTTAGTCCTTTCTGTAGAACCGAGATTTCATAGGGACTCAGAACATGATTACTCAGATTAAATATTTTTGTCATGGTCCCTTGGTCGGCATTTTGTTCCATTCTTAATCTAGGAATTCTTATCTTATGTTTTTTCTTGCCTCCCCTTTTTCCCCGTTTTTTTATGATGCTGGGATTTATGTGTATATACTTAGATTATACGTTACTCCGTGGGAATCGGGTCTTGGATAAAAAATCCTCCTTTTCCCCATTATGTGGTAATTGATCGAATCTATTAATAGATCGATAATTATTCGTCCATTGTTCCTGTTCTCCATTATAATGAGACCTTCTCGGACTATTGCGGGTCTCTTTGGGGTATACAGGGAGGTCTTTCCTACTATCCCAATCATAGTTTGGTCTTATATCATCAGAGTAATTATTTATTCTCCGATTTTGTTTAAATTTCATGGGGGCTCTAGGTATGTTCGGTCTTAAGGGGACTCTTGATTGGTTTTGTGGTCTATAGGGACTGTTTTTATTGCCTTTTGGATTTGACACAACTTGTGAACAAGTTTTGGGTCGTACTACTCTATTCTCTTTGGGTCTAACAGTCGGTGACTCTGAACCGGGTCTCCCGATAGTTACCTCTCTGGTAGTCTCCACTTTTGGGGCACTGTCCCTTTTAAATTTTTTCTGTTTTTTAATCATGATTTCGGTTTCATTATTTTTAATTCTATATTTAATTTTGTCCTCCCACTCTTTAAATTCCACTAACGGTATTCTGATAAGGGGCTTTCTGTATATTCCGCATCAAGCGGTTAGTGCAATATTGGTTATATTTTAACCCCTTCTGCCCTATAATAGCCGTGTAAACGGCATTGATGACACACTTCCGGCGGAAGTGCCCGGCGATCTAATTGATAGATCATTAGAGCCTGTATATATACCCCTACAGGTTAGAACCTCTCTCCAGCCTTGACAAAGATAGGAGTGCCTATCGAAATGCGTCGGTGGAGAGGGGTGCCAACCTTTGTGGACTGTGACTTCTGTTTGGGCGGTGAAGGTTCAGAGCATGTGGCCACTGCGCACTTTCAGGTACTGCCCATTTTCCAACTTCCAGCCACTATTGTTTTATGCACCAGTAATAAAGAGTTTGAAAATAAGAGAGATTCTCTCTTTATTGTTTTAACAACATCCATGCCGGAGTTTACATGTATGGAGTGAGAGCCTTGGTCCTGGGTGGTCGAGATATATGACTCCAAAGATACCATTATATGAGTTTGTCGCCTATTTGTTATGTGAGTACGGTACGTCCTTTGAATACCATCTGGTGGAGGGGAGTGTCACCGAGTGACCCGCATCAAAGATACCTTTGCACACAGGTGTATACCTTCCTTTATGTGAGTGAGGGTATGCATGTTTCTGGGTTCATTTAAATCCCGCCCCAAGTACGATCCATTGAAAGACGTCTTAGACATTGTTCTGTCTCTTTTTCTTTCATATATATGAGGAACTGTGAAAGATAAAGAAGATATCTAGGTGTGAGAACAACCGCCATCGCCGTATGCCCGATTTGTTGTGGAGAATTTGCCTGAAATAAGTCACACCATCATCAAGGCATGAGCCCCTCAATGGCTGCATCTACTGCAGACCTTATTCTGGTCCGTTCGTAGGTCCGTGTGCGTTGGCACGGGTTCGATGTTTGCACTTTTCGCATGCAATAGGTGCATGTGCCCATGGCAAACAAACTGCAGGTGGAGGGCGGGGGCTTGGCACCATTAGCATATGGGAATGCCCAGCCCATAAAAACGGGTTCTGCGCATGCGCAGTTCCGAGGATAATACTGTGCATGCATTAGCATTAGTATGCTTCTATGGACAGCTGCCAATGCAGCACATGCACAGTACTAAAGAAGCTACTGCACATACGCCGGTCTTATGAATGCAACAGGGGGTAGGACTGGCAGGGCCGCCGACAGGGGGGCGCCCTGGGTACAGCTGTCCCGGGCCCCGGCCTCTGGAGGGGTCTGGGACAGCCCCCCTCCCCCCACAGCCCCCCCCCCACACCCGCACACTCCTTCCCCCCCGCACCTGCACAAAGCCTCCCCTCGCACTGGCGCCAGCGCCAGGCACGCACAATACACAGTGTAGCCTGCAGAGCGCCGAGCCTAGAACACTGAGGGTCTCGGCGCTCTGCATACTGCACTGTGCAGTGTGTGCTCCGGACCGTGGAGGCTGAAGGAGGACATTAATGCGGGTGATGGTACAGTAAGTAGTCATAAGGGGAATGGGGTAGGGGCAGGCAGGGTGCGGGCAGGTGGGGTCAGGCATGGGGGGGGGGGCACGGTGGAGATATGGTGTTGTGCTCCTGGGGGCCCAGACTGTAGGTCAGTCCCGGGCCCCAACATTTCTAGTGGGGACTGGCAGCGGGGACCAGCAGGTGACAGGGGGCAGCACTGCTGCAGCCCCCCTCCTCCACAGAGGTAAGAGCCGCCATTGCTTACAATACCATTTTTCCTGTGATTTCTGTCTGCAGTGTCAGCCACCATGGTACTGCAGGGAGGTAAGTATAATTATATGGGTGCACGGAAAGCGGTGCAGGGCCCCCTTAACCAAGGGCCCTGTGTGTACCACACACCCTGCAGCTATTGTACTGTAGATATGCCAATGTTTACTGTACATGTTAAAAGGTATGACCTCTTCATTAAAACAGACACTGTCCTTACTTTCTCATGTTTCCCAATTTGCATAATGTATGACTCTTAAAAAGAGACAAAACTCTCCGTGAACCTAATGTTGTATAAGGAGCAATCTAATTGCATCACGTAGATATGATACATGTTTGGCACAGATGGATTGTTATGATGTAGTGTGTGATACAAATGACTATGTGACCTCCAGCCAGTGTTATTCATCTTTATCTTTGCAATTCTGCTTTTCATTTCCTTGTAACCCTTCACATTTCTCTAGAATATTTTTACATCCATCTGGCTGCTGTTAAAGAGGATTCATAGCGCGGAACCCCATCTGGATCCTATTGCAAATATATATATATATATATATATATATATATATATATATATATATATATAGTAGATTCGAGGAACCGCACTCCATCCATCATTTGCAGACAACTTTGCGGTGCTCCGCTCTAAAGGAAACAATGTCCCAAATGTAGCAATTTTTGTGGAAGCAGGCACTCACCATAGACATCAAAGTAGTTGAGACAAGGCTTTATTTCATGGTAATGGTCAAAATTGACCATTACCATGAAATAAAGCCTTGTCTCAACTACTTTGATGTCTATGGTGAGTGCCTGCTTCCACAAAAATTGCTATATATATATATATATAGACATTGTAGGGGCTCTGCACACACTAAAATAACTGATAATAAATAGTGGAGATTTGGTTCATGAATTGATCAATGCATTTAAGCCTGCAGCCTACTTCACGGGACCCCACTTTTCTGCAGGTCCTAACACTATCGCTCAAAAATAGCTGCAATACACATAGCTATCACATCAATGTTTGATACATCAATGTTTGATTCCAGGCATGCTATCTGGTCTAAGGCTCACAGCAGACTATGCTTTTATAGGTGAGCAGTTACCAACACACCTGTCACTAATCATCTAGGGAACTGGTTAACATAAGCTGTGCATTATGGATTAAAACAGGGTGCATGAGAGAATGTGACCACAATAAGACTAATTTAAAAAAATTAATCTAATAAACAATATATACACTAAACATCGGCACTCACCTTTCCTAGATTTGGTTTGCCCTATGGCTTGTGACCACATTGTTTAAACAGACATTGTAGGGGCTCTGCACACACTAAATTAACTGATAATAAATAGTGGAGATTTGGTTCATGAATTGATCAATGCATTTAAGCCTGCAGCCCCCTTCACGGGACCCCACTTTTCTGCAGGTCCTAACACTATCACTCAAAAATGGCTGCAATACACATAGCTATCACATCAATGTTTGATTCCAGGAATGCTATCTGGTCTAAGGCTCACAGCAGACTATGCTTTTATAGGTGAGCAGTTACCAACACACCTGTCACTAATCATCTAGGGAACTGGTTAACATAAGCTATGCATTATGGGTTAAAACAAGGTTCATGAGAGAATGTGACCACTATAAGACTAATTTAAAAAAAATAATCTAATAAACAATATATACACTAAACATCGGCACTCACCTTTCCTAGATTTGGGGTGCCCTATGGCTTGTGACCACATTGTTTAAACAGACATTGTAGGGGCTCTGCACACACTAAATTAACTGATAATAAATAGTGGAGATTTGGTTCATGAATTGATCAATGCATTTAAGCCTGCAGCCCCCTTCACGGGACCCCACTTTTCTGCAGGTCCTAACACTATCGCTCAAAAATGGCTGCAATACACATAGCTATCACATCAATGTTTTATTCCAGGCATGCCATCTGGCTGCTGTTAAAGAGGATTCATAGCGCGGAACCCCATCTGGATCATATTGCAAATATATATATATATATATATATAGAAGAAGGAGAAATCCGGCACTCCACCAATGGTAAAAGCTATACTTGCTCCGGTGCCTTCCCAGGTGCTAAGACCCAATGTAGAAGAGATGGCAATAAGGCGTCACTCGGAGGCTGTGTGAAGTTTCAAAGCTTTAATGTGGTCACCACATTAAAGCTTTGAAACTTCACACAGCCTCCGAGTGACGCCTTATTGCCATCTCTTCTATATATATATATATATATATATATATACACACAGGTAAAACCACCAAGTACACCATACTTGCCGACTTTCCGGATGCCTTCAGTGAGGCATGGAGAGGGGCCATCACCGGGAGTGAAAGGGGTGGTGCGGTGCCATTGCGTCATTTTAGCCATGCCCTGTTGTGCAATGCCGCTATTTCAGGGGGCGGGGCAGAAATGACGCAATAGCACACCAAACCAGCATTTTAATGCAATCTAGCTGTGGCTATTATTATTGTGCGGTATGAAAACAAAACATAAAAATAAATAATAGACTCTTAGGACCTAATTCCCCTACCACAAACAGTCTTATACCGTAGTATCTTATAACTGGCCTGCTGCCATTTTTCCCAGGTAGTGGGACCTTGAGCAAGGCCCTGACACATCTAATATCAGCATCTTACAGCTGGAGTGCTCTCAAGCTGAAGACCTAAAAACCCAAAACGGGCCCTCCATTCTCTCTCACATAGATACCTCAAGGACCCCTTATCTGGCTTTTAATAAATACCTTGATGGTAACCAGTAATGGCAACTACACTGATGGAAACCCGTTAGCAGATATGCCCAGAAGAGTGCCCCTGGTGGCGGATGGGCGGAGGGAGGACGGAAGATGCTGCATGCACCTTCTGCGTATCTTCTGTTGGGATACAGTCATTGGGTCTACAGTACATTGGTCGACAAGCATTGGGGGTAGTTCGACATGGTTCTAGGTCGACATGGGTCAAGGTCAACATGGTTCTAGGTCGACATGGGTCTAGGTCGACATGGGTTTAGGTCAACAGGTAATTAGTTCGACACAAGCATTAGGTCGACAATGTCTAGGTCTTCAGTCAAAAGGTCGACATGGGGTTTTTCACTGTATTTTGAGCCGACATGTGCCAACAGGTGGTATTTCATGCCCTACCATCCACTAGGGCGTGGTGGGAGAACAAAATAGTGCCCAAAGGATTGCTAGCGAAAGGAGGGGATGCGGTGCACTGAAAACGGTGTCCATGTCGAATGTGTCAACATTCAGGAAAAAAACGGTGAAAAAACCCATGTCGACCTTTTGACCTAGACACTGCCGACCTAACGCTTGTGTCAACATATTGCCATGTCGACCTAGACCCATGTCGACCTTGCCCAATGTTGACCTAAAACCATGTTGACCTAGACTCATGTCGACCTAACGGTGTCGACCTAATGCTTGTCGGACAACATGCTGTAGACCAGTGGTAGCCTACCCTAGCCCTCGGGAGCTACCAACAGTTCACATTTTCCAGACAACCTAGCTGCTGCACAGCTGCACTCATTGATCACTGACACATTTTAAAAGAGCCACAGATGGAGCTAATTACTTCACTTGTGATTCTGTGAGGAGACCTGCAAAACATGCACTGTTGGTAGCTCTCGAGGACTAGGGTTGGCTACCCCAGCTGTAGACCAAAGAATCCCAACCCCTTCTGTTACTCCATCCCATATCCCATTTACCAAAAAAATAAAAATGTTGGTAATAGGTGACCCTCAACTATAGGTTCCCAAAACACAAACTCCACCCACTCTATAGATAGATAGATAGATAGATAGATAGATAGATAGATAGATAGATAGATAGATAGATAGATAGATAGATAGATAGATAGATACTATTTCTGTAATTTTCTGTATTCAATATTAGAAGACGGCATCTGCTGCTACAGTACTTTATGTCCACTACGAATTGCTGCTGATTCTAAACTACATCTCCCATGATGCTCATTCCGACATGAAATGAGTGAGAGTTGTGGGTAATGTATTTCACAACAGGTGAAGTGCCATACACGGCACATACAGTACCTGAATTTTACCACTAACAACAAGAATATTACCGTACATTACCCAGCAAATGTAGCAGATGAATATTTGCCCAAATATCAAATAATGGCCGCTGTCATTTCCACAAATAACAAACATTGGATAAAACGAGAGCCTGAGGTTCACATTGTGAAAGGGAAATTGGGCTCTACAAAGTCCCCAGACACAAGGAAATCTTATTACTTTGGGAGAGAGGACCCATATAAAAAAAACATAACACTCTGCCGATTTTTCTTTATCATCACTTTGTGTCGCTGTTATTGCCCGTGACATCTGTGAGACTATTGCAAAAATTCCCCATCTGCCTTTTCGACTTGATGACTTGTTGTTGCTGATTGCCATTAAAAGCAGAAATTTGAATATACATAGATGAATGTCTCTTTGTGGCCCCTTGCTGGATAATTGTTGCATAAATCTGGAAATGTTCTTTTTGGAGCCCGTGACTACTAAGGACAAGCGAGATTCATCTGTGACTTCCTAGTTCCACTCACTCTGATGGCACTGACGTCAGGGAGGAAAGAACGATACAGTACCAGGATGTTCTACATAGACAACATCCTTTTTCTGATTCTCAGGATTGTTAGAAAGGATCCCAGTCTCATGTTTAGAGTCGATTCTCAGGATCTCAGGCCCATATTAAAGCCCTGTACACATGCATCGATTTTTCCCGATTTTTATAGAAGCAAAATCGAATCGAATCCTAAAAGAAATCGATTGGTTTTTGTGTCACTTTCGATCTACATTCGCTCCTGTTTTCATAAAATCGAACAGAAAAATCGTCTGTGCAGCCAAGGAAATTCAATCTAGTAAATCAAATGTGTACAATGTACCATGAATGTAAATCGAATTCGATATCTAATGCAAAAGTACAGATCTAATGCCAAATTGAATGGAAAGATCTAATGCCAGATCTAATAGAAAATCGAATCTAACATTGAATCAAAAGCAAATTGATGTGTGTGTACAGGGCTTTAGAATTACTCACTGCCACTTATACACATAATGCCCACAATAGTAGTGCCACTTATACACTTAAACCCACATTAGTAGTGCCGCTGACACATAATACACACAGTAGTAGAAGTGCCTTTTACACATAATACACACATTAGTAGTGCCTCTGACACATAATACACACAGTAGTAGTGCCTCTTACACATAATAGACACAGTAGTAGTAGTCCCTCTTGCACATAATACACACAGTAGTAGTGCCTCTTGCACATAATACACACAGTAGTAGTAGTAGTAGTAGTAGTAGTAGTAGTAGTAGTAGTAGTAGTAGTAGTAGTAGTAGTGTCTCTTACACATAATACACACAGTACTAGTAGTGCCGCTTACACATAATACACACATTAGTAGTGCCTCTGACACATAATACACAGAGTAATAGTGCCTCTTACACATAATACACATAGTAGTAGTGCCACTTACACATAATACACACAGTAGTAGTAGTGCCTCTTACACATAATACACACAGTAGTAGTAGTGCCTCTTTCACATAATGCCCACAGTAGTAGTGCCTCTTACACATAATACACACAGTAGTAGTAGTAGTGCCTCTGACACATAATACACACAGTAGTAGTGCCTCTGACACATAAAACACACAGTCGTAGTACCTCTTACACATAATACACACAGTAGTAGTAGTGCCTCTTTCACATAATGCCCACAGTAGTATTGGCAGAGTGTCTATAAATACGTGCAGTGTGGTTGTTAGACGACACACTTAGAAGATATAACCAACTTGAGGTTTATTCAAGTGACAGGCTTGTAAAGTATAACAGTACTTTGGTAGTTAACTTCAGGCAGTATACAACTGATTGCATAGGAATCACAGTTTCTGGTGTTACTTAGCTGTAGCGTTTAGCTCGTGCAGGGTTAATGACAATTAACTGGTTTACGCTGCGGTATCTCTCCCAGTCGTCGCTGCTGCCAATGATGATGGATCTCCCTGTGCAAAAGGTCACGCTTGTAACGGGATTACAGCGGGGCTTTGTCTTGTGCGCTCCGGTGCACGTGGAGCTACAAACAGCATGGAGGATGTCACACACGCTCTGAGGCACACACTATCACACAGGGACTTCCTTACAGGAAAGGAAACGCTGCCAGCAGGGTCAGGGGTCTCTGCCCTGCTATACGCTTAAGCGAGCTGTCACTCAGAGTGACGTCTAGCTACAGTGGCCAGAAGGGGACAAGGCAGTCTGTTAGGCTGCACACTAAACAGTGTATGGAGACAGACGCCGGGCGCTGCATTCTAACACTCCCCCTCGCTCAAGGCTGTCTTCGGCTACATAAAAGAACTCAATACAATACTTTGTCCTTTTGTAATACCTGTAACCGAAAATATGGTTAGAGAGAAAAAACATTCAGAACATCAAAACTTCAAATCAACATTTTGAACTTAGACAAGTCCACAGTCCTTCACGAACTTAATAAGCAAGTTTGTCGACAGTCCTTTAGTAAGCATGTCAGCGACATTCTGTTCACTTGCAATGTATTCAACATCGATGGACTTGTTCTCCACTAGTTCCCTGATGAAGTGGTGTCTTATCGCGATGTGTTTCGACCTTCCATGGTGCTTGGTAGTACAGGAAAGATCTATTGCTCCCCTGTTACCACATGCGATGCTGATAGTCTCTTCTTCATAAAGTAGACCTAACTCACACAAAGTCTCTTTGATCCAGAGTGCTTCCTTTGATGTCTCTGTAAGAGCCATGTATTCGGCCTCAGTTGTCGAAAGAGCAACGGTTGGTTGTTTTCTACTCGCCCAACTAACTGCTGCTCCGGCCAGTGTGAACAGGTAACCGGTGTGGGAACGACGATCATCTTCATCTGCTCCCCAGTCGGCATCGCAGAAGACTTCCAAATTTGAATTGCTTGTCTTGGCGAATTTTAATTTCAAGGAACTTGTACCTTTTAGGTATCTCAGGATCCTCTTCACTGCGATCCAGTGTTGTCTTCCAGGATTTATTGCAAATTGGCTCACCCGACTGACTGCATGAGTGATGTCTGGACGGGTTCCAATACTTGCATACATAAGACTTCCAACCACGTTCTTGTAAGGAACATCTTGCATTTCCTCTACTTCTTCTCGTGTGGTTGGTGACATACCTTTTGTAATCTTGATGCTTTTGTCAATTGGTGTATTTACTGACTTGGAGTCCGCCATCCCATACTTCAAGATTGTTGCCTCGATGTACATTTGTTGGTCGACCGTGACTGTTCCCTTTTGCAAGTTTTGAACAATTCTCATTCCCAACAAATGATTGGCTGGACCTAAGTCTTTCAACTTGAATCTCTGTTTTAGTTGATCTCTCACACTTGTGATGTGATCTTCGTGACCTGCTATAAGTATATCATCCACATAGACTGCTATGATGAACAACTTTTCTCCCAGAGTTTTGTGATAAAGGCAGTGGTCAGTCTCTGATCTAATAAAATTCATTTCAAGTAGTACTGTGTCCAATTTTATGTACCAGCAACGACCACTCTGCTTTAGGCCGTATATGGATTTCTTCAGAAGACACACCTTCTCTGTCTGAAGTTCATCCTCATTATAGTGATCTGGTGATTCCATATAGATTTCTTCAAGTAACTCTCCATTTAGGAATGCTGAGTCGAAGTCTAGTTGATATAGCAGTAAGTCTTGTAAGGTGGCGACTGCAATTACTAATCTTAGAGTGTTGTACCTCGCAACAGGTGAGTATATCTCCCCATAGTCAATTCCGGATCTCTGTGTGTATCCCTTAGCAACAAGACGGGCTTTGTAACGGGCAACTTCTCCGTCTGAATTTAACTTCTTGCAGAAGACCCACTTGTTCTTGACTGTCTTGCGGTTGCTTGGCCTATCTACTATGGTCCAAGTATCATTCTCTTTCAGTGCTGATAGCTCTGTATCTATTGCAGATTTCCATTTCGCCCAATCACTGCACGCTTTCGCTTCTCGAATACTCTGAGGTTCACTGAAGGCAATATTCGCATATTCTTCCTCATATCTTCTGGCTGGTATGCCCTTGTTACTTCTTATGGAAGCTCTGCTTCCCTCTTCAGTATTTTCTGTTTCAGGTATGCTATCTATTTCACACACCTCTACTAGTGCTTGCTTTTCTTGCTCTTTTGCTTTTGTGGGTGATGCTGTTTCTTGAAATATCACATCTCTTGATTTCAGAAGACGTCTGTTCTCTGCATCCCAGAGCCTGTACCCTTTGCTCTCCTCACAATAGCCTAGCAATATGCACTGTCTTGATTTCGGGTCAAGTTTCTTCCTTTTCTCCTTTGGTATATGCGCATAAGCTCTGCTCCCAAAGACACGGAGATGACTGATGTCTGGCTTCTTCCCAGACCAGGCCTCTAAGGGGGTTTTTCCCTTCACGGCCACTGTGGGTGTTCTGTTTTTCAGGTATACTGCGGTAGATACAGCTTCTGCCCAAAAACTCTTCTCCAGGCCAGCATCGTTCACCATCGCTCGTGCTCTTTCAACGATTGTTCGATTCGCCCTTTCACTTACGCCATTCTGTTCAGGCGTATAGGCCATCGTCAGCTGATGCTTTATGCCATGCCTTTTTAGGAAGTCGGTTAGCTCTTCATTTTCGTACTCTCCCCCATTGTCGGATCTCAGGACCTTTAGCTTTAGGCCCGTCTGAGTTTCCACTAGGTTCTTGTACTCCACAATTTTCTTGACCACCTCACTTTTCTTCCTTATGAAGTATACGTGTGTCATTCTTGTGGCGTCATCAATGAGAGTCATGAAGTACTTGTAACCACTGGTTGACTCCTCTTCCATTGGTCCGCACACATCTGTGTGCACCAGAGCTAACTGTGATTCTGCTCTGCTCGCTGACTTGGGAAATGGGCTGCAGGTCTACTTGCCTTTTATGCAACTCTCGCACGCAGGTCTTCCGGTGTCTTTCACTGTGATTCCTGTTGCCATCCCATCAGCTAATTTCTGGACATTATCATATCCTAAGTGTCCCAAACGCCTGTGCCAGAGTTCCATCGACTCATTTTCAGCAGAGGCTGCCAAAGCTACACATTCATCTGTGTCTAGGACGTATAGTTGGTTGCATCGGGTTGCTGAAGCAATTACAGTCCCTTTTTCATTATGCACCATACACCTGCCCTTTGCAAACTGGACTCTGTAGCCTTTTGCCTCGAGTACGCTGATAGCGATGAGGTTACTTCCCAATTCTGGTACATATAGGACGTCTTGGATATCTGTGATTACTGTCTGTCCCTCAATTCTTAGTCTCACTGTGATTGTCCCAACATTTGAAGCAGTAAGGACCTTTTCACCAATCCCGGTAACTGTTGTGGGTGTACACTGTGTTAAAGAATTGAACCACTCCTTGTTGCAGCTGAAGTGTCTAGAGGCTCCCGAGTCCATGTACCAGAGATCCCTCCTTGGCATGTCTGTTACATTCAGTGCTGACTCGTTCTTCTTGTCATGCCGCTTGTGCATGCCACTAGTGTTCTTCATCCTGCATTCTGAAGCCTTGTGCCCTACTTTGTGGCACACATAACATTTGAATGTGCATTTCTTGGGTTTTGCACCCTTTGCTACTAAGGCAGAACCCTCAGCTATGGCATCCTTGTGGATTCTCTCTTGGAACTGTAGTAGCTTGGCTCTCACAACTTCAGTTGTAAGCTTGGTTTCATTTGACTCTAGTGCGACAACTAGGAAGTCAAATTCTTCTGTCAAGTTCTGCAGCATTACCATTGCCACTTCTTCCTCATCCACTTTTGCTCCTACACATGCCAATTGCTGAGCTATCGATAGTATCTTATCAATGTAATCGTTCATGTCCTTGCATGCATTCAACTTTGTTCCATACAGTGTGCGTCTCAGACTTATTCTTCTCATTAAGCCTTTATTTTTATAAGCACCTTGTAGAGTTGTCCACATGTCCTTAGCGGACTCCTTCCCACAGATAGTAGAATAAACATGCTGCTCCACAGCCAGGCCTATTGTGCCAATGGCCTTGTCTACCTCTTCTGGGTTTGGACTATCTCCTGGGGCTATTGTGACTTTCCATAGCTTCTCCCTTTTAAGCTGCATTTCCATAGCGAACTTCCATGTAGTATAATTCTCTGAGCCTTTGAGTTTTGGAAAGTTCATGCTATGCCCTGTACTGTGCATTCTCGTTAACTCTTCCACAAATGACAATTTTGGAATATTTCTTTGTGTTCTTTTATGTACTGCGCTAGCACTTGGTCTTTAGGGGGTTAATCTTCGCGCACGTGACGTGCTGGGCCCATAACCTATTGGCAGAGTGTCTATAAATACGTGCAGTGTGGTTGTTAGACGACACACTTAGAAGATATAACCAACTTGAGGTTTATTCAAGTGACAGGCTTGTAAAGTATAACAGTACTTTGGTAGTTAACTTCAAGCAGTATACAACTGATTGCATAGGAATCACAGTTTCTGGTGTTACTTAGCTGTAGCGTTTAGCTCGTGCAGGGTTAATGACAATTAACTGGTTTACGCTGCGGTATCTCTCCCAGTCGTCGCTGCTGCCAATGATGATGGATCTCCCTGTCAAGGTCACGCTTGTAACGGGATTACAGCGGGGCTTTGTCTTGTGCGCTCCGGTGCACGTGGAGCTACAAACAGCATGGAGGATGTCACACACGCTCTGAGGCACACACTATCACACAGGGACTTCCTTACAGGAAAGGAAACGCTGCCAGCAGGGTCAGGGGTCTCTGCCCTGCTATACGCTTAAGCGAGCTGTCACTCAGAGTGACGTCTAGCTACAGTGGCCAGAAGGGGACAAGGCAGTCTGTTAGGCTGCACACTAAACAGTGTATGGAGACAGACGCCGGGCGCTGCATTCTAACAAGTAGTAGTGCCTCTTTCACATAATACACACAGTAGTAGTAGTAGTGCCTCTTACACATAATACACACAGTAGTAGTAGTAGTAGTAGTAGTAGTAGTAGTAGTAGTAGTAGTAGTAGTGCCTCTTATACATAATACACACAGTAGTAGTAGTGCTTCTTGCACACAATACACACATTAGTAGTAGTGCCTCTTGCACATAATACACACATTAGTAGTAGTGCCTCTTACACATAATACACACAGTAGTAGTAGTGCCTCTTTCACATAATGCCCACAGTAGTAGTGCATCTTACACATAATACACACAGTAATAGTGCCCATGACACATAATACACACAGTAGTAGTGCCTCTGACACATAAAACACACAGTCGTAGTGCCTTTTACACATAACACACACAGTAGTAGTGCCTCTTTCACATAATGCCCACAGTAGTAGTGCCTCTTTCACATAATACACACAGTAGTAGTAGTGCCTCTTACACATAATACACACAGTAGTAGTAGTAGTAGTAGTAGTAGTAGTAGTAGTAGTGCCTCTTATACATAATACACACAGTAGTAGTAGTGCCTCTTGCACACAATACACACAGTAGTAGTGCCTCTTGCACATAATACACACAGTAGTAGTAGTGCCTCTTACACATAATACACACAGTAGTAGTAGTGCCTCTTTCACATAATGCCCACAGTAGTAGTGCATCTTACACATAATACACACAGTAGTAGTGCCCATGACACATAATACACACAGTAGTAGTGCCTCTGACACATAAAAAACACAGTCGTAGTGCCTTTTACACATAATACACACAGTAGTAGTGCCTCTTTCACATAATGCCCACAGTAGCAGTGCCTCTTACACATAATACACGCAGTAGTAGTAGTGCCTTTTACACATAATACACACAGTAGTAGTAGTGCCTCTTACACATAATACACACAGTAGTAGTAGTGCCTCTTGCACATAATACACACAGTAGTAGTAGTAGTAGTGCCTCTTGCACATAATACACACAGTAGTAGTGCCTCTAACACATAATACACACAGTAGTAGTATTGCCTCTTTCACATAATGCCCACAGTAGTAGTGCCTCTTACACATAAAACACACAGTCATAGTAGTGCCTTTTGCACATAATACACACAGTAGTAGTGCCTCTTGCACATAACACACACAGTAGTAGTGCCTCTTGCACATAATTCACACAGTAGTAGTAGTGCCTCTTACACACAATACACACAGTAGTAGTGCCTCTTACACATGCCTCTTACACATAATACACACATTAGTAGTAGTGCCTCTTTCACATAATGCCCACAGTAGTAGTGCCTCTTACACATAATACACACAGTAGTAGTAGTGCCTCTTGCACATAATTTGATGATTTTGAATTGTAGAAACTGCTATTTGTCAATTTCGCAATTCTGCGAATGCGCGCAAGCTGGAGAACACGTGCGCAAGCCCTGATTCTGCAATTACAGGTGATCACAGATTCAGAGCAGGCATCGGGCAATGACAAACTGGCAGTGGACTGTTGGGGGAGGGGGGGGGGGGCAGTGACCGAGTGTTTTGTGGGAGCAGTCAGGACAATGAAGGCACATCCGGACTGCTCAGGAGGAAGACTGCTGTGGCTGTATGAAGTCAAACAAAGCCTCTGCAACCTAAAATGGCCAGCCTGTGCCTTGCTTCTCAGTTAGACAGACAGACAGACAGACAGATAGACAGACAGATAGAAATAATGCATGCAGTATACATCTGGGATAGTAGGCAGGGCCACCATCAGGGGGGTGCTATGGGGAACACTATCCCAGGCCTGGATGCTCTGACAGAGGGTAAGGGCCTGGACAGCTCTCCCCGCATGTCCACCAACACTCCCCTGCACTTGACTGACTACAGAGCCGCCTGCTGCGCCGGCGCCCCCGGCCTCATTCAACAGTGGCAGGCCATAGTTAATCTGCAGCCTTCCTCACTGCACATACAGAGGCAAGCCCCATGGACAGAGCGCGGTGGCTACAACTTTCATTGATAATCAGTGGAGTGCCGCCGCCTGCTGCCGGAAGCCCCCATAGCACAGCGTGATGGCGCTGAGACAGGCGAGGAGCTGCCGGCACCACACACTAAGTTGTCACTGTCTGTCACACCTCACAAGCCTGCTGCTGCCAGGGGACTGGTGTGAGGAAGAGCGGCGCTGTGTGTGGAACTCTAGAAGAAGTAGCGGCTGGAGGGGAATAGCATTATTCACACACTTTAAAAAGACACATTTGGTCCTTGAGCACAAATCAGAACACGGACAGCTCTTGCATCTTTTAGAACACTGCACATGCGGCAGAGTCTGCACGCACGACTGGAGCATTTATGAGTACTTTAGTGCTGTATGCATCTTGATCTCTTCTCATTTTCGGCTCATTTTCGGCTGAACGGGCTGTGCGCAGGAGCACATGGCTCACACGGAGGGCTGGGGGCAGTGTAGTCACATAGGGGGTTATTTTGGTTCACTCTTTCTGACAAGTTCCTTCTTAGATGGACAAAACCATGTGCACTGCAGGTGGGGTAGATGTTACTTGTGCAGAGAGAGTTAGATTTGGTTGGGGTTCAACTTCAAAGTGAGATTAATATTGCAGTGTAAAAATAAAGCAGTCAGTATTTACCCTGCACAGAAACAAACTAAATCACCCAAATTGAATTCTCTCTGCACAGTTTACATCTGCCCCCCTGCAGTGCACATGGTTTTGTCCATCTAAGAAGGAATTTGTCAGAAAGAGTGAACCAAAATAACCCCCATAGTTATGGCTGTCTCAGAACACATTCAGAGTTTGCATGGATTACCAATTGCTGTAACTGGATAGAATTGCAACGCTTTAGATGAGACCCAGATTCAGCCCTATTCCCTCTGATGTGGCTGGAAATCGCTATAATCTCAATCATTCCAAGTCGACTTTATACCATTTTTTAAATTATATCAATATTTAAGTTTTCTACGGTGATGGTAGAGGTGAGCATACATGAAAAATAGACCGTGCAAATGATATGCAAACTCACCAGCGTGAAAACTTCTGGCTCAAAACTTCCTATGAAGGGTGAAAGCACAAATAAATGCTGATGGGGGTTATGGGTCTGTGACGGTATAAAGTAAAATGCTGTTTGTTGGTGCGTATCTCTGTCACATGGATGAGACCTTAGCCATGTGAGCTATGGAAATCACACTTAGCGAGAGCCTGAAAAAAAGCCAACCCTTCTAATATATGGATCTTACAAAAAGAGAAGATCATTGATAGGTATTCGACAGTGCTGTTCTCGTCCTCCCCGGTGG
This sequence comes from Crinia signifera, assembly GCF_055691185.1. NCBI lineage: Eukaryota > Metazoa > Chordata > Amphibia > Anura > Myobatrachidae > Crinia > Crinia signifera. Next base: position 9,840,858 of record NC_139227.1, on the reverse strand, counting down.
TTGAGAAGTTTAAAAATGAGTATTCACTTTTATGTAGAGAGGTGCAAACCCTCCAACATTTTTAGGGCAGAAATCCTTACACATACGGAAAGGGGCGTGGTCATGGATAAAGGGGCCCCCTTTCTGAATGTATACTGGGCATTTTTTCAGATATATGTATTTAAATATGTATGTAGGAGAAGGGGGGGGGGGGCAAGCCATGTTTGATGGAATGCACATGACGGAATTAAGAGGATTCAAGAGGATGAGGACATTTACAATACTGAAAAAGTGCAGCCACCTTACTTTCTGCAGTGTAATGAATCAGTGCTGGCTTCATGTGCTTCTGAGGCTCCGACAAGGATAATCCGATGTGTTGACCCCCAGTCAAGCGCTGGCCACCGCACCCCACGCTGAGCAGCTTAGCCTCAGGCAGCTTCGTGCCCAGAAGGTGCTCACTGTGCATGTGGAGAGGGCTGAGATAGTCCTTTCCCTTGAGTGCACTGGTTCCGCGCGTGACGTCATGGCACTGGCATGGGACCCGCAATGCACTCTTGGGAACGAGTGCTGGTGCCAGGTGAGAGCGGTGCACAGTGTCACACCGAGCGGAGGAACCCGCAGCCCGAACGAGGACGGAGTCCGGTATATTGGAGCAGCAAAATAATCAGTACATTCGGTACAATCTTTATTTGCCGGTACAGACCGTTAAAAACCGGTACTGTGCCGGCAAATTCGGTACAGTTGGAGGGTATGGAGGTGCATGTTTTGGTTTTGCTTCTAATTCTTAATCATGTTTTGGTCTTGGTAAAACCACCCTCCATTGTTTTGGTTTGGATTTGGTTTTTGGTTTGATAATTAAAAATATGTATCAAATTGGATAATCATTGCTAAAATGTAATGATCAATAAAAACAGCTAAAAATCATGTATTTTTGCAATCCAAAAACACAAACAGAATATGGATGTAGAATTCAAATGTCAAACCAGAACTCAGCTCAGATTGGATCTCTTTGGGAGATCCGAACTGGGTTTTGGTTTCGTTTGGATACACAAACTTTGGGTGGAAATGTTTACAGAAAATATTTGGCCATTTGCATCTGTCCCTGCCATAGTGAAGCTTACAATTTATATTCCCTACCACATGTACACGCGCACACATTCTAGGGTTCATTTTTGTTAGAAGCAAATAAAGTGTGGAAGGAAACCGGAGTACCTGGAGGAAATCCACCCAAGTTTGGTGAGAATATATAAACTCCACACAATTAGGGCCATGGTGGAAATATAACCCATAATCTTAGTGCTGTGAGGCAGAAATGCTAACCATTACACTGTAAATATTTTTTCCACATATTTGGTGTGATAATTATTGAATGGAAACATGTATTTATTTATTTTTTTCATTAGAAGAATTTAACATTGTGCTGATCTACCCAAGTTCTGCAAATCAAAGCACATAGCAATACCAGCCATAGATGAGCCCCGGTAAGTTAAAAAGAAGCGCTACCGGTAAACTCCTAAAATGTTTGCACATATAATTCTGACGTCACATGACGTCAGTGCATGTCCCGTTCTCGCATCCGGGCGCCGCAAATATAGGTTAGTGAAGACTGACTTATATTTGCGAACAGGAGAAAAATAATTAGTTTGTCTGTGACCACTGAATGATTTCACCCCCGTACGCTCCCCTGCCACATTCAGAATGTGGCGTGGATGTTCGCACTGCGGCAAGTGGCGGGCATCTGCTCACCCGGTGGACGGCTTTAGATGGCTCGCTAAGCAGCGAATTTACTCTGCTTAAGGAGCCAACGTGAAGCAGACCCTGTGTTTCAGGTTCAATGCTTGCCAAATATATCACTTATATTACCAGTAAGCATTATAATAGTTATATTTATGTAAGTCTTTTCTTGAAAACAATTTATTAAAAAAACAGTTACAGGAGTAGATTGTTATTGATTTCCCATGACTCTCGGAATTAATTCTAGTAGAATAAAAAAACCTGTTTTTATTTTTTATTTTGTTTCATTGCATTTTCTAGGACTTGATTGCTTGCAGCCAATGCAACGTGTCTAGTCTCATCTGTACTCACCGTACAGTGTATATTATGGACATTCCAATTTGTATGCAATGTTGTTGCCAAATTTTCACCATAATGCCCATTACAAGTTGCCGCCCGCCGCCTGAAAGAATTCACAGCCGGGCAGAGCGTCCAGCTGCCCGGCTGCATACAATGTCCATCACAGAGATCACTGCAGCAGCCAGCCCCCTAGGACACAGAGCCCTACACACACCCCCAATTACAGCCGTGCATAGAAGCATATGGGAGACTATTCTGCCATTTTTATCCGTGTTTTATGCAATGCAGGTGCAACTGCAGCCATTACGTGCAATCTGCACTAGCCCCATCACAACTGTAAAGTAGAACAGCTCAGTCACAAGAGCTTACAAACACGAATGCTCTGTCATCACCTCTGTATTTATTATTAAACTATGAGATTTGTTTTTATATAACAAGATGTCAGCTCCTTTTCTATGCTTTCATTTGGATAAAAAAAAGGTGACACAATGAGTTCGTGGGTCACATGGTTTGTATATCATTGTGTAGTGAAACATTACCTGCACAGTTTCCTCCTTCTTGCTTGCAGGCTTTTTCTCAATCTCAGGGGAGGGGATGTCCATCGTAAACTATGACCTATTATTTATTTATTTTTAATTTAAATGCCGCCCCCCGCCGCCTGAAAGAATTAACAGCCGGGCAGATCGTCCTGCTGCCCGGCTGTATACAGTGTGCGTCAGGCTCAGGTCAGCTCTGCACCAGCCCCGGGACCTCCGGCTATTTTAAAGCTTAGCTCGCGCTGCCGGGCCGCCTGTCGGGACCGCGAACAAATCAGAGCTTGCTCGCGGTCCAGCAGCCAATCAGGAGTGGTGGCTCCTGATTGGCTGCTGGACCGTGACCGAGCTCTGATTGGCTCGCGGTCCCGGCAAGCGACCGCGGCAGCGCGAGATACGCTTTAAAATAGCCGGGACTCGGGAGCCGCCCGGGACCTAGGGGCTGCTGCACAGCTGAGCCTGACACTGTATACAGCCGGGCAGCAGGACGATCTGCCCGGCTGTTAATTCTTTGCGGCGGCATTTAAAGTAAAAAAAAAACGTGCCCGGGTGCCCCCCCCCCCTAAATCCGCCAGTGCATCCAGCTACTGTACCTCGGTGCAACTAAAAACATCATTGTGAGGTGTGAGGTGTTCAGGATAGATTGGAAGTGAGTGGAAAAGAATGCTATTGTGGTTAATAATAGCGTAGAAACAAAACCCCCAAATACTGCGGTTTTAGTGTTTTTTTTATGATTTTAGTGATTCAGATCAAAAACACGAAAAACAAAACACGGAGCGGCAGTGTTTTGGAACAGATCCAGACCCAAAACACTGCCAGGGATACAGTTCCAAAACACAAAACATGAAAAGTGCCCGGTGCACACCACTATCGGCTATACCAGGTGCGGCTGCGTTCTGCACAAACATAACGGATGACGAAAGACTATTCTGTAATGGAATACATGGGGACAACGCACCCATGCAAAGACAAAGAGTTACAGTAAACATTCCATATCAGTTTAGGATCTACGATTAAGTTTTATAATAATGTTGTTAACTCTACTGTGAAATGAGGGTCTTGTCGTGCTTGTTATCATCTATTACATAAATGATCCCTTTTGGCATTTATTGACCAACTCTCAATTCCATATGAACACTGACATGTAATCTCCCTGATATCTCCTTCACCCATCCATTTGTTTCCAGCTTTGCATTTTCTGTTAATTATGGAGATGATGAACAATAAAAAGATTGTTAAGTTGATTTGTGTCAATTTACCCTTTCCCAAACATTTCCTTACGTGTAATAACTGGACTAAACAAAGCATATTTGCCATGTTTTTTTTTTTTAAATCATATGGATGTATTCCAAATGCAGATTACTCTGTAGATGGCAATACAGACATGCAGACATACTGTACCATCACTAGACCGATGCTACTCTTTGTAAGTACTACATACACAGGTGAGGGAAACCACAGTTCCTAGTCCAGGGTTGCCTACAGAAAACGAGTCCCCCTTCCGGCCCCCGGAAAGAGGGGCAACCCTCCCGCAAAGCTACCCTGCTCCTGCGATCCCTCCGCCGGCACCCGAGGACCCCCCCCGGCGGCACCCACAACCCCCCCTCGGCGGGGGGTCCACCCACAACCCCCCCTCTCCCGGAAAGGACAGCCAGAAAGTAAGTAAGTGTGTCCTAGTCACCCATCCACAAACACACAAATACAGTTAAAGACACACATTACTGTATATCCCCTCAAGGCAGTGAGTGCCCCTCCCCCCCCCCATACATGCCAGTTGATGACCTTTGGCTCCATGAAGAAGGTGCCCTGTATACGCTCTGGCCTTGTCTAAGATGCGAAGTGACTCTTGCAGCTCTACAGGCTAATTTAGGGGGAATTCAATCCCGGGTCCCGGCTGTTGGTGCATCCCGACAGTCAGGACCATCTCACGTTTTTGTCCCACTCGCCAGTTAATTGGAGATTTAGATGGGAATCAATGTTCCGTACGCCGATCGGCTAAAAGGGGGCGTGTCTGTGAAAATGGCCATGGATTGTCAAGATCCGGTCGTGATCTCAACAATCTACGGCGGTTTTTGGCAAAAAGTTCTGACGAGCTGCCTCAGCAATGCTGTCAGGAACGACAGCATTGAATACAGTAGGTGCCCGCCGCTATTTCCCCTGTCGGAAATAGCGGCAGGGATTAAATACCCCCCCCCCCCCACATACCTTTTAATTTACACATTATATCAACTTATTCACACTATAAGATTATCTGTCCAATCTTTCTGGTTGGAGCAACAATCTGGTAATATATAGTACAGATGTAGCCGTGCTCGTTGTGCCTGTTTGGTATATAAATGCCCACGACTTAAGGTGTTGGGCTCAGGCTGGCGGCTAATGTAATGTGAATGGTGCACTGGTGTGGCAGAGATGCATGCTGGCATGCACGTGCCGCAAAGGAATCCGAATCAGGCCCGTGCCATGTCGGAGCTATGATGCATAAAATGTATTTAAGCAATTTTTTGAAACTCCGTTTTTATCCGCTTTCCAGGATTTGAGAGCCAATGGTTGATTGTCATTTGCTAGCAAAGATTTCCAGATTTTTGCACCAACCAGAAAGATTGGACAGATATTCTTAGATTGTGTATGCAGTTTAAGGGTGTGGGTCATAGAGTCGACATAATTAAGTCAATAGTTCGACACATGGAAAAGGTTGACATGAGTTTTCAAGGGTTTTTATTTCTATGTTGATGTAGGCTGGCCTGGACACCATATAAGTGTGCCGCTGGGATCACCATGCTTCAGGCTCGGTTCTTCACTGCGCTCGTCACACTATTCCTGTCTATCCCCGCTCCAGGTCCACCGGGATGGTAAAGTATGAACAAGTTTTGAAAAAGAAAAACGTAAAAAATGCATGTTGACATTTTTCATGTAGCTTGTGGTGACATTTTGACCATCTAATGTATGTCGATCTTTTCCATGTGTCGACCTTTCTACTATCGACTTAGACCTAGACACTGTCAACCTGGTACTCAGGGGCCCATGCATAGAGCAGGGCTTGGACCAGAGAGCAGCTGCCAAGAGGAAGAGGCAGGAGCCTTACCATGAAGTGGGAGATTGTGAGCTTAGAAATTGCAGTATTGGTTCTATTATATTGTGTGTGTGTATTTATTCTGATATGATTAACCTTTTCCTGACCACTTATCTTATTTAAATGTTTGAAACAACCTATATTATAGTCCATCTGTACTTTTAATTAATATTCCATACAGTATTCAGTGTATAAAAAGTCCAATGCCAGGGTTGTTATCACTCACACAGACTCCCGTACTTACTCCCATGCACTGCAGAATGGGGGATTTTGGATTACATTTGGAAACCCCCCTCTAAAAATCCTGCATTTGCCACTGCATGTAGGAAATGATTCATAACTATATTCAGATTTGTATATCCTGTCCCATCAGGGATCAGCTGTTACTGGCTTGTGCTGTGTAGTATTTCTTCAAAGCCAATTTGTAGTTCATATCAGGTCTGTAGGGGCTGCCTGAGGATTTGCCTGTCTAGCAACCTCTAGCACAACAGAACACATAAGCACTCTATCAAATGTAAGATCAATTGCTTTCTCCTGCTTAACGGATACCTTTTATGTAGTTTTACCTAATAAATATACTAGTTAAAAGTCTGTCACAATGAAGGCTTCGGCAATGTACTTTCACTTTGAACTGTAACAGTTTTTAGCCCACAAACTCTCCACCCCACCCCCAGTCCCTATCTGCCCCCACCTCCAATCTCTGTCTTCACAGCTCCCTCTCTCCATATCCATCAAGTGTTAAACAGATCAGTGTCCCTGCAAGAGAGTAATTTGGTCTGTTGAATGGCCTCTAGTGGTCAGAGGTGGTATTTCTCCTAATAGAGGTGAGGAGTAGTTAGTCATATATATATATATATATATATATATATATATATATATATATATATATATATATATATATATATATATATACAGTGGTCGAAGTGGAAATTTTGAAGTGGGGGTATGGAAATTTTGAAGTGGGGGTATGGAAAAGTAAAGAGTGAATATAGTGCGCACCTTCGGACACCCCCCTGTCCATCAACGTCCCCTGCCAGACTGCCCCGTTGTACAGGGGTATTACAAAAGCACAATGGCCCTTATTCTGATTGATGCGGACTTTACCGCGTTCTTACGGATTGCGTCTTTACGGCGTCTGCGCATGCGTGGAGAACGCTACGCGCATGTGCCACGCCTTGACTCGGTACCAGTTCGGACAAAGGCCCTTATTCTGATTGATGCGGACTTTACCGCGTTCTTACGGATTGCGTCTTTACGGCGTCTGCGCATGCGTGGAGAACGCTACGCGCATGTGCCACGCCTTGACTCGGTACCAGTTCGGACAAAGACCGTCCAGAACTGTTCACCGCTATCATTCGGGAAATAGGGGCGTATTATGGGCGTCATGCGGAATGACACATGGGCGTAGTTTCAAAGTGGGCAAAACGGGGCGGAAACATGGGCGGACACGGGGGAGTACACTTATGTTGGGGGGCGTACATTCGGAAACCACTCCGAATGCACGCGATCAAAAAGGGCAGAAATGTGCGGTGTCCACAAGTGTACTATTGCTTTGCGGACACCACTCGTTCATGCGGTAGGCGAACGTACGCCTAATGACTACAACCATTAACACCTGAACCCAATAGAATCTACTCCTTTACTCATTACTCACTAATAGGCCGCTTGTCAGTGCTTTAATAGAAACCATTGCACTTACATTGCTGTAAGGGTTAATGTGTGCTATGCATGTGTTAGGCATGCTTGTAAGGATATATTGGAATCTAATTGATTCCAATTCCAAATAAGCTGTTTTTTATGAGGGTAGGTAATTGAATAAGTGGGTCATGTGATGTATTGCAGAAGATACTTCATAGTGGGTTGTTTGGCGGAAATCCTCCGCTTACGTGCGGTAGCACCGCTTGGCTCCCGTTCGGATGCGGTATTCCCGAGCATACTCTGTAATACTCTGTAATACCGTGCCGAATCGGAGTGTTTCTCCCGCACACGCATGGTTTGTATGTCGTCCGTAAACACGCCCTGTTCTTAAAGAGTGAGTCCGTCCGAATGCGGAGGACACGTGGGCGTTTCTACGGACGATGGCCGCATGCGGAAAAACACCGTGGCGTGCGGACCGCTCCGTAAGAATGCGGGAATTTCCGCACAGATCAGAATAAGGGCCAATATGCGCTGCTGAGTGATCAGAGAGCATCCTTCAGATTAAAGTGGCGGTATGGCATACCCCCGTATACCGCCCCACTTCGACCACTGTATATATATATATATATATATATATATATATATATATACATACATACATACATACATATATATATATATATATATATATATATATATATATATATATATAAATAAATATATATATATATATATATATATATATATATAGTGGGCGGATGAGGGCACTCCAGAAAAGCAGCAGGGTAATTGCCGGGGTGCAGCAGGTGAAGAAGGATATGCAGGAGGACGGGGGACACAGGCACTCCGCGGACTTGGTAAAATAACGGCACAGAGGCACACAGGAGTGGCCAACGTTTCGGAGCTTTAATCCGTTGTCAAGGCATGAACAAGTGCAAATACAAACAAACATACCTTTAAGCTCCGTCAAGATCCGCCTCCAGCGCCGCATCTCCCGCCGCGAGCCAGCGTCCATCCTTACTTCCGGGTCAGGTGATCTGTGTCGCGGGTGTACGTCACTCTACCGCTGCCTGAGAATCCTGCCCGGAGTATCCTGTTGCCTAGCGACGCAGACGCAGAGGTGGCGCTGTGGAAAAATGACAAAGCAACACCATGAGACTACATATAAACAGTGCAAAAAACAGAATAATAAAAAAGGTGGGAGAAAACACATTAAAGCAAAGCTGATTGGAGAACAATGCACAGCGGGCTAGGGACAGATAACAGTGGGAGCATCAATACTGTTAGATTCACATGAACATTCCATAAGACAATTGTTCATTTAACCCTCTGGGTCTAACTGTATCTAGTCTCGCTATCCACTGTGTCTCAAGTTGAAGCAATCGTTTGCCCCTATCTCCGCCCCTCAGGTCTTCAGCAACTTGATCGATAATAATGTATCTCAAGCTAGCCAGGCTATGTTTCTCTGCCACAAAGTGCTTGGCTACGGGCTGGTCCATGGGCTTGTTACTCAAAGCGGCACGTATCGCTGTGCGGTGGAGGGCTATTCTTTCCTTAAATGATCTAATGGTTTTGCCTATATAATAAAGGCCACACGGGCACTTTATAATATAGACAACGTGAGTACTAGAACATGTAAGAGGGTATCTAATTTTGTACTCATGTCCAGAATGCGGATGAACGAAGGACTTAGCCTGAATCATTGCGTTACAAGTCGTACAGCCCGTACAACGGTAGCAGCCTCCAGGTTTACATTGAGTCCCTGGTGGGAGTCTCTTGGAGATATCAGTCCTGACTACCCAGTCTCTGATATTTTTACCTCTGGTGTAGCAGGACATTAACCGTGTATTTTTGAGCGGTTTCAGATGTTTATCATGCTGGATCGTAGGCCACAGCATTTTCGACATGGTTTTGATGTATGGATCAGCTGGATTGAATGCTCGTACCCAGCCAATTACATCTAGCTTCTGAGCTTCCACCTCTTTTCTCTTCAACGTATCAATTCTAGAAATAGTGTCAATCCGCTTTCTGGCTGACTGTAGAATTGGGTCCGAATAACCTCTGGTTTTAAATCGGTTCTGCATCTTTTTAAGATCTTCATTAAGTGCGTCAGGGGAGCTTGTAATCCTCTTAACTCTCAAAAATTGAGAGTAGGGTAACCCTCGAATCAGAGCTGGCGGGTGGGAGCTCTGAGCCAACAGCAATTTGTTGCGGTCTGTCTTCTTTGTGTATACAGACGTATTCAATCTGCCTGAATTTAGTGTAATGCAGACGTCCAGATAATTTACAGATTCTTGGCTCATGTTGTAAGTAAATTTAATTGGGCAATCAAGAGCATTGATGCCCGCAACTAAATCAACAAACTCAATTTGGGTGCCCAGCCAGAACAAGATGACGTCATCTATGTATCTCTTATAAAAGAGAATCCTGGGTGACGTTCCAATGTTGAAAAAGAGGTTCTGCTCTAACGCGGCCATATATACATTGGCGTATGACGGCGCTACGGGCGATCCCATAGCGCAGCCGGACCGTTGGCGGTAGAAATCTTTGTTGAAGATAAAGAAGTTTCTGTTCAAAGTAAGAGTAAGCAATGATATGAATAGGTCCACATTCGGTCCGATGTATTCAGGATCCGATCTCAAAAGTTCCCTCATAGCACTTATCCCCCCTTCATGGGGAATGCTCGTATACAAGCTGCAAATATCGAGTGTGACCAACCAGGTCTCTGGAGGTAAGATGTCAAAACGATTCAAGTGGACCAATAGGGCGGTAGTGTCTTGCAGATATGTAGGTAAATTTTGGACTACAGGCTGTAAAAAGTGATCGAGGAAGCTGGACACAGGGCTGAATAAGGAATCCCTTGCCGATATGATCGGGCGACCAGGGGGTGCGGACAAGTTCTTGTGGATTTTCGGCAAGCAGTATAATAATGGAACACGAGGGAAATCCGTTGTTAAATACTCTTTCACCATCGATGGTATCTGTTCCAAGCGTACTGCTTCCGTCAGTATCGCATCCAGCTCAATTTTGTATCCAATGGTCGGATTCGAGGATAATTTTTCGTATACTTCATTGTTGTTGATTTGAGAATAGACTTCAGTTTTATAGTCGGCCAAATCCCAAATAACAATCCCTCCCCCTTTATCTGCGGGGAGGATCATGACATCGTCATATGTGCGGAGATCTTGTAAAGCAGATCTCTCATCTTTTGTGAGATTGGCATATTTCACTTTGGATGAGTTCAATTGGTCTATGCAGACTTTTGATTCCAATACATTGGTGAAGCTCTTAATAGATTGGTTAGAGGAGGCAGGGTCGAATTTAGACTTCTTTTTGAAACAGTCATAAATTGACGGGGTCTTAAGAGATGGAACGATATCGTCACGTGCAAAGAACTCCCGTAGGCGGAGGGTCCTGTTCAATCTTAGGGTCTCTATTTTCCAATTAAAGGGGTCAAATTTATTCGTTGGTACGAATGACAACCCTTTATTTAGGACATTAATTTCTGTCGGAGATAGAGTCCTTTTTGAGATATTAAAAGTCAGGTCCTCTTGCCTCTGCCTCGTCTCTTGGGATCTTCTGCACTGTCCTCCTCTTCTAGGGGGTCGTTGTCTTTTGCCCTTCCTGCTCTCGTTTTTACCCCTGTTTTGGGGCGCATCTCGTTTTTTGACGAATTAGCTCTCGCACCAGCGTCACTGGCAGATGACACAGTGTCGCTGTTGGAATCTCTGTCAGCATTACTTTTATTATTGAATCTTCTACGTGGACGTCTGTCACGGTTCTGGGATTTCTGGGGGCCGGTTAGCCATCTATATACGTTCATCTCAGAGTAATCACGATTAACTCTGTTAAATTTGTTCTTTTTGAAGTCAATCAACTCTTTTTTGAACTTAGCCAATTGTGTCGACAGTTTCGTCATCCAATCACCTTCCGCATCGTCTGTCAATTTAGTCAGGTGCGTCCTTTCAAACGTATCGATTTTATCTTTAATAACTGACAGCTCTCTCGCTGCCTCACCGATGACCAGCGTCATTAGGTCAAAACTGCAGTTGTTTAAAATGGCGCACCATTTCCTGCAGAAGTCGTGATTGTAACGCCCTATGGTCGGCATATTTCTTATTCTGAAGCCTCTCGGAATTTTCTTTTCTCTAAAGTATTCCGAGAGCGTCACGCCATGAAGGAGGAACTCGATTTCTTTTTTCTTTAGCTTCATGAGATTGTCAAATAAAGCATCGATTGGGGGATCTCCTTCTATCTCTTGTAGTCTCTGAGTAAACAGAGCGGCAACAGACTCATCCTCAGAATAATGCAGGCGCTCACCCAAAGGGAGAATTGGTCCCAAGAAATTATCATACAGTCCTGAAGTCGACTGAGATGTCGACTGAGATGTCGACATTGTATCTGAAATACAGCTTGCAAATGTGTAGTGAACGATGACAATCACCAGCTGATAAAAACAACTACCGCTGCAGCAGGCAGACGGTGGCACTGATCTTAGGGTTGTCCAATGGCTTGTAGGTGGTAACAAGGGTGTCGGGTGCACACTCAGGGAACAGGGTTGTAACACAACACAGTCCAATTTGTAGTGGGCGGATGAGGGCACTCCAGAAAAGCAGCAGGGTAATTGCCGGCAAGGGATTCCTTATTCAGCCCTGTGTCCAGCTTCCTCGATCACTTTTTACAGCCTGTAGTCCAAAATTTACCTACATATCTGCAAGACACTACCGCCCTATTGGTCCACTTGAATCGTTTTGACATCTTACCTCCAGAGACCTGGTTGGTCACACTCGATATTTGCAGCTTGTATACGAGCATTCCCCATGAAGGGGGGATAAGTGCTATGAGGGAACTTTTGAGATCGGATCCTGAATACATCGGACCGAATGTGGACCTATTCATATCATTGCTTACTCTTACTTTGAACAGAAACTTCTTTATCTTCAACAAAGATTTCTACCGCCAACGGTCCGGCTGCGCTATGGGATCGCCCGTAGCGCCGTCATACGCCAATGTATATATGGCCGCGTTAGAGCAGAACCTCTTTTTCAACATTGGAACGTCACCCAGGATTCTCTTTTATAAGAGATACATAGATGACGTCATCTTGTTCTGGCTGGGCACCCAAATTGAGTTTGTTGATTTAGTTGCGGGCATCAATGCTCTTGATTGCCCAATTAAATTTACTTACAACATGAGCCAAGAATCTGTAAATTATCTGGACGTCTGCATTACACTAAATTCAGGCAGATTGAATACGTCTGTATACACAAAGAAGACAGACCGCAACAAATTGCTGTTGGCTCAGAGCTCCCACCCGCCAGCTCTGATTCGAGGGTTACCCTACTCTCAATTTTTGAGAGTTAAGAGGATTACAAGCTCCCCTGACGCACTTAATGAAGATCTTAAAAAGATGCAGAACCGATTTAAAACCAGAGGTTATTCGGACCCAATTCTACAGTCAGCCAGAAAGCGGATTGACACTATTTCTAGAATTGATACGTTGAAGAGAAAAGAGGTGGAAGCTCAGAAGCTAGATGTAATTGGCTGGGTACGAGCATTCAATCCAGCTGATCCATACATCAAAACCATGTCGAAAATGCTGTGGCCTACGATCCAGCATGATAAACATCTGAAACCGCTCAAAAATACACGGTTAATGTCCTGCTACACCAGAGGTAAAAATATCAGAGACTGGGTAGTCAGGACTGATATCTCCAAGAGACTCCCACCAGGGACTCAATGTAAACCTGGAGGCTGCTACCGTTGTACGGGCTGTACGACTTGTAACGCAATGATTCAGGCTAAGTCCTTCGTTCATCCGCATTCTGGACATGAGTACAAAATTAGATACCCTCTTACATGTTCTAGTACTCACGTTGTCTATATTATAAAGTGCCCGTGTGGCCTTTATTATATAGGCAAAACCATTAGATCATTTAAGGAAAGAATAGCCCTCCACCGCACAGTGATACGTGCCGCTTTGAGTAACAAGCCCATGGACCAGCCCGTAGCCAAGCACTTTGTGGCAGAGAAACATAGCCTGGCTAGCTTGAGATACATTATTATCGATCAAGTTGCTGAAGACCTGAGGGGCGGAGATAGGGGCAAACGATTGCTTCAACTTGAGACACAGTGGATAGCGAGACTAGATACAGTTAGACCCAGAGGGTTAAATGAACAATTGTCTTATGGAATGTTCATGTGAATCTAACAGTATTGATGCTCCCACTGTTATCTGTCCCTAGCCCGCTGTGCATTGTTCTCCAATCAGCTTTGCTTTAATGTGTTTTCTCCCACCTTTTTTATTATTCTGTTTTTTGCACTGTTTATATGTAGTCTCATGGTGTTGCTTTGTCATTTTTCCACAGCGCCACCTCTGCGTCTGCGTCGCTAGGCAACAGGATACTCCGGGCAGGATTCTCAGGCAGCGGTAGAGTGACGTACACCCGCGACACAGATCACCTGACCCGGAAGTAAGGATGGACGCTGGCTCGCGGCGGGAGATGCGGCGCTGGAGGCGGATCTTGACGGAGCTTAAAGGTATGTTTGTTTGTATTTGCACTTGTTCATGCCTTGACAACGGATTAAAGCTCCGAAACGTTGGCCACTCCTGTGTGCCTCTGTGCCGTTATTTTACCAAGTCCGCGGAGTGCCTGTGTCCCCCGTCCTCCTATATATATATATATATATATATATATATTAGTTTTTCATTGAAGATTGTTGGTCTTAAGGTATATTCGCTGGCTAGGGTGCATTTACTAGATAACATATAAGCTATAGAGGTGAATACTATTGACAGTACTCAATTTATCTAGGGGTTGAGCATTCAGCTTTTTTGGCTCCGCCTCACTTGCCTGCACAATTCGAGAAGGCCTCCATTCTAGAATCCTTCAAAAATAGTCTCAACAGATGGTGGTGGGTAAGGAGAGGTTTGTAGAATGGAAAGAGGGTATAGACACAGATGAGTAATAATGCACAGGAGATGTAGGAGACAGGACATAAAGTGAGGGGGTAAAGCCACCTATAAGGGGCAGTAAGGGGCAGAGGAACAGGTGGTTTCTTTTGTCTCTCTTACTTTAAATGACTCAGGAAATTAAAACATGGAGAGGAGAAGAGTAGAAGACCATTGTACAGGGATGGCATCATTTTAGCCCCACCCCCTCCTCTTAGACCCGTGAATTGCCGAATTTGCTGTTGAATTTTGAACTTCGCTGCAGCTCCACCTCTGAAGCCTTCCCTAAGTTTAATATACAAAAGTGAAAATAAAAAGAGAGTGGAATGCTGGTTACATAACCAGATAATACAGTATAACGTTTATTACACAAAAAGAAAATGAGGCATTACTTCAAAGCCTGCAAAAGAGCATCGATCCCAACACCAAGGTCTATGACTGGAAGGGATACAAGGAGACCATCAGAGTCATAACTAGGATTGCGCAAACTCTGCCTTTAGCATACCTCCCAACTGTACCGCTTTTCGTCGGATCGTCCGATTTTTTGGTGATGGTCCTGCATCCTACCTTGGGTCAGTAGTTTCCTCGGGTGGGCAGTCCCCCTTGCTACTTAGAGTGGACCAAGAGGAAAGCACAGAACTTATAAATCACCCATTGGAAGAGGTGATAAGTATAGCCAGGAGTGGCTGAGGTGTGCTGCGGAGACCTGCCATATGCTGGGTCCTTAGTACTGGTATAAAAATAATAAGTAATAGTAATGGAAAAAAAATTAAACAAAAAAGCCACAGAACAGTTTGCAGATATCAAACATACTGGATGCAATCATAGTCATTATCTGCTGTGGCCATAGGTGCCGATTCTGTGGGTGCTCAAGGGCCCGAGCACCCACGGAAATTGATGAGCAACCACGGGCCTGAGTCCTGCTGCTGGGCTGCCATATTAACTTGCTAATGTACGGCTGCACCCACATTGCCTGACCAGCCACCTGGGAAACAGTATGCCGGGAGGAGTGTATTCTGTCCGCGGAGTACCTGCACTGTGGGGGCATTTATGTACCTGCACTGTGGGGGCATTTATGTACCTGCACTGTGGGAGCATTTATGTACCTGCACTGTGCGGGCATTTATGTACCTGCACTGTGGGGGCATTTATGTATGTGCAACTCTGTTGCCGTAATTTGAATTTTGGAGACAACTGTGCTCCGTAATATAAATTGGTATCATTTTGTGGCCACACCCCTTCCCCATGAAGCCACTCCTCTATATTTTTGGCTTGAGCACCCACCAGCAAAAACATAAATCCACACCTATGGCTGTGGCTGCTATCTCCACAGGGGTTAGCATAAGAGTGAGAGCCGCTAACAGTGTCACCTGCTTCTGCTTGGCCAGTGATAGCGGGCAAGATGAGAGTCAATATACTGGAGCTGTAACTGATTACAGAGGAGCGGAACTCTATCACACACGTCTACACTGTATCTGTGGCCATCAATGACATTCGGTCATATAGCCCTCATTCAGTTAATGCCTTTGATTTCAAGAGTAAAGTAAGCTTGTAAGAAGCCTAATTAGAAGAGTTCTCTTTTGGTCAATTCATAGAATAACTCTCCTATTAGAAATGGCACAATCTGCACCAGTTACACTTTGCCTCCCCCAGCCTCTCCCTGTCTCTCTCTGCCTCTCCTTGTCACCCGCTGCAGTGTTGTATATTGTGGATTGAGTGGAGGAGGGGGGGCCAAATTATAATTCTTCACCTGGGCTCACCACCCGCAAGTGCCACCACTGCTCATAGTTGCACATCCCCGAGGCATGGTGTGACAATGCCATCTGTCCTATTTTCTGGCTGGTCCTTGTTACATTGAAAGAGACCGGAATGAACCCTCTAAGGTTGACCGCTGATGGTATAAGAATATATCTGGGGGTCACTGTAACTGGCAACCGTGATTTACAGTAAGCTATGATGTGGGGCACTGGCAGGGGATGGAGGACCAAGTAGGGTTAACATGATCCCATGGCCTGGTGCGGGCTCAGGCAAGCTAATAAGGGTAGCACAAAGTATTTTGTCAGGGTTTTTTTTTTTTTTTGGGGGGGGGGGGGGGGGCAATGTCATCTTCCCATTTTTGGGTCTATGTTGATCTTTCAAAGGCCCTGACTGTGATACATACAGTAGTTGTCGATGGATTACTTGGGGGAAAAAAAAAAAAAAACTTTGTCCGACCTAAACTGCAGATATTTAAACTTGAAAAATAGTTTCAAATTGAATAAATGATATTACACAGGGATATTAATTAGACCACAGCAAGAGGCTTCCTGAGTAAAATATACACTTTGTATTTTGTAACTATTGCTAACCATTTAATTTCAGTAGTTCTTAGGAAAATTGGTATATTACCATCAAAACTCATCTTCAATGTTAATTATCTCAATATTTATCTCATTCAGTATGTAAATGATGGTATTGCAGCCTCATTAGTGTCAGCTGTGTGTTTTTAAACTATGCTCAATTTCCATTTGCTGCAATTGAAACCGGAGATTATTTCTTGATCCTAATATCATGAATTGGAATATTTTCAAATGGAGACGCTGAAGACAAATAGTATATTTCAATATAGAAGCAAAATGCGAAAAAGAGAGTCTGGAAGAGATACGGAACATTAGAGACAATTTACAAACTGGAGAAATGTTCTGGTGTGGAGAATGCGCCTATCTATGCAGAATTGTACATTTCAGTGCCAACTCCATTGGCTGCATAGTGGCACAGTGGTTATCCTTGCTATCCAGGGTTGCCTACCCTCCCGGGATGGCCCCTGAAATCGTGCCCCCCTCCCGGCCCCCTGAAAGAGGGACAACCTTCCCCGAAAGCCACCCGGCTCTCGCGACCCCCCTCCTTGGTGGGGGGCGTCTGCGGTTCAAATGGCGTGCATCGCGCCATTTTAGCCCCATCCACAGCAGTGCAATGCCTTAACAATGGGCGTGACTAAAATGTCATGACCACGCCTCCAAAAAAGTTGCTACTCATGTGGCTCTGCCCCCACCCCTTTTTCACTCCCGACGGCCCCGCCCCCTGAACTGGCTGCCCTCTCCCGGAAAAGGCAGCCAGAAAGTAGGTAAGTATGTCATTGCTATCTCACAGTGCTGGGGTCATGGGTTCTGTTCTACACAAGTCATTTACAGTGTGGAGTTTGTATGTACTCCCTGGGTGGGTTTCCTCAAGGTGCCCAAGCTTTCTCCTACACTATAAATACATACTAGTAATTTTACTGGTTTCTGAATACCAGTAAAATGTTCGTCTGTATGGTTCGAAATATACTGTAGATTGATAGATCCTCTGGGACAGTAACTGATGAATAAACATCTTATGAATACACAGTGCACATAGTATGCACTGTAATACAGCATTTATTAATTAATTAATTACTAATAACAATTCTCAACACACCGACTTACCTCCTTCTGTCACCCTTGTACTCGCATGTAAAGAGGTGTACCTCTGGGAGGCAATGGAGTCATCTGCTGCCAGGCTCCTGCTACCAAGGGGGCACCTCTCCTCCTCTGAGAATTTGAATTAGTTAATTGAAAACTGTTGATATCCCTTCTGTGGGTGACTCCTCCTCCTAGCAGGAGAATATACTTCACACTCTACATAGCTCTGTCTAACATTAATGGTTTAACAATTATACCCAATTAGAATCTGAGCAAACAGCTCTATCACTAATGTGCCTGCCTCCAGTGAGACCGGTCACAGGTTGTAATCCTGGGTATGGCTGCTAAGCAATGTATTTGTTTAAAATAAATGCTAATATAAATAAATACAGAGCAATGTAACAAGATTTATATTGGGGTGGAGGGGCACCAATATTTATCTTGCCTCCGGGCAACCAGGACAAACTTACGATACTGTTGTGCCTTCTCAGTTGTAAGTTCTAGCAGGATGGCTGAGCTATTCACGTGGCTGGGGCCAGGAGATATGTGGAAGAAAATGAAGAACCAGGCCTTCTCATTCCCTTTTTTCCCCTTGCACTAAAACAAGCTTCTGTCATGTTTAATCCTTCCCTCCCACAGCCACACAACCACCCCCATCCATGCTCACCTTGTTGTCAGAGGCAGTCAGGAATATGTCCTCGCACAGTGACTTGTGGCGGTGTCTGCAGAGAAGCCGCCGCCCGCCTCCACTCTGGGAGTTGGTGGAAGTAGGGAAAGGAAGCACCTCACAAAGTGGGAGGAGGCGGAGCTCCTCAACTTCCTGCTATGCTGCTGCAGCAGCTGGGAGCTAGTACCCATGCACGGCGGAGGATGTGGTGCAGCAGGAAGGTACTGGGCAAGTGCTCTACGCGCTTTGCATCCTCCACTGCTGCCAGCTGCCCCTGTCACACAGCCAGCACAGTGGATCGCCACACTGGGTGGGATGTACTAACCCTTGCCGCTGCGGAAGTAGTCTTTTTTCTCTGCTTTCCTGTGTTCTCGATTGCACAGAAGTAGCGGTGTTTTAGTGTTGTAGCTACATCAAGCCGGGTATTTTAAGAGCGCCCCACAGACCCCGCCAGTGTTGGCTCCCCCAAGCCAACGCTGGGTCTGCCTGACCATAGTTACGCCTCTGCCATTAACCCATCAACTCAGTTATAGGTTTCATCTAACACTGACTGTTATTATAGGTTTTATTTCAATGGTGGGTGCAGCTGCATTTGCATGGCCTAGAGCAAAGACCCCCATTTTCCTCATTTTGGGGGCCTGCCGAGTGCTACCTCTATTTAGTGATCCCTGGCTGCTTCTGCAGTGCAGCCTGCAGTGATCACCGGCCCACACTCCTGCAAGATCCTACTACTCATGAGTTGGTCAACAGGACTGTGTCCAATTAGCAGGACTGTCCCCCTGTAATGGGGACAGTTGGGAGGCATGTACAGTACTGATAAGTCTATGAGGGTCATAACATATTAAGGAGCAGCACTGCGCATGTGCAAACCGGGTCCTCTTGCACTTCCCTGAAAGCCGAAACATGATTGACATGCTGCTGGTGTTAAGGAGTTATGATGAACACTGGTCCAGAAAATTGGGGGAGCTTATCTCAGTTTATGGGCACACCAAAGCCATTGGCTGTGTCCTGGTCTGGGATCAGCTTCACTGGCCCTGGCAGCGAGATTTCATCGGATATCCTGGGTAAACTTAGTGACGTCCGGTGTTTATGCAGATGATCCATTGCTGTGTCTCGGAAACAGCAGCGGATGAAAGAAGCCAGGAATGGGAGTCTTTTTACATAAGACACCTGCTGTGGCTTTTGTGTAAGTTTTGCACAGCCTGCATATAAAGAGGCAGTAACTGAGCCATTGGCTGCTACCTCTGTATTAGCACCTATATCGGCATTTGTACTCTGTAAAGCACTGCAGACCATCTACTGCACCCTATAAAAATAACGTGAAATAATAATAAAATACTATAAATTCATACATCCTGAGTGCTCCTGTCATCCAATTGGATCCCTATGACGGATATTGCAGCCGCCAGTCGATCCGTATAAACCAAAGGTTACTAAGCCTGGCCATAGGAATCGGTCAGCCGAGTCCAGGAAGTCCAGTAGCACCAACAGCTCGGTCAGGTTCCGATAGTGAAAAGGTGGCATGGTCAATGTGGGAGGGTGTGGCCAAACCACCTAGTTTGAAACTAGTTCAACCCTTTCAGGTCCAACGTCTAGTCATGCTTAACAGCCCTAGCGCTGGTAGCAGATCCAATAGTGAGCCACTTTAAAAGAAGAACATTAACATCGTTCGACATTCAATGTAGACCATATTTTAAATTTAAAAAAATTACAATTCATTTCAATATTTAAATCAGACTGTTTGAATTGCAAAAATAAAATTTGGTTAAGGTATGTAATATGTTTGGCCACGCGGTCTACACAGAAGGGTGCTGGTGAGAGCTATAATGGGCAGTGTGGATTAGGGTGCAATTGTTCCCCCCACCTCCTGCACATCTAGTAGAACGGACTGATTGCCTCTTCCACAGCACACAGTAATGGGAATCTATACATGATCAGGGCCTGAGTAAAGGTTCCAGGTGCCCAAGGATAATACACATGGGACTCGGCAGTCATACTGCCCATGTGCATGTAACGAAGGTTATACAACTGGCAGGTAGGATCTAATGCTAGTGGCGTGGGAAGGAGACATTGGCTCTAGGCTCAATGTACCTAGAGCAGGTATGTCCAGACCAGCTGTTGTGAAACTACAATTCCCATCATGCATTGCCACAGTTTTGCTATCGGGGAATGCTAAAACTATGGCAAGGCATGCTGGTATGTGTAGTTTCACAACAGCTGGAGGGCCATAGTTTGGACATACCTGACCCAGTGTAATGGTTCAGTGAGTAAGTTACATTAGCACAGCCATCTGACAGTCACCCCCCCATAGTACATAGGGACGCATGATAGCTAACAAGCATTACACAGCTGTCACCTGCAAGGTGCCCCCCAGTCCTGGTGCCCCAGGCTGCATACTAATCAGCCTACTGGTTAATCAGACACCGTATATGAGACAATATCGTACTAACCTACTTTATGGGCAGGTCACACTACAGGGGGCGTGGTTCTGCAATAGGGGCGGGCATTGCAGCTCAACTCCTCTATTTAAAATGCTTACAGTAGGTGGCATAGTAAAGTGGGGGCACTTTGCAAGTGTGTTTGTCTGTGTGCGCGCGCGGGGGGGGGGGGCAGCTTAAGAGTCTTGCCTACTTTTCCAGGTAGCTGGGATTGCCTCATAATTTTTGGGTTGTTCCAGGAGAATAGGAAGGTGTGGTTACAGTGATGAACCTTTTACTATACTGTAAATTAAAAGAATGTTATAAGTCACTCATTAGCTCAATAACCATATAAAAGTGTAAATGTAAATATAGCACTATCACCGACCATCGGATATTATTTCTCCCCTTCGGCCACATTTGTTATTGTACTCAGCCCCTCACATGCTAGCGAGGAGATGCAGGCGGCGGCGGGGGTGTTGGCGCTGACCTGTTTGCCAGGCTGCAAGTATATGCAACCTAGCGACTAGGGGGGTTATTCTGATTCACTCGTAATGGCACAATCACTCTCTAATGGACAAAACCATGTGCACTGCAGGTGGGGCAGATGTAACATGTGCAGAGAGAGTTAGATTTGGGTGTTTTATTGTTTCTGTGCAGGGTAAATACTGGCTGCTGTATTTTTACACTACAATATAGATATCAGTTTGAAGTAAAACCCCACCCAAATCTAAAAGCCCCCATACATTAGGACAAGGACAGGTCGGACCCAATTCTCATGTGAGCCGCCCGGGAGCTCCCCGGGAGGCTCACATACAATTTGGCACTTGATGAGCCAAATTTTACATGTGATAAATCGCTTGCGATTTATCACATGTCGGGGAGCAGGGGGTGGGCGGTGAGGGGCAGGGGGCCGGCGGTGATCCTCATCAGGAGGAACAGTGTGGCGGGCAGCGGGTCCACTTAACTGGCGGCGCCGGCGAGTGCTGACCTGGCCAGCGGTGTGATGATCACAGATATCAGCATCGCTGCGGGACAGGACGTGCAGTGGCGGGTATTCGATTTATAAAATACATGTGAAATGACTGGCCGTTCTCTGATTGGCTGAGAGCTCTCAGCCAATCAGAAAACGGGCAGTCATTTGACAGTTATTTTAAAAATCTAATACCCGCCACTGCACGTCCTGTCCCGCAGCGCTGCTGATATCTGTGATCATAACGCCACCCGGCCAGGTCAGCACTCTCCGGCACCGCCAGCTAAGCGCTCAGAGACCCGCTGCCCGTCTCACTGCTCCCCCGGTCAGTCTGCTTGCATATGCCTGTCAGGTGGCAGGCATATGCATACAGGGAGGTCGGACGTGATCTTATGTGCTGACCGTCCGACCACCCTGATCCGATCCGATGCGCACAGGACCGCGCATCGGATCGGATCAGATATCACACACCTGTGATTTTGGGGTGATTTCACCCGGTTATCGGCCCAAAGTGCCGAAATCGGATGAAATCGTCCCAAAATCGCATAGTGTATGGGGGCCTTTACTCTCTCTCTGCACATGTTACATCAGCCCCACCTTCAGTGCATATGGTTTTATCCAGGGCTATTTTTCAGCAGGCTCCAGCAGGAACTGAGGCCCTTATTCTAGTTCACTCTTTCTGACAAAATATTTCTTAGATGGACAAAACCATGTGCACTGCAGGTGAGGCAGGTGTGAAACCCCATCCAAATCTAATTATCTCTGCCTGCAGTGCACATGGTTTTGTCCATCTAAGAAATATTTTGTCAGAAAGAGTGAACTAGAATAAGGGCCTCAGTTCCTGATGGAGCCTACTGAAAAATAGCCCTGGTTGTATCCATTAGAGAGTGATTGTGCCTTTTCGAGTGAATCAGAATGACCCCCCTAGGTCTGAATCAGACGCGGTGCAAACTGTACCTTTCTGTATCCAACTTTGTTTACTGCCTGCTGTTTTTTCCTTCATTATCCCACATAAGGCCATCTTAAAACATTTGCATAATAAGCATAAATTACAGCTGGTCCAACTGAATTTATACATCTTTATTATTATTGTTATTATGCACAAACAAATTGCTTTTATTCTCCAACAAATATAGAAATATCACAAACACAAAATAACGAGGACAGCTAAAATAAAAAAGCTGATGTGATAGTTACAGTCACCTCTGCTGCAGAAAATACATTTTATTAAACACAAAGAAAATATATAAAAAAAAAAAAAATAAAACAATTGAGACTCAATCTGCTTCTTCTGCAAAAAAAATATAAGATGGAATGCAAATAAATGTGACATTATCATTCGGAACTAGACTTACAGAAAACATATGAGGCAGCAGAATTGGTAGAAAATCCTCTGAATTTAAAAGGAAATTTTTAAACGAGGTTAAAGCTTTTAAGCAGCTTTGTCAGGATTTAATACCAAATGGATCCAGATCTGTATTAAAACAATGATTATCTTACAGGGAAGTATGTAGAGTTCTTTAATTTTAAGAACTATTGTTATTAAAAAATATATATATATTAAAAAAAAGATATCTTTTGTGGCTTAGTTAATACATTCTAATCAATTTGACATCATTTCTGCTTTATGAATAAATGATTTTGATTCTCAACTAGAAAGTAATTTTTTAACCAGAATATATTTAAATATGTAGCTAGATAACACACACATATTGAAAGTTGTGTGTTTCTTATCTAAGCAATAAACCTGAGATGGGTGTTGTGTGTTAGGTTGACAGTTTTAGTGTTGACGTGCATGCAGTTGTCATGAGAAGTGTCTACATGCTTAGCATGTTGGCAGTAAACACACCAACATTCCCTGGGGTGGGGTTATATGTGCGATAAGGCTGGGGGGGGGGGGGGGGAGTTGGGTTTGGCTACTAAATGGCTACAGAAGGGAGGGTTTGGTACTAAGTGGGAGACTGTTGGGGGGGGGAGGTGTTTAGGGCCAGGCATTATGGTAGGGAGGATCAGAACCGCCGAGAGGGGGGTGAGGGGTGGGTACTAATTACCAGGGCAGCCGAGAGGAGGGGGGAGCGGGTACTAATTACCTGGGCCCAGGCTTGCTGTAGGGGTCCCGCAGTGGCTCTCCTCCGACCCCTCCCTTCCCCCTCCATCCCTCCCAGGTAGCAACAGGAGCACACACTTCTACAGCATGCGTTGTGCTGACAGCAGGCTCAGCATGAGTGTCTCACTGACAGTGTGAGAGGTCATGCTGAGCCTGCTGTCAGGACAGCACATGCTATAGGTGTGTGCTGCTGATGAGATTACAGTTTTTAGAGTTTTCTTTCACCCTCCTGTAAACATTTTGGGAGTGTGGCCTAAGTGCGAGAGGTGCCCACACCACCACACTTTGGCCACGTCCCCAAAATTTTACCTGGGCCCGGCATTCCTCTCGGCTACCCTGCTAATTACCCAGGCCTGGGCTTGCTGGAGGCGCCCGGTGGGGCCCTGGTCCGACCCCCTCCTCCTCCCGGGCGGCAGCAGCAGCACACACGTACAGCATGTAGTGTGCTGACAACAGGCTCAGCATGAGCATCTCACTGACAGCCTCAGCACACCACATGCTGTACGTGTGTGCTCCTGCTAATAATAATTTTGGGGCATGGCCTAATCACGGGAGGTGGCCACGCCTCCTTGATTAGACCACACCTCCCAATTTTGCCAGGGCCCGACAAACCTCTCGGCAGCCCAGGGGAGGATTATGGTTAGAAGGGTAGGGGGAGAGTATATTATACCAGCCCCTGTTGAGATTGTCCTCATCAGGATGCAGCTGTTGGTGTTCATATCGCCGGCATCCCATAAGCCAGTCTTGTGCATTCCCTGATCAGGCACCTATACTCAATTTCCCCACTCAAACTAACCCGCTCTGTGGTGCCCAACCCTACTGAGAATATTGACATTTGCCAAGGTAACATTTCAGATGTCAGTACTGTGAACACGTCAACATTCTGAGAGAACACATATATTTCAGAACTCAGCCACTGAAGCAATTTTGATGGCTTTTAATTAATGGCTTTAAACTGGCAGTGGTGGAGAGGTGCCCCCTTGAGAGCAGGAGCCCGGCGGCAGATGACTCCATTGCCTCCCAGAGTTCTGCCTCTGGTCTCAGCCATGGATTGTATTGCATTTCTGTCAATTTGGACGGCATAAATGGCACAACGTAGGGATCAATAGATCCCTAGATAATGATGTTTAAACAGTAGATTACCCACAATGCATCCAATTTTTAAATCCACCCTGAAAACATGACTGTCTGGACAAGCCGTAAAACAAATCCAAATGTTAAGCAATAAATTCATGCTATCTGCATTTGTGATAATAGCTTTTTGACTGCTATATATCCATCCTTACATCAAATAAACTACCTAGCAGCAACACAGACATAATCTAATCTAATAACCTTTTACCTAACTCTTCAATACATTATCTTACAATTTGACAGTACAGTCACATTGATTAAAACTGCTTGCAGTACAGTTACTTGTTTGTACGTGTGCTTAACAAATCTTAAGTACGACAGTACATCTGCTGCGGAAAGCCGAAATCCATAATTTACCGAAGCCTCTGACTCCTTGAATTAATTGTTGCCATTATTTAAAGTAACATTGAGTTTAAAGCAGCAATATTCTTGTCTTTTGTTCTGAAATTCTGTTTCTGACAATTGACAAGTTGATGCTGTTTAATAGAAGATAATATTTTATTTTGTTTTATTTTATGTCCTGCTTTTGAAACATGCACTGTGCGCCAAAGATCCACGCACAGACAATAGATGTGCTGTATATGTATGAAATTATTTAAGAGTCGGGAATGTTTTGTTATTTGTTTGGGATAGGACTTGGGGCTCTGACGATTATCGAAAGACCGTGCATGGGCACAGAATGCTGTGCGCATGCATGGGGTCCCCTTGTAAATGGTCCATTTGAAGGCTAGCCTTCACTGACCGCTCGCAGGGCGATTGACAGGTGCTGGGTATTTGGGGGCGTAACACCATCATTTTCCGGGAGTGCCCCAGAAAAAACAGGGTGAAATGTAATAGGATGAGAGATTCAGAAAGAGAGATTTGGTAAGAAATCTCCAGTTTTTTTAAAGCGGCAATCATTTACACTGCAAAACCAGTTTGATTTTGAAGTGTAAATGATTGCCGCTTTAAGCAATGATTGCGCTGCGAGCAGTGGTACAATCTATCGATGGTGATTTATTTTCCCCCTGTGTGCACAGGGGCTTGAGTGCCATTTTCCCATGCTTTGTGCCCTTTTCCTAAATAGTAATACAAATAATTTTTATAATAATGATGATGATTATTATTATTATTATTACACTTACACTTTTGGTGGGAAACAGACTTTTGGTGGGAAATGGGGTTTTGGCATGGAGGCCTGTAGGCCCTTCATAAAGCTAACTGATAACATTGGACTCGGGCCTAGCACCTGAAGTTCGTTCAGTAGGTTCCACAGGTCTAACTTAAACGTCCCATGGGCCTAGCACCAGATCAGGTCTAGAGACAGTTATTATGTATAGGTCACATGTGCCCACATAAGGCTACCTGGTTTGGTAGAAGAGGCTCTATTGTGGTGCTTTGCCTCTCTGGCCCTCAGCTTCTCCCCTTGACTACTGGAGGCACTCGCCATCCTAAATGCCCCGCCTCCGAATATGGTAATTTTCCCATTTGTTCACCTAGTCCCCTGTCTTTTTCTGCCATAACTCTTCTTCTCTGGAGCTTTTCACTCTGCCATCCAACTTTACAAGCCCCTCCCTTGGCATCTATGACACAGCCGGCCAACAGTGGCTCTCTGTGGAAGCTCCAGATTGGCCGACAGACCACAAGCCTTCACTGGCACGTGATTGAATACCATCTGATAACACAGTATATAAAGCAATAGGTGTTGAGGCTATGTTAATACTAATACTGTAAATTAAAATAAAGTATCTTTAGAAGAATACCTGGGCTTGTCCTTTACTAATTGAAATCAAGATATTTGGAGGATGTTATTGAAAGTAGCTAACAATAAAGTTCTACAGTACATGAGGAAGGGGGATTTAAAAAAAAATGGTTGAAAAGAAACAAAACCAAACTTACCAGTCATCTTCTTTTACTCGATCCATTTCATAGCCGCATTTAAATCTTAAACTTGTCATCTTTCATATGGTTATGGGTCAAAGGTCAAAAGAACAGCGTATTAATAAGTGCATTTGAAATGAGTTATGCTTGCCGCCGTCCTCCCTAAGTGCATATTTATCAAACGGAACTGTACCTCAGTGCGCTCAGGAGAGGTAATTTCACTCTTTTATAGGTGATAGTCAGTGCTATGGTGAGGGGGGGGGGGGGGACACTGGCAAAGTGATGGATTGTGTCAGTCTGTTATATATATATTACTAAAGCGAACAGGAGGCTGATATCCTCCATTATTGTATGATTCTCTATCGTTTATTTGAAAAAAGTTTACTTTTTAAATTCTTCAGTAGGTATTTCATTTTGTGTTACAGCTCTTTCTGAAATGATGAAAAATTATTATTTGAGATTTGAAAACACGCTGTACTCCAAATTCGGGGTGTTCGATGGCGTTATGTGATGTCAGCCTCCAGTCCCAAGCAGGCATCGCCACACTTGCATGTGCAGGGGAACAGCAAGTGTTTTTATGGGAACGCCCATAAAAAGTTTGGCATTCCACTGCATCCTCCCCTTCCCTCTCCTTACTGGTCAAGCACTTGTCGAGTGTGAAAATCAACAAAGACATTTGATCAGGGGCTTTGCATATGTGCAAACCCTGACCGATGGGGACGGGGCCGAATTCGGCCCATTACAAAAGGGTTTGAATCGGCCCCAAAATGCAGATTTCCAGTTTAAGTTACTGTAGTTTCCCTTGGTTTTATGTAGAGATGTCACAGATGACACCACTCCTTTCATCTAGAGCCGGACCCTTCCTTTGTATCGCCACCTCATCGCTCTGAGGGTCATTACTGAGCAGTGTGGGTCAGATCTCCTCATATCATCCCTATTGTGAGGGTTATTCTGATTCACTCGGAAAGGCGCAATCACTCTCTAATGGACAAAACCATGTGCACTGCAGGTGGGGCAGATGTAACATGTGCAGAGAGTTAGATTTGGGTGTTTTATTGTGTCTGTGCAGGGTAAATACTGTCTGCTTTATTTTTACACTGCAATATTTATATCAGTTTGTAGTACACCCCACCCAAATCTAACTCACACATGTTACATCAGCCCCACTTGCAGTGCACATGGTTTTATCCATTAGAGAGTGATTGTGCCTTTCCGAGTGAACCAGAATAGCCCCCTATGTGTGGTGCATCGCTGGATTGAATAGATTTTTGATGTTACTCTCCCCAAATGCAGCAACAAAGAACATCTAGATACAGTTAGGACAGCAGAGGTGGCTTTGAACAGCGTAGCTTTCGCACAAATGTATTTGTAGATCTACGGCGCACATAGTATGGGGCGTACTCACATTCAGATATGGATCGAAGTCCAGTATGAGAACTGCACGGAGCAGCCTGGGAGGGGTGCGGATCATTAAGCCAACAGCAATTCGATCAACAATCAATAGATTGACCATTATTGGTCGACAGGCAAAAGTTTGACAAGGGTCCAAGGGCTTTATGTCGACTTTACCAAAAGGTCAACATAAGCAAAATGAAGCCATGGCAATGGTTGACGCGGGAAAGGGGTCAACATGGCTTGTTTACTTTTGTGGTGTATCTGTCGACATCTGCTGACACCGACAACTTCTAATGTAAGTGTGCCGCATTCCGTCGCAGAGCACGGTGCCTCGCTGCTCTCACTAACTCTATGTCCACTTGGATTGTGAAGTAAGAACAAGTCCGTTTAACAAAAAAAGGTCATTAAAAATTCATGTAGACTATTTTCCTGTTGACCTTTTGTCAACCGAAAGCCTGTCAACCCTTTTCATGTGTTGACCAGACGACCAATAGTGGTTGTCCTATTTTCTGACGACTTAATTACTGTCTAGGAGTTGCTACAAGTGCTGAGATTTTACCAATTTGACCACAATGTTTAAAGCAGTATTGTTTTTAAAGGCAAAGCCAACCTGGTTTTACCTTTTTAAAAATGTTGCTTTAATCTTCCACTTAAATCCTCAAGATCTTGGTACTTGCTTTCTGTGTAGGCTATTCCATTTGGCCCTCAGTGTGATCATGATTTGGGGGCTTGTAGTGCTCGATGGGAATAGCATGCATCATTTCTCTGCCGTGGAAAGGACTTGCACTCTTCAGAGAAAATTCTGTGAAAATTGCCCATTTTATCCTGAACATCTGGCATGCTCTTTTCTGTAAATAGTTTGGGCACTCAATAAAGTGTCATGTCCACTTTATATATATGTCTGTGAGCTTGAGCTTACACCATACCCCCTAACTGTTACTTATTCCAAATTGGTGTCCTCTCTGTTGGAGGGGACGTGGCCTAGCAAAGCCAAACCCATTTTAGTCACTTTGGGGGCGTGTCCAGTGCTTACCTAGCAGCTGGGTAGCCTCCTGACTTTCTCCAGGCACTGAAGAGATGCTGGGTGGATGTGGATTCGTCACTGGGATTTGGATTTTACTTTTTCAAACATCGGTGAAAGGCTTTGGATTTGGATTCTTTTCAAAAATGGTCAAAAAGCGTCCAAATCACAGAATTTCTGCGTTTTTTTTTTGGCCTCATTAACCCCTTCCCGACATTTGACGTATATATACGTCATGGCCGGGATGTACTTCCCGACACATGACGTATATATACGTCATGACTTTAAACTGTCCCCGCGTCTATAGACGCGGGGACAGAGGGACGATGTCTGCTGTCCCTGACAGCAGACATGTCCCTGCATGCCCAGGGGGGGCTGCGATGCCGCCCCCCCGTCGGCGATCGCTGTGATTGGCTGTTCAGTGTGAACAGCCATTCACAGCGTTTTCCTGTGTTACCGGCGAATCAGACGCTCGGTAACACAGGTGTCAATCACCGCCGGGCGTCAGGGGGCATGAGGGGGTCATCGGTGACGACGACACCTCACCCCACCTGCCCCCCAAGGCTGTGATTGGTCCGTGGGACCCACGGACCAATCACAGCCAAGGCGCGTGATTTAAACTAACGGTGACTGCACTGCAGACGCCATTCCGGTCTGGAATTGCGTGCAGAGCGGTCACCGTGCCAATCTGTCGTGATACATACCTGATCCTTGCCTGAAACTTACCTGATCACCGCTGATCACCGCTGGTAGCGTGCTGCCAGCAGCTGGATACTTCCTGGATCTTGTGACTTCTGTGTGTGCTGCTGCTGCAGTGTCATAGAGTCACAGATCGTGAGAGATAGGGACAGATAGTGACAGAGAGTGATAGAGAGTGATAGAGAGTGATAGAGAGTGCTATATTTTGTGTCTGCTGCACCCCCTTTTGTGCTGATCACTATATCTGAGGTGATCAGCAACTTTTTGGGGGTGCAGAGGTTTTTTTTTTATATATATACCTGTCAGTTGCAGCAAAGGTTGTGCTGCCTGTGCAACTGACTGCTGCCCCCCCCCCCTGCTGCCCCCCCTTTTGTGCTGATTGTGCTGATTAATTAACTGATCAGCAACTTTTTAGGGGTCCAGGGTTTTTTTTTTTATATATATATACCTGTCAGTTGCACCAAAGGTTGTGCTGCGTGTGCAACTGACTGCTGCCCCCCCTGCTGCCCCCCCTTTTGTGCTGGTCAGTTTAAATTAATTAATCAGCAACTTTTTGGGGGTCCAGGTTTTTTTTTTTATATATATATATACCCTGTCAGGTTGTGTGTCTGCTGCCCCTTACTGCTAATCAGTTTTGCATCACTGCATCACTGATCTGCGTTTTTTTTTTTTTTGGAGGGTTTTGTTTTTACACCCACGTTGCTTGTGTGGGTGTCCTGTGGCCGCAGAGCGCTGATCAGTGACGTACAATCACTGAACAGCATTTTTGGCACAGGGTTGATATCATTTTTTTTTTTCTGCAGTTTTTTTAAATTGTTTTTTTTTTGGAGAGTGCTGTGGAAAAAATGTTTAAATTGTTTTTACACCCACGTTGCTTTTGTGGGTGTCCTGTGGCCGCTGATCAGTGACGTACAATCACTGAACAGCATTTTTGGCACAGGTTGATATCATTTTTTTTCTGCAGTTTTTTTTAATTGTTTTTTTTTGTTTTTACACACACGTTGTTTTTGTGGGTGTCCTGTTGCCTTTGAGCGCTGTTCAGTGACGGACGTTACTGACCAACATCTGTGCTCAATTTTTGGCGCAGGACCTTTTTTTTTTTTTTTTAACCCCTTCAATTTTTTTTTTTTTTATTGGGATCAAATTCCTGTATAAAGTATTTTTTTTTCTGCACTACATACACACTACACACTACATACCCCCCGTGTTGAAATAAAGTTTGTACCCCCCCTACACTATACACGTGTTGAAACATTACACTTACAGAAACACAAAAATAAAAATGGCATCCCAAATGTCATCCCAAATGTCATCCCAGTCATCCAGAAGAATGTATTCAGCGGAGGAGGCATATGCCATGCTTGCCTCTGACTCTGACACAGCCAGTGATGCAAGCGGGGAATTTGAAGGATTCGCCTTAAGCTCCTCTTCCTCCTCTGCTGATGAGGGACCCCCTCAAAGACGCCCCCGTAGAGCAGCTGAGACCCCCCCCCAAAAGATTGATCCCGTATGGACCCCACCACCAGACAATTTTGAGCCCCAGGTTCCTGAGTTTTTGGCCATCCCAGGAATCCAATTTGATTCCACAGGTCTCAGAGAAATTGACTTTTTCAAATTATTTTTCTCTGATGATTTTATAAATTTAATGGTGGACCAAACTAATTTATATGCCCAGCAGTTTATTGCTCAAAACCCCACGTCATCATTTGCTAGGTGAACCCCTGTAGATGCAGTAGAGATGATGACGTTTTGGGGTCTGGTGTTACATATGGGCATAGTAAAAAAGCCAGAAATTAGGCAATATTGGAGTACAGATGTTCTGTACAGCACCCCACTTTACCGTATGGCCATGGCCCGGACTCGTTTTGAGATAATCCTTAAATTTTTACATTACACCGATAATACACTGTGCCCACCCAGAGATGATCCCACCTTTGACCGGCTATTCAAAGTCAGGCCGGTCATTGATCATTTCAGTGCCAAATTTGCAGAGATGTACATCCCTGAAAAATTTATTTGTATTGACGAGTCCCTTATACATTTTAAAGGAAGGGTTAAATTCTGCCAGTACCTTCCCAGTAAGAGGGCAAGGTATGGCATAAAAATGTATAAGCTGTGTGAAAGCACCTCAGGGTACACCCACAGGTTTAGGGTATATGAAGGGAAGGATTCAAGAATTGAACCGCCAGAATGCCCCCCCTCCCTCGTAGGTGTTAGTGGAAAAATTGTCTGGGATTTAGTGCACCCCTTCCTGGATAAAGGTTATCACCTCTATGTGGATAACTTTTACACTAGCATCCCCCTGTTTAAGGCCCTTGGTTCAAGAGGTACAGCAGCTTGCGGTACTGTGCGTAAGAACCAAAGAGGCCTCCCAAAAACGCACATTGCCCAAGTAATGAGAAGGGGTGAAAGCAGGGGAATATGCACCGAAAATATGTTGTTGGTCAAATATAAGGACAAGAGGGATGTCCTTATACTGACAACAATTCATGGAGACAGTACCACCTCCATCCCTGTACGAGGTACCAGTACCCACACCTCAAAACCTAATTGTATCCTAGATTACAATAGGTACATGGGCGGAGTGGATCTTTCAGATCAGGTACTGAAGCCGTACAGTGCCCTGCGGAAAACAAAAATCTGGTACAAGAAGCTGGCCGTGTATATCATCCAGATGGCACTGTATAACGCTTACGTGCTATTCCGTTCTACCAGCCAGAGGGGGACATTTATGCACTTTCAAGAGGAAGACATAAAGGGCCTAATATTTGGGAACCAGCAGGCAGAGGGCCCCAGTACTTCTAGTACTGGCCCCCGTATTGTACCAGGGCAGCATTTTCCTAACGAAATCCCCTCCACTGCAAGAAAGGGCAGGACACAAAAAAGGTGCAAAGTTTGCTATAAAAAGGGAATAAGAAAGGAAACTATTTTCCACTGTGAAACTTGCCCCGACAAACCCGGCCTATGTATAAAGGAGTGTTTTAAAATATACCACACATCTATGGATTATTAGGTTCATCATTTCACCGTGCTTCGGGGGTCTTGCTAATGCCACATAGCACCCACCATTCATTCCACCAGAATCTGAGCTGCAAAATCCAAAAATCACTCCTTCCCTTCTGAGTCCTGCCATGCACCCAACTGGTATTTTTTGGTCACATATGAGGCATTGCCATACTCGGGAGAAATTGGGGCATAGATTTTCGGGTGCTTTGTCTCCTTCATTCCTTGTGAAAATGAAAAATTTTGAGCCAGAACTGCATTTTTGTGTAAAAAATGTAATTTTTCATTTGCACAGCCCAGTTGTATCAAAATTGGTGAAACCCCTGGGGGTTTGAAATGTACACTATACCCCTAGATGAATTCCCTGAGGGGTGTAGTTTGCAAAATGGGGTCACTTGTGGGGGGGTTCCACTGTATTGGTGCTTGGGGGGTCTTGCTAATGCGACATAGCACCCACCAACATTCCACCAGAATCTGAGCTGCAAAATCCAAAAATCACTCCTTCCCTTCTGAGTCCTGCCATGCACCCAAATGGTATTTTTTGGTCACATGTGAGGCATTGCCGTACTCGGGAGAAATTGGGGCACAAATTTTGGGGTGCTTTGTCTCCTTCATTCCTTGTGAAAATGAAAAATTTTGAGCCAGAACTGCATTTTTGTGTAAAAAATTAAATTTTTTCATTTTCACTGCCCAGTTGTACCACAATTGGTGAAACCCCTGGGGTTTGAAATGTACACTATACCCCTAGATGAATTCCCTGAGGGGTGTAGTTTGCAAAATGGGGTCACTTGTGGGGGGGTTCCTAACTTTTAGCATCTTATGGTGCCTAGAAACCTACATGGTGCCTAAAAAATAATCTCATAAAAAGGAGGCTCCAAAATCAAGTAGGTGCTCCTTCTATTATGAAGCCTGTGGTTTGGTCAACGTGCACACTAGGGCCACATATAGGATATTTATGAAAACAAAAAAATTTGGGGAATCAATTTTTAGTCACATTTCTTTAGTAAAATCTACTGTGTTCCTTAGAAAAATGTATTAAAATTGCAAATCTGCAAAAAAAATGAAATTTTGAAATTTCACCTACACTTTGTTTTAATTCCTGTGAAACACCTAAAGGGTTAACAAACTTCCAAAATGCTGTTTTGAATACTGTGAGGGGTGCAGTTTTTGAAATGGCATCATTTATGGGGGTGTCTCACATACAAGTCCCTCAAAGTCACATCAGAACTGAACTGGTCCCTAAAAAAATCAGTGTTTGAAATTTTCTTGAAAATTTGAGAATTTGCTATTCATATTGTAAGCCTCCTAGTGTCCAAAAAAATTAAAAGGAAGTTGAAATAATGATGGAAACATAAAGTAGACATATGGTCTATGTTAGTTATTAACTATTTTGAGTGGTATGATTATTTGTCTCACAAGCAGAAAATTTTACATTTTGCAAATTGCTAAATTTTCCATTTTTTTACGACATTTTGGTATTTTTCACAAAAAAACACAGACTGTATCGACCCAAATTTACCACTAATTTGAAGTACAATGTGTCACGAGAAAACACTGTCAAAATCACTGGGATAAGTAAAAGCAAAAAAAAGTTATCCCCACTTAAGTGATACATGTCAGATTTGAAAAAAAGGGCTCTGTCAGGAAGGCAAAAACTGGCTGTGTCAGGAAGGGGTTAACATGTCCCAATAAAACGGCTAATGATCTGGTTTTCATCCAAACATTGGCACCAACATGCTCTTGGTCCTTAGACATTGAGATGGGATCGGTATCAGTCAATGTTTGCTACACTTTCAAAAACAATTAAAGTGAAGATGAATTCTGGATTAAACCACTATATTGAGAATCTAAGGGATCTCAATCCAGTTTAGCAGACAATACAAGCACAAATGATTATCACATTTTTTTTTTTCTCTCCTCTCTTTAAGAAGTCATTTTTCCCTGGAATCGATAAAGCAATTGCCTCAAAGTGTGGGATTGCTGCAATCCTACTTCCGTCATCGTTAATGAGCTACATGATAAGATATTGGTAATTCCCCTAGCAAACGAAATATGAAATCATTAAGTGCTCTAGAGTTAGACGAATCTGGAAAGCATTACATATGTATAAAGTCACAGCTTGGTGCCCTCAAAGGATTTGCACAACTGCTCTGTGCAATTTGGTATATTCTTTGAGGTTTAACAAAACAAATGATGTATGCAGTGTATGGTGATATTTCATATCCAGCTGGGCAGACCATTAAATATGCACCTGTAATAGGGTAATGAGAAATACGTCCCTTCAGATTTTTCAGCAAGTGACTTAACGGAGCTCCCCACTGAACTTGCAAAGAGCAGGCGATCTCCAGAGACAAGTGGGATTTTGAGCACTTTCATTAAAAATTAAACAGGAAAAGTATCTTTGATGAAGTCGTTTGGAAACCTGCAACTAGCGTTCAGGCCGTACGAATGTCATATCATATAAAGTTAAAAATATTTTTCATCCACCACTGAAATAATGCTTACAGTTCTGCATGGTTCACGTGTTGCATTGATAGTCGAGATTGGTAGAGAATGACCGAAGTTAAACATAAATACAGTACTGCATTGAATTGTGCCGTAATTTGTTGTATTTTGTGAAATCCTTGTGGAGATGGGAGTAAAATATTCACCGTTTTGCCCATAATTTTCCTGTTGTCTTTTTTTTCCATCTGTTATAACTTATAGTCTAACAATATATCCCACAGCTCAGTACAGTGGTGGCAAAGCAAATACCTGCTGATAATAATGAAATGGAATATAGTAATACTCTCAATTATATATAAATATGTATATTGGGCAGTACGGATGGTGTAATGGTTACATCTTAGCATCTACTATCAAGCAGCTGCCTAGGGGCTGCCAAAATTTGAGGGGTTCCCCTGAGTCTATTACACACTTAAGGATGTCTCCGAGAACTGAATGCAAACGGCAGGTTTTCAATTTCTATGATTCCATCTTTATTTACTTATTAACAGTTTCTTATATATCGCACACATATGCCGCAGCGCTTTACAGAGTATAGTTGAACATTCACATCAGTCCCTGCCCCAGTGGAGCTTACAATATATATTCCCTACCACACGCACAGACAGACACTCTAGGGTTAATTTGTTAGGAGCCAATTAGCCTACCAGTATATTTTTGGATTGTGGGAGGAAACCGGAGTACCTGGAGGAAACCCACGCAAGTATGGGGAGAATATACAAACTCTGCACAGTTAGAGCCATGGTGGGAACTTAACCCATGACCTCAGTGCTGTGAGGCAGTAATGCTAACCATTACACCATCCGTACTGCCCAGTATATATAACACATGGTGGGGATAGAACCCATTACCTCAGTGCTGTGAGGCAGTAATGTAACCATTACACCATTCGTACCGCCCCGTATATATAACACATGGTGGGAATAAAACCCATGACCTCAGTGCTGTGAGGCTGTAATGCTAACCATTACACCATCCGTGCTGCCCCGTATATATAACACATGGTGGGGATAGAACCCATGACCTCAGTGCTGTGAGGCAGTAATGTAACCATAACACCGTCCTTACTGCCCTGTATATATAACACATGGTGGGAATAGAACCCATGACCTCAGTGCTGTGAGACAGTAATGCTAACCATTACACCATCCGTACTGCCCGAATATATATCACATGGTGGGAATAGAACCCATGACCTCAGTGCTGTGAGACAGTAATGTAACCATAACACCGTCCTTACTGCCCTGTATATATAACACATGGTGGGAATAGAACCCATGACCTCAGTGCTGTGAGACAGTAATGCTAACCATTACACCATCCGTACTGCCCCGTATATATAACACATGGTGGGGATAGAACCCGTGACCTCAGCGCTGTGAGGCAGTAATGTAACCATTACACCATCCGTACTGCCCCGTATATATAACACATGGTGGGAATAGAACCCATGACCTCAGCGCTGTGAGGCATTAATGCTAACCATTACACCATCCGTACTGCCCTGTATATATTTATTTATTTATTTGCAGTTTCTTATATAGCGCAGCAGATTCCGTTGCGCTTTACAATAGTAAACAGTGATAAAACAAACTGGGTAACAACAGACAGACATGGAGGTAGGAGGGTATATATAACACATGGTGGGGATATAACCCATGACCTCAGTGCTGTGAGGCATTAATGCTAACCATTACACCGTCCGTATTGCCCCGTATATATAACACATGGTGGGAATAGAACCCATGACCTCAGTGCTGTGAGGCATTAATGCTAACCATTACACCGTCCGTACTGCCCTGTATATACTGTATAACACATGGTGGGGATAGAACCCATGACCTCAGTGCTGTGAGGCAGTAATGTAACCATTACAACATCCGTACTGCCCCGTATATATAACACATGGTGGGGATAGAACCCATGACCTCAGTGCTGTGAGGCTGTAATGCTAACCATTACACCATTCATACTGCCCCGTATATATAACACATGGTGGGGATAGAACCCATGACCTCAGTGCTGTTAGGCAGTAATGTAACCATTACACCGTCCGTACTGCCACGTATATATAACACATGGTGGGGATAGAACCCATGACCTCAGTGCTGTTAGGCATTAATGCTAACCATTACACCATCTCCTGCCCCAACTTCACACTCACCTGAGGTTCTGGAAAGTCAGTATTATTGTGTGGGTGGCAAATGGTAGTAGTAAGTTGAAAGTTTGCCTAGGGACTGAAAAACCTTGCACTGGCCCTCAGCACTACTGCCTCACAGCACTGATGGTCCCTTAATATTGGGAGTTACAGTATGGTGCATATCAAATTGTAGTTTCTTCTGTTATAAAGCATTTGTCTCAGGTTTTATGGTCTTGTAACATTTGTGTGGCGGTCCAGCAGTTTGTAAGTAGCCTGGATATGTCTGTGCAGTTGCGGTAGACCTGGGGACAACATTTATTAGCTACTTACAGTAGCTGGTGCTCCACATTTTGGGGACTATCCTTTGAGAAATGTTTAATTTGAACTTCCAGATAAGCACGTAGAACATTTTTGCTTATATAGGAGGCTAGTTATTGTAGTCTCAGTGCCAAAGATGATTTTATATTTGATACAGCAATGATTCTACAGAGACAGACATCCTATGAAAGTTTGTAGGAACATGTGTCCAATTTGCAATTACATGCAGCCATACTGGCAGAATACGGCTGAGTTAGCTCAAAGGAGCCTGAGAGGTTACAACCTCTGTCATAGAGATGGTGAAATTCTAGTAGCTAAATGGCATAAAATTATTTATATAAAAAAGGCAATTTGGATCTTGTACTTGTTACTACTGAGAGCCAGGCCTGCAAGGAACTTGCTGTAAAAAGAGATGAGAGGTGAATTGTGGCGATTAAACGAGGGATGGTCATTTATTTTTGAGTAATAAAGATTTAGATGTGGCTGTAATGAAACCAGATTACACTTTTTCAGACTGTAACAAAACTTAGAGGAAGCTGCTTTAATGAATCTCATATTCTATCTGGGCAAAACATAACTACACTGCTCACTAACATACATCATGCTCACTAACATACATCATGCTCACTAACATACATCCTGCTCACTAACATAGATCCTGCTCACTAACATACATCCTGCTCAATAACATACATCCTGCTTACTAACATACATCCTGCTCACTAACATACATCCTGCTCACTAACATACATCCTGCTCAATAACATACATCCTGCTTACTAACATACATCCTGCTCACTAACATACATCCTGCTCACTAACATACATCCTGCTTACTAACATACATCCTGCTCACCAACGTACATCCTGCTCAATAACGTACATCCTGCTCACTAACATACATACTGTTCACTAATGTATATCCTACTTACTAACATACATCCTGCTCATTAACATACATCCTGCTAACTAACATACATACTGTTCACTAACTTATATCCTACTCACTAACATACATCCTGCTCACTAACGTATATCCTGCTCACTAGCATACATTCTGCTCACTAGCATATATCCTGCTCACTAACATACATCCTGCTCACTAACATACATCCTGCTCACTAACGTACATCTTGCTCACTAACAGATCCTGTTCAATAACTTACATCCTGCTAACTAACACAGATCCTGCTAACTACCATACATCCTGCTCACTAACATAGATCCTGCTCACTAACATATATCCTGCTCACTAACATACATCCTGCACACTAACATATATCCTGCTCACTAACATACATCCTGCTCACTAACATACATCCTGCTCACTAACATACATCCTGCTCACTAACATATATCCTGCTCAATAGATAGGATGGATATAGGTGCACCCACTGGCGAAAGTGATCAACTTACACAAGAGGATTTAGCTGAAAATAATCCTGTTGAACAGCAATTTATCTGAAATTACTCAAACAAAAAGAAAAGACCATGGTGCAATATTGTCAAATACTGAGAATTGATTTAATTCAATCAGCCCACTCACATGGATCCACAATAAATGCGCATATCACAAGGTCTTTGGGAGGACTCCTCCTGAATTATCTTGCTCCTAAAGAACTGGCAAGAAACTCAAAATAGTGCAATATTGTCTGGTATAAAGAAATAACAGTTTTATTGGTGCACTCACATTTAAAAAGATTTAAAAAGCATATCACCCGTTTCTGGGTAGCAAAGTCCGGCAGGTACAGTCACAAGGATGGTACAGGATTTCTCAGTGTCCCCAGCACAAGTGCTCCACGTCCGGACCGTTCGGTGATGACAGAAAGCTTAAGCGCGCTTTCGGGCTCCAAAGCCCTTCTTCAGAAGCGTTGTGTCATCATCGAACGGGGCAGACCTCAAATTCCCCCGTCCAAATCAAAAAGCATGTTAAACAGCTGCTTCTTCCGGCCGTACAGACCGGAAGTGACGAATCGCAAAGTCCGTAATTCCGGAAGTCGTCACCCTGAAGGCGGAAGTCGTGATGCTTGGTCCAACTAGGATTTGTGTCCTTCACGTCCTTCGATGTTTGCGTTCCAGCACAACCAGTTCTTCCTTATGGCTGGAAAGCACGGCCATTTTTAATGTATTGTCCACACATTATAATGGGTATATACGGGAAAAATAGAAATAAAAATGCTGTATCAAATATATAAATAGATAAAATCGACAGTCAATCATTTTAAAATGCCAGATAATATAAATAGGAAAGAATAGATAATAATTCTTAAAAAACAATTTAATATAAATACACTATTTAAAAAGTGACAAAATGACAATTGATATACAACACACAGCATGCGTTTAAAGGAACCACTTTAGTTCGAAGTCACCATTCAGACCACCAGGGACTAAGGTCTTTAATTTGTATATCCATTGCATTTCGGTTTTAGCAAGGCGTACTTCTACGTCATTGCACCGCCAATTTGGATTAACTTGCTGTATGCCCCAAAATGCTTTTATATGGCTAGGGTCTGAATGGTGACTCTTTTTGAAGTGTGCTGAAAGTGTATGACTGTCCAATCCTTTTTTTATGTTATATACATGTTCATACAGTCTGGTCTTGAGGCTTCTTGTCGTTTTGCCTACATAGACCAGACCGCATTTACATTCCACAGCATAAACTACATTACGTGTATTACACGTGATAAAATCTTTTATAGGATATGTTATACCCTTTACTGTGAAATCTTTAATTTTGCTTGGACCTTT
The DNA here is from genome assembly GCF_055691185.1 of Crinia signifera. NCBI lineage: Eukaryota > Metazoa > Chordata > Amphibia > Anura > Myobatrachidae > Crinia > Crinia signifera. Next base: position 9,800,204 of record NC_139227.1, on the reverse strand, counting down.
AGTACACCACCATATCTGACAGGTACCACAACGATGAAATTCCTGACTACGGACACTACTTCTTTTAGGGATGTCCATAGCGCTTCTCACTATAGTGTCCTTGATGGTTTTAGAACGCCTATATATAAAGCGTGGGACAGGGGGTAGTTGTGAACCTATAATTGGGTCCTTTAAAAGGTTTTTCCATTTTTTTTTTAAATGTTTTCCACTTCCCTATGCTGACAATGGTACTGGCTAATAAAGGACCATTGTGTGCCCTCGTTCTTCTCTTTTTCTTTTTTTCTCTTGGAATATGAGGGATTCTCTCGTAGTTTGGTTGACCCTTTCTTTGGCCCTATCAAGGATAGTTTTTGAGTATCCCTTCTCAAGGAAACGTGCTCCCATTTCATCTGACTGCTCTTGACAGACATCTGTTTCAGTACAATTTCTTTTAACTCTGAGCAGCTGCCCATAGGGAATACCGTCGAGCCAATTCTCATGGTGCTGACTTGTTTTTTCTATCAGACTATTTAAATCAGTAGCCTTACGATATACCTTTGTATTTAATTTCCCACCCTTTACATAAAGACAAAGGTCGAGGTAATGCAGTTCCTTGTCATTTGTGGAAAAGGTCAATTTGATATTTCGGTCATTTACATTAAGCGCCTCGCAGAAGGATTCAAGGTGTTCGGGCCCTTTATCCCAAATAAACAAGACGTCGTCAATATAGCAACGCCAGAGCACCAGGCCTGCCCCCAGCTCCCCCCCCCCATGCCATACGGTTTCTGATTCCCAATATGACATGAAGAGGTTTGCATAGCTGGGGGCAAACCTGGTGCCCATAGCGGTGCCCACCTTCTGTAAATAATAGTGACCATTAAAGAAAAAATAGTTATTGCGAAGGATGAATCTAATACCATCAACAATAAAGTTTTTCAAATCTACAGAATAGTCTGTGGTTTCCAAGTAAAATGTAATGGCCTCAATCCCCTTATCTTCTTGTATTATGGTGTAGAGGGTTGACACGTCTGCACTTGCCATGATATATCCCTCTTTTCATTGAATATCTTTAAGTATTTTTAGGACTTCATTTGTATCTTTTAAGTATGCATTCATCTGCTTAACCAAAGGCTGGAGGTAATGATCCAACATGGCAGAGAGATTTGATACTATTAGTCCCGGAGACTATGGGTCTACCGGGGGGCTGGAGGAGGTCCTTATGGATTTTCGGGAGGACATCAATTGTAGGCGTGGACGGGTGCTTCAGGTTCAGATATTCAAACTCCGATTTTGATATAACACCCTTCTCTAATGCCTGTGAAGTAAGTTCCAAAAGTGTTTTGGAAATCTTAGGTAATGGGTCATTTTAGTATATGTGATCCCCTCATTTAATTGTTTATCTATTTCTTGAGTATAGTCCTCCACATCCATAAGGACCACCCCCCCCCCCCCTTTATCCGCCGGTTTAATAATCACTTCTTTTTGCTTTTTTAGTGATTGCAAAGCGTGCCACTCTTTTTTGGTTGTTAAATTTTGTAAGTTTTTTCTTTAGGACTTCCTCTACTTCTTCAAGGACTAGTTTACTAAAACAGTCTGTGAAAGTTCCCTTCTGATGGGTGGGGTAAAAGGTTGATTTCGGACAGAACTGTGGACCAGATGGACCTCTGGTTTCCTCAGTTTCCATTTCCTCTTAACTTAAGAAGAATTTCTTTACCGTTAGTTTTCTTATATATCTTTGTAAATCTACAAAGAAATCAAAGTCCTCATTTTTACTTGTCGGACAATACTTAAGGCCCCTTTTGAGCACATTTACCTCATCCTTAGTTAATATTTTTTTACTTAGGTTGAAGATTTTAGTGCCATTGTCTTTTGGGGTTTGGGGCTGTATAGATACATTTATGACTTTACTTTTTGTCCTATTTTTACTCCAGAGGTTTTTTCCTCCCCTTTTACCTCGTTTCTTTTTTGGGGGTTAAACTGTTATTTCTTTATACCAGACAATATTGCACTATTTTGAGTTTCTTGCCAGTTCTTTAGGAGCAAGATAATTCAGGAGGAGTCCTCCCAAAGACCTTGTGATATGCGCATTTATTGTGGATCCATGTGAGTGGGCTGATTGAATTAAATCAATTCTCAGTATTTGACAATATTGCACCATGGTCTTTTCTTTTTGTTTGAGTTATTTCAGATAAATTGCTGTACAACAGGATTATTTTCAGCTAAATCCTCTTGTGTAAGTTGATCACTTTCGCCAGTGGGTGCACCTATATCCATCCTATCTATTGTACCTATTAAGCTTGTGGTGAAAGCTTTTCTGGTGTCATCCTGGGCTGAATGTGTATTGCGCTGTGGTTAAATCATTGATTTATATCTACTAATATATCCTGCTCACTAACATACATCCTGCTCACTAACGTACATCCTGCTCACTAACAGATCCTGCTCAATAACTTACATTCTGTTAACTAACATAGATCCTGCTAACTAACATACATCCTGCTCACTAACATAGATCCTGCTCACTAACATATATCCTGCTCACTAACATACATCCTGCTCACTAACATATATCCTGCTCACTAACATACATCCTGCTCACTAACATATATCCTGCTCACTAACATACATCCTGCTCAATAACTTACATCCTGCTCAATAACTTACATCCTGCTCACTAATGTACATCCTGCTTACTAACATACATCTTGCTCACTAACATACATCCTGCTCAATAACGTACATCCTGCTCACTAATGTACATAATGCTCATTAACATACATCCTGCTCAATAACTTACATCTGTTCACTAGTGTACATTCCGCTAATTAACATACATCCTGCTCACCAACTTACATCCTTCTCACTAACATACATTCTGCTCACTGACTTACATCCTGCTCACTAACTTACATCCTGCAGTGCTCATTAACATACATCCTGCTCAATAACGTACATCCTTCTCACTAACATACACCTTGCTCACTAACATTCATCCTGCTCAATAACATATCTTCTGCTTACTAACATACTTTCTGCTCACTAGCATGGGCATAAGATGGCAAAAGTTCTGGCACCGTACAAGAATCTTCACTTTCTCTATTGGTGCCATCTTCCTGAAGATGTCACTGGAAAGATGGTCCCACAGAGAAGGAGAAGGGACCCACTTACTGGTACAAGGTAATTATTCTCTGGGTGCTGGGTCCCTCAGTATTAGTTTCCCCTGAACCCAGTGGCCTGTGTGCAAAATGGGCAGTTACAGACAATCAAAATCGTAGGAGGGCCCAGCAGAAAGCTTATAATCTACAGGAAAGTAGGCATTAATACACAATGGATAGGTGTTCATCTATTCCATAATGGTCCATCAGATTGCAGAGTTATTATCTGGCTATATTATATCATCATCCAGCAATGTTGGCCTGGGGTCAGGGGGTATGGAAATGTGAAGAAAGAGAGAATAAAGGAGGGTATGTTTGTGCTGCAAAGTGGGGATATATTTGCATATCAAAGGTTTATAAAGGTTATGTGGGTGGCTCTGGAATTTGATAGCTGCCTAAAGAGGTGAGTTTTCAGGGAATTCGTTATGTATTGGAAACAAAAGAATAATCTTACTGTGCGTAGATGGGCAGTCTACATAGTGGGTGCAAAGAGATGTACAGTAACTTGGTGTAGTTTGGCTTATGGCCTTGTGTGTAAGTAAAAGTATCTTATATTGAGTATGATAGAATAGAGCAGGGGTACTCAAACTATTTGGTCTGGGACCCCATCAGACAATAAAAATAATGACAGGACCCCAGCAAGTTACTGCAGAAGGTCATCACATCACATGTGTAGTCAGCAGACAGCACATACATGGCAGCATTGTGGAGGCACAGAGTGATGGGAGGAGTCTGATATACCATAACCCATCACACATGTAGTCAGCAGACAGCACATACATGGCAGCATTGTGGAGGCACAGAGTGATGGGAGGAGTCTAACATAGCATAACCCATCACATCACACGTGTAGTCAGCAGACAGCACATACATGGCAGCAGAGGCGTAACTAGAACTTTGTGGTCCCCATAGCAAAATTTATAATGGGGCCCCCCTAACTCAGGTCTCTACTAAAGCACACTGTTTGTGACCATCATTAGTGGGAACAGTAACAATGTGCCCCTCCAATAGATACTTTAAAAATAAAGAATGCACACATTATATAAGAAGGTGTGTGGCCTCGCCTCAAAGGGTAATGCCCCTCACACATTATGTGACACACCGCGATGCCATTAAACATTACGCGACCCACCGCAAAGCCCATTACACATTGCACGACCCACCCCAAAGCCCAATACACATTACGCGTCCCACTGCAAAGCCAATACACATTACGCAACACACCGCAAAGCCCAATACACATTACGCCACACACCGCAAAGCCCATTACGCCTTACGCGACACACCGCAAGGTCCATTACACATTACACAATGCACCGCAAAGCCCAATACACATTACGCAACACACCGCAAAGCCCAATACACATTACGCCACACACCGCAAAGCCCATTACACATTAAGCGATACAACGCAAAGCCCAATACACATTACACCACACACCGCAAAGCCCATTACGCGACATACCACAAAGCCCAATACACATTACGCGACACACTGCAAGGCCCATTACGCGACGCACCGCAAAGCCCAATACACATTAAGCGATACAATGCAAAGCCCAATACACATTACACCACACACCGCAAAGCCCATTACGCGACATACCACAAAGCCCAATACACATTACGCGACACACTGCAAGGCCCATTACACATTACGCGACGCACCGCAAAGCCCAATACACATTACGCGACACACCGCAAAGCCCATCACACATTATGCCACACACCGCAAAGCCCATTGCGCGACATACCACAAAGCCCAATACACATTACGCAACAATTACAAACTTACCAATATGCTTTCTTATTCTGTTCCACGCTGCTCCTCTCTGCATCACAGGTGCGGGAGTATGAGAGTCAACTTACTGCTGGGCATGGGGGGGGGGGGCAAGTGTGCATGCTGCTGCAGGTGCACCAAAAGGTGGCCACATGGGACTGGTGCCTCAGGCAGTATTGTGGACCCAGATACAACAGGAGACTGCTGCTACTCCCCCCTAGTACTGTCTGCTCTAGCCTCAAGCAGCGCTGCAGTATTTTGAATTTGCCGCTCTCCTGCAGTAAATCACAGCTCACGGATCAGCAGCCAATCAGCCTTCTGATCCGTGAGCAGTGATTAGTTCATGGACAGCGGCAGATTTAAAATGCCGCAGCGCTATCACTATAAGTTTGTTTCACTAGTGGGGGGGGGGGGCACGGGGAGTTTTGCCGGGGACCACAGAGGGTGTAAGCAGTGGGGAGATCAGTGGCAGCGAGAGGTAGGGGAGGTGGTGGGCGTGGTGAGCGGCTGTGCGTCTCTAAACACAGCCACTGACCACCATACTGCACTGCCAGGCAGGTTTCCTCCCTCTGCCGCCCCGCGCTGTCAGTCCCCACTGCCTGCGTCAGCGTGTCAGAGCTAGGCATAGGCAGTAGGCAGCAGCGCTACTACAGACAATCTCTCCCACAGTGTTTCTTCCGGACTCGTGCCCCGCCCCCCGCTCAGCTTCTTTCCCTCCAGCGGCTAGCAGCTTCACACACACAGGCAGTTGCGGCGGCCGCGGCTCCCTAAAAAAATAATAAAATATCTTAGCACAGTGCAGGGGAGTGCTAGCTGTCCATCGGGCCCCCCCAGCCGCCGGGCCCCATAGCAGCTGCACCCCCTGCACCCTCGGTAGTTCCGCCACTGCATGGCAGCATTGTGGAGGCACAGAGTGATGGGAGAAGTCTAATATACCATAACCCATCAAACGTGTAGTCAGCAGACAGCACATACATGGCAGCATTGTGGAGGCACAGAGTGATGGGAGGAGTCTAATATACCATAACCCATCACATCACACGTGTAGTCAGCAGACAGCACCTACATGGCAGCATTGTGGAGGCACAGAGTGATGGGAGGAGTCTAATATACCATAACCCATCACATCACGTGTGTAGTCAGCAGACGGCACATACATGGCAGCATTGTGGAGGCACAAAATGATAGGAGGAGTCTAAAATAACAGACAATTCAACATATCTTTCAGACTCCTTGAATTAATGACTAAGATTAGAAAACACATCAGCCTGATGATCAGCAACATGGAGTTGCCACCCCCATACTGAGAAGGTCGGGACCCACTTTGGGGTCAGTACCCACAGTTTGAGAAACGCTGGAATAGAGGATAGCCAATGGAAGGACTTATAGATCAGTTTTGCAGACTATGAACGTCAAGCGAGGAAGACCAGCCCCACAGCTGCATTCATAATGGATTATAGTGGTGAGATGGGGATGGCCGGTAAGGAGACTATTTCTATAAGGAATCCTGGAGATGATGAGGGCATGGATTAAAGTTTTAGCAGTGTTTGGTTTAAGGTATATTCTTATTTTGTGTATGTATTTTAGATGAGAAGAGAATGATTTTGAGGCAGATTGAATGTGGGGAACATTATCTCCCTATAATAAAATATTACACATTATTTTAACATGTTAGTAACTAGATTTTATTATAGGTACTGTCATTTATCTAGATGGTCATGTGATGGTAGACAGGAGGTCAAGTCATTGTCAGCACCATTATCATTACATCTACACAGAGGCGGATCTACTATGAAACCAATTAAGGTTAAGCTTCATGGCTCCAAATCCCATAGGGGCCCTGAAGCTCATTTTTTATGAATGCATTCTTCAACAAAATCTATGGTGTTTTTCGAGAGTGTCTTATTAAAATAAGGTTAATTTACTGATAGAATCATCATTAAACTTGCTTGTGCATTTTAACACCAAAAATCTGATTTTCACCTCTTGTGTTTATGTACTGTATGACTGTTGCTCATCGCCAATATCACCATGTCAACCAGCACAGACGGTGTAATGGTGAGCATTACTGCCTCACAGCACTGAGGTCATGGGTTCTATTCCCACCATGTGTTATATATACGGGGCAGTATGGATGGTGTAATGGTTATATTACTGCCTCACAGCCCTGAGGTTATGGGTTCAATTCCCACCATGTGTTATATATACGGGGCAGTACGGATGGTGTCATGGTTAGCATTACTGCCTCACAGCACTGAGGTCATGGGTTCTATTCCCACCATGGCCCTAACTGTGCAGAGTTTGTATATTATCTAAGTGCTTGCGTGGGTTTCCTAGGTACTTGTGTACTAGCACGGTGCCCATCGCATCGCAGACCATATGGTATGCGATGCAATGGCAGCGGATGTTATACAATTTTAAATTGTATACCATCGAATTGTATGGCATTGACTCGCATATACAATGGTATGCGATTTAAAATTGTATAAGCACCCTAATGGGGGATTACAATGTTAAATGCACCCCCATGCCACCCCCACTATGAACGTGAACCCCAAGCGTGGCGAGCGCAGCGAGCCCGCGAGGGGTGGCAGTACGCGTCCTACGACCTTTTCATACCCCACTATCCACTTTGGCGTGGAGGTGATTTTATATAGTGTGACGAGCGCAGCAAGCCACCGAGCCCGAAGCGTGGTGAGTGCAGCGAGCCCCACGAGGGGACGCGGAATACATGTAAAGTACGCACCCCCTCTCGGGGCTCGCTGCGCTCGCCACGTTCATAGTGGGGGTGGCGTGGGGGTGCATTTAACATTGTAAGCCCCCATTAGGGTGCTTATACAATTAAACATTGTATAGGGGGCTTATACAATTTTAAATCGCATTGCATCGCATCGCAGTGCATCGGGTGTATGGCATGCAATGCGATGCGACTATATGTAGTGAGACCAAATATCGTGGGCGCCGTGCTAGTGCACACGTACCGTTTCCTACAATCCAAAACTATACTGGTTGCTCAGTTTGCTCCCAACAAAATTAACTCTAGAATGTGTGCGTGTGAATGTCCAAATATTCTCTGTTAAGCGCATGCAGAATATGTGTGCGCCATATCAATAACGGGGAATATTAATAGTACAGCATACAATAGCTGCTATTACAGCTTGGATAGGTGTCACTTAATGCTGCAGGAGCCGCTGGGAGTTGCAGTTTAGCTTCTGTCAATAGCAGTGTGAGAAAGGGCGAGTAAACTCACACTTTTTGAGAACTCAAAATCTGTTACATTTAGTCCCTCAACTTTACAGTGAAGTGTAAGGGGTTTGGTATTTGGATGCAGGGCTGCCATCAGGAATTTTGGGGTCCGGGACAGATTTCCAGTCCGGGACCCCCCTACTCACTTGACTTGCCGTAACCCTGTTCCTTCGCCCCCATCTTCTCTTCCACTGAACTGCAGCCTGGAGGTCCCGGAGTGCAGGCTTCTTCAACTCAGGATGCCAGCGTCCAATTAAAATGCAGCACCGGCTGGTGAGCGAATCAGAGCTCGCATACCGGCAGCCGCTCTGATTGGCTGCCGGTATGGGAGCTCTGATTGGCTCAAAAGCCAATGCAGCATTTGAATTGGCCGCCGACATCCTTGGCTATAAGCCTGCGGTCTGGGACCTGCTTTGCTCAGCGGAGTCAGTCAGAGGGGTCGCGGTGGGCAAAATTAGCTGCCCGGACCCTTCCAGAGGCCTGAGCCCGGGACAGCTGTACCCAGTGCACCCCACTATTGGTGGCCCTGTTAGGATGACCAGTACCAATAATGATGCTAATATACAGTAGAAACAGTTTTTAGTCTTATAAAACCCCCTTTTATCTTAGACGAACATTCAGACAGACTTTTAGCTTTGGTTTAGAGCAATGATAAATCTGCCTAAACAGTAGTGATGATCCTGGTAACAGCTCAAAGGGCCGGTTGAAAGGGAGCTTTGGAGGTAACGGCTTTGTGGTTTTTTTTTTTTTTTTAACACAGACATCTAAAACGTCTGTACATTGTAGTGGTCATTGTTCAAATCTCTAAAAGAAACTTCAGAGACATACTGTATTGGGTTTAGGGTCTCTGGAAGATAGTTAATACTCAGAGAGGGATGATACATTTCAGGTTTCCCAGCTGATGGAAGGATTATGAGTGGACTAGTTACCAAACCGTCTTAATGTGGACGCCTACAAGCAGTAACATGGAAGTGAGAGGTATGTGCATCCTTTTGTGTGTCCTTATATTAAGGAGTAGTGCGCGGTCAGGAATCGGGTCCCTCTGTGCCTGGCTGCTGACTGTGTGCTGTCTTCGGGTTCCTGCTAATGCCTGTAGGATTAATGTTGCTGCTTCCTGCACCCGTGCCAGCGCAGGTAGCTCCCAGTGGATTGCTGGTTGGGCAAAAGCATGATGATGCTGCAGACGGAACCGGAAGTGATGCAACATGGTCCATCTCCATGCCCTTGGGAAACTTCTTCCGCCATCTAATTATCTAATAATCATATTATTATGATTCGGAATTACCAATATTATTTTCAAGTACCCCCAAGTGGTCTGCAGAGTACCCCCAGGGGTACTAGTACCCCAAGTTGGGAACCACTGACCTAAGGTATGTTGACCTTTATTTGGTGTCGACCTAGTGACTGTTGACCTAGACATTGTCTATCATCTATACCGTAACCGCCAGCGATTGGCGGGAGCACACATCGCCTAGTGCCAGCAAAACAACCTGCGGCTCTACAGCTGTTGTAAAAAATACAAGTCCCATCATGCCTTGCAACAGTTCTGCTTTTAGGGAGTGCTAAAAGTGTGGTGTGGCATGCTGGGACTTGTAGTTTCACAACAGCTAGCCTGCCACCGGTTGCCTACGCCTGGTCTAGTGTGTACCTGGCACTGCCGAGGTAGATGGTCTTCTACAGTGTATGAGCCAGGGGAATGGGGAATAAATTACGTTGAGATGAGATTTACTTGACAGGGCTCATTACAACCTACATGATTAATATAAGTCATAGCAATGGCGAGGCAGATACTTCTTGGCCAGCTAATGACATAATACCTCAGATCACCACAAATATTCCCAGCACAGCATCTCAATTTTTCATTAAACCTAGAGCTTTTTAATAACATAAATTGCATTGGTCTTGGCGGGAAATTATGAGATGTTACTATCAGGGGCGTAACTAACTATTTAGCGCCCCCCCCCCCCCCCCGCCGCACGTTTATTTGGCACCCCCCCACACACACCTAACCTGCCCCCCCTTCTTACCCGCGGTCTGCGTCTCGCCCGGCTCTCTGTTGGGACCTTCCTGACGTCACGGTCCCGGCCGGCTCCTGCTGCTACAATGAAAACGGACTCTTAGAAAATGGCTGCCCCCATACTGCAGACAGAAAACTGTCTGCAGTATGGGGGCAGCCATTTTCTAATTGTCAGTCTTCATTGCAGCAGGAGCCGGCCGGGACCGTGACGTCAGGAAGGTCCCGACAGAGAGCCGGGCGAGACGCAGACCGTGGGTAACTATAGCCCCGCAGCCCCCCCAGCGGCGCCCCCAATTTCTCTGCGCCCCCCCGCCACCGCGGGGGCTGCGGAGCTATAGTTATGCCACTGGTTACTATGAGCAACCAATGAGAATCTACCGCTTATTTATTTAGCACCTTCTAGAAGATAATAGATAGTATCTGATTGGTTGCCCACAGCAACACCCCATGTGAGATAGAACTCCCATCTTAGTAAATTCCCCTCTTAGACTGCATAAAGGGCTAAACATACTATAGGGCGATAAGTCTCAAACATATTTATATTTTTACCCACTAAAAGTTCCTCTCATAGAGAAATCTGGTTTTGCTTTTAATGGCCCCTTTAATACACTGGCAGACTCCCTGGGAACTCACTATTACCTGCATCTTGCAGGTAATTACATTTATCTCATATTGGGACAGATGTATTAAGCCTGGTGAAGAGATAAAGTGGAGATAAAGTAGCAGGTAATAATGCACCAGCCAATTAGCCATGTTTAAAAAGTAAAGGTTGGGTGAGTTATTTTGTTTCTGTGCAGGGTAAATACTGGCTGCTTTATTTTTACACTGCAATATAGATCTCACTTTGAAGTAAAACCCCACCCAAATCTAATTCTCTCTGCACAAGTAACATCTGTCCCACCTGCAGTGCACATGGTTTTGTCCAGCTAAGAAGGATTTTGTTAGAAAGAGTGAACTAGAATAAGGCCCATAGTGTAAGTGCCATTACGGTGGGTGACGTATAGTGTGAGGAGCATTACTGCGCCAGGCATATAGTGTAAGGGCCATTACAGTGTGGCATGTAGCGTAAGGTGTATTGCAGTGTGTGGAATATAGTTAAGTAACATTACAGTGTGTGGCGTATAGTGTATGCTGCATTAGGGTGTGTGGCGTACAGTGTAAGTGGCATTACGGTGTGGGGCATATAGTGTAATGGTGTGTACACACGGTCAGATGTGCCTTAAGATCTTATCCACGATTCGATCAGATAGGATCGTGGATAGGATCTTAAGGCACATCCGATTTGCACCCAATCTTGACTATATAGTGCAGATCTTTCTGTCTTCCGATATGTGAACGCGCATCGGGATCGGATTGGGATCGCAAGGGTTAAAACCCTTGCGATCTGCATCCGATTCCGATCCAATGCCGATCCGATGTTGACTATATCATCAACATCGGAAAGGAAATCGGACCGTGTGTACACGTCAATAGTTGCATGACAGTGTGGTGTATAGTGTAAGGGCCATTATGGCATGGAATATAGTGAAGGGTGCATTACTGTGCGTGGCATAATGTGTAATGGCCATCATGGTGTGTGGTGTAATGTGCAATGCGCCTCACGGTGTAAGTGTACTGCGGAGCAGTGTGACCACACCCGCCACTCCCACCCCCGCAGTATTTACCCACCCGCCCCTCCTACACAAACCATATTTCACAGACTAAGGGGGCAGAGCCCCTAACGCCGGTGTGAAGAGCGCCCGTAGCGCGCGATGAATCACCTAGTTATATATAAGAAGCAACTCCAAAAGCAACTTTCAGGCCAACTTCATCAGCACCAGCGCTTTAAGAAATACCAACCCAGATTTCCCAACGGTAAATGTCAGGGACTTTCTGTCAGGCATGGAAAATGAATGGTAAATTACTGCTATTCCATTTACTTTCCACAGAAAGTCTAAAATCATTTTCACAGTTGAAAAAAGATATAAGTCGTTCTGACTGTGACATCTGGGGATACAGACACGTTGTCTCCACAATACAAGTTAAACAAAGCGTCTACAGGGAACTTGAGAGTTTGAGAAATTCCAACACAAATATATTCTCAACTCATTTCAAGGTCTCATACTTAAATTCACACATAGGGGCATTAACTCTTCCATTACTGCATTAAGTATATATTAGTGTTTGTTCGTTAACCATTCATAATAATCTCATATGCGCTGACATAGGCAATTAGTAACGTAAAGGACAACTCTTGCGATAAGAGCTGTCCTTTGCGATGCAGCGCAGAGGGACGGTGCCATCCATGGGGCATACTGGGAGGATCCGTGACTTTGAAGGTCATTCAGGTTGACTCGCAAAGCTGCAAATTTCACAGCTTTGCCAGCCAACTAAACGCCGGACACCGCCCACACGAAGGTCCACCCCCCCCGCACACAGGTTGTACCCGCACGCATGTGCATGGATGTTTTGCATAAACCTCCATTAGCATCTTGCGTGCGGGTGTAAAATCATTTGATGGTCGCCGATACTCTCTGATGTCTTAGAACTGCAGGTTCCCTGTACGGGAAGTGGGCGGTCAGCTGACATCCGCTGATGCCCTGCGTCACCGGTGCATTTCCATGGAACACCCAGCGTTTTCATGGGAATGCCATGAGCACGACCTCACGCTCCCGCCCTACGCCCCCCGCCCACTCCGCTAGGTGCGAATGGGCTGGTGAATAAGCAATTTGCCGCACTTGCTCACACCAAGCGGCTCCACGTGCGCATACATGTGTATGTGCATGCACAATCGCAAAACATTGCTCACTGTTGCAAATTTGCAATGGTGAGAATAAAACTGAATGACCTCCTTGATCCAGGCACATCCATTTGCTAGATGGGATATCTCTCTAAAGTGGTCGGCAGACTTTACCCATCATAAAATTGTATCTTCACACCATAAAAGTGCCAGTACATAACCTTGATTGATTGTCATTTTCCTTTTCACATAGAAAGATTTAAATAACGGACGGTACTACTATTGCTCCCCCTCTGCCATTCTGTTTTTGATCATTTAATGCAGAACCCTAGGTGGACCAAATGTAATATTTGATGTATGGCTATGGCAGTGGATAACGGCAAACAGATCTTCTTTTAAACAGGGTGTGCCGGGGGTGGATCTGAGTTGTAATGGTGAGGTGGAACTACTTTAACCACCACCTTGGCCCTGCACATTAATTCTAACAAAAAAGCATTCTAGGTCGCTGGGGGTGTGGGTCCAGGGGGGGTTGGTTGTCAAACACCCTACCATTGGCCCTGGCTTTGCCTTATTGGGGGGGGGGAGGATTAGGTGGTAGACGGAAATGAGTTCCACCACCTCTTCTGGACCACTTTAAATCCTGCATTTAAATATATCTGGTTTTGCATGACATAAATCATTGATACATTTTATTTCTCAAAATGGGTTGACTGGATCCTTCTACTCAACTTTATCTCCGTGTGTCATTGCCCGGCTGCTTTTAGCTTAGTGATGCTAAATATGCATTTTCTTAATGCTATTTTTCCACAACACTGTGAAGCAGAACTAATACACTTAGCCGATAAGTACATCAAAGGCAGCGTATCCGACGCAAGAAGTGCCCCCATTGGTGGTAAACTTTCTAAGTAAGGGACTACAAGATTGTTTTGTGTCTTAGTTTTCTTTTGAAGTTGATGACAATGATAGTAAAAGGATTTATATCTTTAGTTTACCTTTTTAGTGTTCTTTATTTGCACTAATTTCTTCAGAATATATTTTATCGGAGAAAAACCCAGAAAAATTCTATCATTGTCATAACATAGAAAAGTATGCAAGGAGTTCTTAGTTTTATTTCTGTGGAACTGTACTGCAATCTAATACACTCATGTTTGTGTTAAGTTCTAGAATTTTATTACAGTTGCACTAAATCTTTTTTGTGTATTGTTTGTCTTATGTAAATGTGAAGATATGATGGTATTATAAATGTATAATGTTCCATCTTTAAGATTTAATAGAGGGGATGTAAATATTAACAACTCTACTTCTTTATGTAAAAGTCTATATATAAAAATCCAAAAATGATAAACCCATACAACTAGGAAGAGATACAAGATACTGGAGCTTGTGCAGAGGAAAAAACTAAGGTTTTCTACATGAGGAAATCGCCTTCAAGCCACCAAAGGAAATTGAGCGTTTTTGAAAAACATTTTCTTTATTCACGGGCTCTTGCACTAATTTTGCATTTATTAGTGTAAGAGGCATACATCAAGATGACATAATGGTTTCTAAATATAGAGATGGAGCCACCATCTGCAGGAAGGCGGCACACATGTACGAGACACTCACGTGCCCCAGTCTGACCCAGCCTTCCACGCCCTCCTTGCAGCTCCCCAGCAGCTGCCCCGCAATTAAATGTCCCTGGGCCAAGAGGGCCAGACTTTAATGCCCACAGGCCGAAAGGGCCTGACTATGCCCACGTGCCTACTGCCCGACACCCGGTGGTCTAGGGAAGGGGGTAGATGGCCCAAGGGCCGCCTACCTGCTGTTGGGAGAGGCCGCGGGGGGGGGGGGGGCTTTGTTAGCTCTTTTGCATTCCTCCCCTGCAGGCCTCTCCTGGACCAGCCACCATCTTCTTTTCTTCTGCCTCTTCCCATCCTGGCCAGCAGCGGCACCACTTCTTTTCCTCCTGCAGAAGGCTCCAGAGATCTTCTTTCTTGATCCCAGCATCTTCTGGCCTCTACTGCGGTCCCCGGAACTCTTGTCTCCGGCCGCCGCCGTCTTCTTCTCTCTCCGGCATCTTCTCTCTTCAGGGGCGCACCTGCGCTCCCTCTCCGCCGTCGGACTGTCTTCTTCCACCCGCTGGCGTGGTCTGACGTCAGACGCTGGGGCCGAGTACAGCATGGCGAGTACTAATTGGCTCGCCGCGCCCATCTCCTATTGGCCGCCGATTCTGGAGCCCTTTGGATTGGTAGCCGAATTGGCGCTCCCTGCTGCACCCATACTGTGGGTGCAGGAATCAGACAACTGATCCCTGCACTTGGGAAAGCTGTGGCCCCTGCAGGACACAGCACAATCCCTCCCTGTCCCTTCTGCTGCTCCGGTGCTGGGAGTAGGGGAGGCGTCCCAACACCGGGGCACATTGTTACACAGTGGATCAGATGGCCGCCCGGCAGCACGCATCAGTAATAGGCGGTGCCAGCCAGGCGGCGGGGGTGGATCCCGGACGATGTATAGTCTGGGGAAGCCACCCTTCCGGACTACGGACGCCGGTCTCAATTACCGGACTGTCCGGAGTAATCCTGGATGGGTAGTGACCCTATGCTCCCCCTCCTCTCGGTGCCACTGCTTACTGGCTTCACTAAGAGGCATACCGGTGACAACATGGCATTTTAAACTTAATTTCTGTTGAACTCAGCATGAGCCCCAAACTGTACAGTTCTTTGATAGATATCAGACTACGATACATAAATGTAAAACATTCATAAATATGTATTACAAAGAACCAAACATACTGCATGGCTGGAGATAGCAAATCTGCACCATTTCTTCTTGGTTTAATGGCATAAAGTTGTAGACTCATCTAAGAAGCTGTCTCTCAGTCAAATCACTGTGGCTAAAATATATTATCTTATTATCCCCTGTGTGTCACACACAGCCAACACTGTAAGCTCTTTGAGGGATTTAGCTGACATCTAATGTGCCTGTGTGACTGCAATAGTTATGTCTTCCTCTTAGATTCCACTACACATGTGATTCATAGCCCTGCATAGCTGCCATTTCTATGCAAATAGGCTACAGACAAATGCAGCTTACAGGGATTTGCGAGGAATATAAGAAATGCCTAGAAGCACTTTTGCAAATGATGTTGTGAAACAAAGCAAGGACTAAAGTAAGTCTTGAAATGAGTTTATTAATACTGTCACTGGTAACTATGCAGAGATGGCATGAGATAATAGTATTACTATTTGCTTATTTTGCAGCACAGACACAGCAAGCTGCTGGATTTTTAACCATTAAACTGTCTTTATTCTGCTAGTAGTGAAGAACAAATATGCTGTACAGTAAGTGCAAGTGTCACACACCCTGGTGGTCAGCGAGTCAATGCAGAAAAGGGGAAATTCAGACTACACACGCTGCCACGCCAGTAGCGCATGCAGGGGGGACTTCTGAGTACCCAGAAACCCCCCCAGGAGTCTAAGGGCACTAGTCTGAAAGCTGAGGGTCCCCTCTTTCCATGGGTACAATAATTTTAAAAATCGGTACTTTGGAACCGGAGATATCTGACTTCAAAGCAGTGGTCCCCATCCAAGCCTGTTAATTGCTCTTCCCAGTCAGATATTTCAGGTTCTGTCTGACGTAGAGTTTTTCTGAGGGTATATTCCAAAAGTTTTTAATTCCATTAAAATCTAATATATCTATTTCCGGAAACTGGAGATATCTGCAGTCAAGCAAGCTGTCCTCCCAGCAGAAAATTATGAATAATAAGCTCACTCCACTATACACCCCTCCTCTGTGTATTAAACATCCTCTACCACCCTGGAAGTTATGTATTAGGGCCCCTTCATTTAGCCCAATGCCCCCATCTCCCACCCCATCTCCCACCATCTGTGCAGTAAAAGGGTAATTAGTGGAAATTACTGATCCAGGCCCTACATGCTGAGCGGTTGATATAATACCCCCTACCACCTGCGGGACATCAAAGCTGCCCCCACTCCAATACATTGTTATGCCCAGGGGCCTACACTGCTGTTGATGCCCCTGTATGTATATATATATATATATATATATATATATATATATATATATATATATATATATATATATATATATATATTATTATTATTATTATTATTATTATTATTATTATTATTTATATACATTTGGTCTATCTATAATACTTTAACTGACCCGTGTTAACAGTAACGTCAATGTATTAACTGTCAACCTTATTACCATCAAGTTTCTAAAGTCCAGATACCAATGTAAGTAGGGATTTGACACAAAATAGCACTTTAACTCCTAATATGGTACACCGGTCACTGCAATCCGTCAGGTCTGAATCAGGCCCCTTGCTGGGTTTTGCAGTGTATGGACATGCTCAGAGGTGAACACATTCATATTGAAGATTGAAGACCTATATTTATTTTGCAAGTAGTAAATGTAATGTCTGGAGAGGAAAGAGCATCCTAAAATAGGCACATTTATGCAAATGGTGTACAGCTATGGATGTACCTGCCCAGGAGATGCATATTGTCCACCTGATACAGGCCCTCATTCAGATTCAGTCGCTCGCTTGCACATTCGCCAGCATCCTTACAAGATTAATACACATGCACGCATCCGGCATAATCACGCCAATTGTGGTTGCAAAATCATTCGTTTGCAAATACAACAAACGGGGAGTGGACTGACAGTGCACGCACAGTAAACAGTTCGCATGCACATCCCTACACAATTGTGTTTGCTGTGGGTTTGCATTGAGTTGTTGTTGTGACAAATTGAGGGATGTATGCGTGTAGATGGTGCGCACGTGAGATTGATTTAGCCATTTCGTGCATGTTGATTGCGGTTGGGAATGTTGAGCCGGGAAAAGGTTCTTCTGCGAAACTTAAAACCTGCTTTTTCCTTGCGAATGTTTTTAAGGTTGAGGCGTACAAGCGGTCTTGCACACATGCAAAGCCAAACCCCAGCACTTGTAATCAACGCCCATATGTACGCCCAGGTATACGCCCAGGTATACACCCAGGTATACGCCCATGTGTACGCCCAGGTATACGCCCAATTTTGCTCATTATTCTGGATGCACCCATACAAACGCCCACATCATGCCTACTTTCCATACATTCGTTCGCAAGGCTAAAGCTGCTCGGTAGGGTACTTGTGAATAAGTTGGTGGCACCTTGCACATGCGCATTGCGTATGTTGCGCACGAGCAGTGGTTTCATTCTGTAGACAAATGCGAATTCGCATGCGAGCGTGTCAATCTGAATGAGGGCCACAGTGCCAAGGCAAACGCACATTGATAATGGGGAAACTAGTTGCATATCACCTAATCTGAGTATTTTGCAACTTGAGATGAACAGGGCACTGGGGTGAGGCTCTGCCAGTTGCAAAAATATTTCTCTATCTGCTGCCCATGGATATCTAAAGCCTCCCATGCCAAATACTATAGTGTTGCTAGGATGGCTGATCCCACCATTGCAAGGTTCTCCCAGGGGGTGACTGAAGCAAAGAATAAGTGAATTAGAGATGTCTGTAAAGGGCGTTCTGTCCTCCTTTAGCTTCAGGTAATATATGCCTTCAGCGATACCATTGAGGATGTTGACCAGGGATTTTAAATAAAGTAAATCCTACTAATCTTATAATCTTGCGCCTTACACTGAACAAATACTCATCTCCCATCCCTCCCGTCTCGCTTCTCCGCTTCTATCCCAACTTGTCAACTTTATTATCAGCTTCACCCTTCTGTGCAGGTGTTTCTGTTATTGTAACCCAGCAAATGCCCCCTGACACCACCTTTCAACCATCTTCCTTCAGTAACGTGCGGCTAAATGAGACCCAGGTGATGTGTTTTTTATGAATAAAAAACACTAAAATACTTCCAAAGAGTCTGACATATTTGGTGACATAACCTCCTTGCTATCATTTTAATGTAATAATATATTGATACTAGTTGCCAGCCTGCCAACATGCATGCCATCAGCATGCCAAACACTTGATTTACCCCACATAGGTGAGTCGCAGTCTTAGCTTTTTATCATATAGGATGACCCATCTGAAACAAGCATTATTGTCAGTTTACAATGAAAGTCCAATAAAGTATATGCACCTACACCGGAAATCATTAACTGCACAACTGAAATAATTACTATAATTTCTATAAATGATACTGAGGACTTGGCCAATATAAAGGATCAGTTCTAAGCAATACATGGCCACTCTCCCAGATTGGCTAGGAGGCTCCCATAAATCACATGGAGCTCCTGGCTCCCTGGAAAGGTCGGCTAGTCTCCCAGAGCCAGACTCACCCTACCTGTAGCCTCCTGCAACCCCCCCCCCCCCACACACACACACACACACAACTGTTCGCAAGAGTGTATGCCAATGATGTGATTCGAGCTATGCTAGCCCCACCCCCCTTTGCAGTGCCAGTAATGTGGGCATTACATAGTGGTGGACATTGCTGCCACGATGTGATTGCATCTCTACGTCCAACAATTATCTACATCGTCTATTGAGCTGACGGAAGCAGCCAGAAAGTTGCCCGTTATGCTTTAACCTACTGTACTTGGCAAATGATACTGATACATGAAAGAATATATATATGCCTGAAGAATTCTCAATATATGGAGGCTTATAATATCATAAACTCCACACAGACATAGGCATTCATCCACACTCACTCCACTTATCTAAGAAATAAAGACGCGTACAACTGAATGGGCTTAAAGGGGACGGCTTATTTATTTTGAGCAGGGGCGGCCTATTTGAATCTAACTAAAATTTATGTCCCTGCTCTAACTAAGGTGGCGGGCAAAGAACGGCATGCAAAATACATAACATTGCTGGAAAATAACAAAGTAATAAAAATAACAAACTCCGGATCTAAGGGCCTCCTGCCCTTAATTGCCAAGGACCGGCCACCTGCCAGCGTCCAAGACAACGGCTCAATTATGAAGCGGACTTTTCAAAAGGGGCCAATTGCCCTTAAGGTCAGGGGGTTGACCTTCTGCTTCTGCCCCTGACCTCGCAAATATCACTAAGGCAGAGCTCACCACTCTGCCCGAGTCATCAAAAAATTGGGCCACCTGCCCTAAACTACAAATGTCCGCATGAATTTACGCTATCCGAAGTAGATGATCGTTAAGGTCCAGATGCGGGCCCACCTGGATCGGTGATGCCCACATCTCGACATCAACCACCAGCTAAGTGCAAATACAGCTCTAATTTAACTACCGTTCTTTCCGCCAAGACAAATAAGCCGACAACAACTAACGAATAAATGCAAACGACTTCTCAAAAACGAATTCTAGATAATAATTGGGGCGGGCGGGAGGGCAACGTTCCCTGAAGCAAGAGACAGAATCTTCTGGAAGCAAGAACATCACCCCATTAGTCTCCACCTCTGACCTCAACCAGCCTATCCTGAACCGTCATTCAAATCAGCCAACCCGTCAATCAAGATAAGCCGAACCCCCGGGCCCAGATCAAGTGTGTGAGCTAAGGATTCCTGCCAATAGCCAGGTGAGTTTATGCTGTTTTCAGCCAGACAAGCTGGCTTCTACAGTCTTAAACTCCACACAGACATAGGCATTCATCCACACTCACTCCACTTATCTAAGAAATAAAGACGCGTACAACTGAATGGGCTTAAAGGGGACGGCTTATTTATTTTGAGCAGGGGCGGCCTATTTGAATCTAACTAAAATTTATGTCCCTGCTCTAACTAAGGTGGCGGGCAAAGAACGGCATGCAAAATACATAACATTGCTGGAAAATAACAAAGTAATAAAAATAACAAACTCCGGATCTAAGGGCCTCCTGCCCTTAATTGCCAAGGACCGGCCACCTGCCAGCGTCCAAGACAACGGCTCAATTATGAAGCGGACTTTTCAAAAGGGGCCAATTGCCCTTAAGGTCAGGGGGTTGACCTTCTGCTTCTGCCCCTGACCTCGCAAATATCACTAAGGCAGAGCTCACCACTCTGCCCGAGTCATCAAAAAATTGGGCCACCTGCCCTAAACTACAAATGTCCGCATGAATTTACGCTATCCGAAGTAGATGATCGTTAAGGTCCAGATGCGGGCCCGCCTGGATCGGTGATGCCCACATCTCGACATCAACCACCAGCTAAGTGCAAATACAGCTCTAATTTAACTACCGTTCTTTCCGCCATATCAGTTCAACTTGAACTGACCCGCCACCAACCTAATTCCAAATACTCCCTGAACTAAACCTCTAAACTTCTCAATGCGTCTATTAAAGTCTGAAAAAACAAATCCATCCCTACTAAAGAGAGGTGCACCCCATCCGGCCTGTACAGGGTCTCATTTCTAAAGGATATGGCCTCGTGCCTGACGACCACTCCGCCCTCTGTTACTATAGCCCTGCCGACTACGGAATTGATCCGCCTACGTACCAAATCAATGGCGCCCGGATTGAGTGCATCTCTCCAAACCCTCCTAGGTATAATCTCTGACCAGAAGAAACGGCAAAATCTCCATTCTCTGATCAGGTCCAGCAATAAATTCCTAATCTCAAATCGAATATTGAGACCGGAATTATGCGTGAGGTCGTTGCCCCCCAAGTGGATGATGACAAAAATTGGGTAACCAAACGCCCTAACTGACTCATCCAAGAGACCCCTCAACGCGGACCACCTCATACCTCTACGCCCCAGCCAACGGATAAATCGCGTCTCAGGGAAACGTTCCGTATCCGTGGTTACCTGGGACAAAGACAACCAATAAATAAATGAATGCCCCACCATCCATATCATATTGGTGTCCAAGCGTTGACCTGTAAGTTGAAATGATATATACCGTTAGAAATTTTGAAATAATGGCAAACATCTGGCAAAATTTTAAAGGGGGGCCCGGGAGATTCCCTTAAAAGTGATTTTGCAGTTCTATATTAAATTGTTGATAACTAATAGGAATGTGATTTAGGTGATCTATTTAAGACTAATTTGATTATTGACCCACTTGAATTATGTATAATCCCTACCTGTTGTTCCGTATTCTACGGTGGGAGGGGGGGGGGGGGGTGTGGGTCACCCGATTTGACTTGAGGCAAAAAACACAAATCTTCCACCAGTTGGCTAGAGCCTAATTTAAGACTGGTGATAACACAAAAAATTCCTCAAGGCCCCTCAAACACTAAAGCGTATTTGGGCGAGCGGCTACTCCTCAAATGGGCTCACTGGACTATGTCGGCCTGATGTATCGCTTAAATGCACCAGACCGCCATCTTCCGAGTGCTCGTATGTCGACCTGAGACCAACCCGCCGCAGCGGCTGCCGAAGCGGCGCCGATACGAAAAGAGTGTGTCCCAAAATCGGCTGGAGAAAGACCCTGATGCAATATACAGCGCCTGAAAACCGACCTGAACTGGAAGTTAGTAAGGGGGGACCCGTCGATGTGCATCAGCCAGGCCCCGGGCAATTGGGGCCGCAATTCCACGTAAGCCAGAGCCGCCGCCACCGGACAGATCCGGCGGTCGCCACTCCGACCCAAATGGACCCACTGCCCCCTGCCCGCTACATCAGTCTTTGAGCGCTGTATCTTGCACCATAAACCGTCGTGGTGCACGTCGACATGGCCGAACAGCATAGGCGAGGGAGATGCCCTGGTTGCGGACACCAGTTCGCCTACTCTGAACGCCCCATGGAAAGCCATGGCAAAAGCCAGCCTGAAAAGTCGAACCTCGTAATCGTTCGAGCAAATTACTCTTAGGGACCTCGAGATTCGACGCAACAGGCCGGCATCAATCGGCCGTCGCCTGTCGGGCAAAGCCGGCCTGGCTCTGGCCCATCCCTTTAGCATCCTGGAAAGCATGAAAGACTTGGTGATGTCTCTCTTCCCACCAAGACGCAAAAAGAATGATATGCCTGCCAGAGAGCGTCCAACAAAACTTCTGGACTTACCCTCTGTGTACAGGTTCCATACATAGGCATTAATAAGACGCTTGGAGCTCTTACCTGTGCCACCCTGTTCACGCATGAACTCGCTCCAGCGCTCCCATGAGGCCAGATAAGCTCTAAATGTAGCTGGCGCTAGCGACCGCAGGGCCAGCTCCTCTACCCCTCCAGAGGCACCTGCCATAAAAAAGATGGACATTGTTCACCATAGTTCTGGGCTAAAGGCACAAGCTGCCTGAATCTTACCCATTCGAAACGGGACAATGCATCCGCTACTTCATTGAGAACGCCTGGGACGTGCTTGGCTCGCAACGTAATGTTGTTCGCCAAGCACATCATCACCATCCGTGCTAAAATACGCAAAACTGGGAGAGAGGTTGACCTTAGTTGTGTAATGGATTGGACCACCCCTAGGTTATCGCACCAAAAAACAACCTCCCTGTTTCCCAGTTCTGCGCCCCAGAGCTCTAAGGCGACCATTATTGGAAATATTTCCAATAATAGCATATTCTTGGTCATGCCGTCTCGAGCCCAAGATTCGGGCCATGCCTCTGCGCACCAACGTCCCGCATAAAATGCTCCGAATCCGGAAGATCCTGCAGCATCTGTATATAATTCCAACTCCGCATTTGCAACGGCTGGAGCTTGCCATATGCATATGCCGTTGAAATTATCCAGAAACATTTCCCACACTTTCAGATCCCTCTTCATTTCTGAAGCTAGACGTAGAAAATGGTGGGGTTTGCGAATCCCGACGGTCGCTCGCTGAAGCTTTCTACAAAATATTTTGCCCATGGGTATAACTCTACATGCGAAATTAAACAGGCCCAATAAAGATTGAGCCTGTCTAAGTGTTAACTTAGCAGCCGCGATGGCATAACGTATTTCGTCATGTAACCTGTGTACTTTATCTAGTGGAAGTTTACACAGACCTAGCTCGGAATCAATTTCAATTCCGAGGTACACCAAATCAGTAGTAGGTCCCTCGGTTTTTTCCCCTGCCACGGGAACCCCGAAATCTCTAAATAAATCAAGCGCTACTTCTAGTAACCTAAGGCACAGGTCAGAACTTGGAGGACCC
Organism: Crinia signifera; assembly: GCF_055691185.1. Lineage (NCBI taxonomy): Eukaryota > Metazoa > Chordata > Amphibia > Anura > Myobatrachidae > Crinia > Crinia signifera. The sequence continues at coordinate 9,776,329 of NC_139227.1, read as the reverse complement.
ACTAAAAGAAAGTCATCCAAATAATGAGTAATGCTGTCAACTCCCGACACTTCCTGCAGGCACCACTGCAAAAATGTGCTAAAGCGCTCAAAATAAGCACATGAAATGGAGCAACCCATGGGCAAACATTTGTCTATGTAAAAACCCCCATTCAATTTAAATCCCATGTACTGAAATGCGTTCTTATGCAAAGGTAATAGTCTAAAAGCTGATTCAACATCCAATTTGCACATGAGTGCACCAGGACCAATTTTTCGAATGATGTCTATAGCATCCTCAAATAAACAATAATTAACTGTGCATAAATCGTCATTGATGGCGTCATTGACAGACGACCCTCTAGGACAAGAAAGATGCTGAATCAGCCTGAACTTCCCTTTAACTTTTTTGGGAACCACCCCAATAGGGGACAAAATTAGTCCCTCAACTGGTGGTGTTGAAAACGGGCCTGCCATGCGACCTAGTTTTACCTCTGCTTCAACTTTTTGTGATATTATGTCAGGATGCTCCATGGCTGAGCGTAGGTTTCCTTTAGTTCCCGCACTAATTGGAGCGGAAACAGGTAATTGAAAACCTTCAGAAAATCCGGACTGCAAAAATCTTGCTCCATCTCTGTCCGGATACCGTTCCAGCCATGGTAACATCCTGACCAATACTATTGGAGTTGGGGCCCTATCCAACGACAGGTGCCGCTGGACCGCGGCTTTGTTTTGTCGTGGACTGAGCCCCACCTCCCCCACCAGTTGGAGGTTTTGAGCAATCCTTGATTGCGTGTTGACCTCCGCATCTGATACAAAGGTGCCGAAAACGACACCGGTTCCCCAGGCTGCATTGCCCATTATTAAATGAGTAGCACCTACCATGGCCATGCTTCGTATTACCTCCCTTATTAATATTATTGTAAGGCCTGCTCCCATACTGTCTTACCCACCCCTTATTTTCAGGAGCCCTAATAGGTGTAGCTGATTTGGAAACTTCGCCGTATAATTCTACGTCTTTCTTGCCGAAATCGTACACCTCCCGGCCATGCTGCTTCCTCCTAAACTCTTCGTCATAGACCCGCCAACCGGGACCGACGTAAGAGGTGTAGAGTTTATGAATAAGGAACTGGTATCTCACCAGGTTCACATATTCATCTGGATGTGTCTCTAAATAACAGGCCGCAAAAATAAGTATGCCTCTAACCCAGTTATTATAACTTCGAAAGGCATCCTCGCTAGCGGGTCCTTTTTTCCTTGCGGCTAGGAGGGCCCGCCTATCTTTGCTTGTTAAAGCAAAGACATCTACATACCGCCCTTTTCTAATCCTATCCCTAGCCCTAGGGCGCAAACCCCGCTTAACAGCGGTGTTCGCGCACTGCACTGCGTCGTACTCAACCGATACGTTAGAGGATCCGGAGCTATGGGACCTATATTCCCTACGCCTCTTTCGCTTGCGCCTGCGCACGCCGCCGTCCGAAGATGAATTACCTTCGGAAGACGTCGACGCCAATGAAGAATCAGAAGTCTCATGTCTGCGTCGCCTCTTACGAGACTTGGCAGCCCTTTTACGCTTAGACTTCTCTGGTGAAGATGAACGGCGGGACCCATCGCTACCCGAAATGGCATTACCCTCACTAGTCCAGTCTGGATCATTAGAGGACTCACCCGCTTCAGATGCTCCAGCTCTTCGTCCTGCTCCTTCATTGTTGCTACGGCTCGACGACGGTCGGTCCATATCTTGCTGTGAAAATCCTCGACCTGCCAATATAGTATCATTAACGACACCGATAACAGGCACATCAACGGGCGATGGATTTTCCCTCTCACAAATTGCTCTTTCGCCCCCCCGCGCGGCAATGGTAGGCGCTATGGCTCGGGCTATGATGTCAGACACCGAAGCCACTGTAGCCGTAGGAGCAGCACTCCCTTGTCCACCTGGGCCGGTGGTCAGCAAAGGAGCCACTGCGGATACCACCGCCGCGCAAATGGACGTCAGAGTCGATGAATTTAAAGTCACCGTATCTCCGTCCCGATTAGATCCCCTCACTGCATCCGCATAGGAGCGACCAGGCAGTATCTTGTTACCCTGTATACTTACAACACTTTGCCTGGCTGGTTCGTCAGCTAACCTCCTGCGTTCCCTACGCCTAGATCTCGCGTTACTTACCAAAGTCCTATACTGCGCCTGACCTTGTTGCTCGCTTTCCTGGCCGCCATCCGACGACCCTCTCTGGTGGCCGGATGGACCCTGCAAATTTTGAGAACCACTGCCGTTACTACTGCAAACGGTCGTCCCTGAAGACCCATCGGATGACCTTGAATCGTCCGATGAGTCACTGTTGGACTGCCAATCTTCCATAACGGACTCAAGCATTTGGAATTCTCTTTCGGACAATTTATTCCTAAATTGTTGAATAAATAGGTGCCTGTCCATGTTATTTCTAGTCGCGCCACTAGATGGCGCTGCAGGCTCATTATTGATTTCACTGCCTGCATTTTCACCATTATGTCTACGGCGGCCACTTCTCACAGCAGCCACCGCAGTATTGCTCCCAGTGCCATCTGGCACTGCACCCTTTCCCTTGCCTCTTTTTTTACTTTGTGCCCCTCTGTTGCTAGGGGCAACGGGACGTCTATCCCGCCCCCTAGCGCGCCCGCCATTTTTTTGAACAGGGGGAGAGGGAGCCGGGCCGGGCTGTATCCCGGCATCCCCCTCGCCCACCACCCTCAAACTGTTGTGCGCCGTGGTGTCTGCCGCCGGGCGCGACACCCGGCGCTTATTGCGTACACGGGCGGGGGGAGAAGGAAGCAGAGATAGTGGAGAGGGAGCCGGGCCGGGCTGTATCCCGGCATCCCCCTCTCCCACCCCGTCAGCTGCGTGCTGAGCCGCGCTTAACGCTGCGGCACGCGACCCCCGGCGTCTACTGCCTACCCGGGCGGGGGGAGGAGAGACCAGCGACGGTGCTGCTGACAGAGCACCGCGCGATCTCCCCCGCTGCCCGCCGCCATTGAAATTGGCTGCACGCGGCGTCGCGGGTTGAGCTCCGCGACGCCCTGCACGAGCCCTGGAAGTGCTGGGCAAAACTTGTGCAGGGGGAAGAACCCTGGTGCCCGCATTTCTTCTGCGCGGCGAAGGGGATAAGCCCCTTACATCGCCGCGCACCGGAGGCCTGGCCCTGGCCCTAATATCAGCCTCATCAAGGCTGATATATCTAGTGGGAGCCCCCACAGAACGCTTGGGCCTGGTAGCCATTAGAGAATAGAGGGGATAGAAACAGGTAGAAAAGAAAAGGTGACAGAAAGAGGAGGTTTAGTATCTAGAGAATATAGATGGGTGAACAAAAGGTTTTTTAATGGAAAAATACAGCAATTAAGTTCAGAATCTAGCTAATCAAATGGATCTTTGTACTTAACAGTCCAACGTTCCCTGAAGCAAGAGACAGAATCTTCTGGAAGCAAGAACATCACCCCATCAGTCTCCACCTCTGACCTCAACCAGCCTATCCTGAACCGTCATTCAAATCAGCCAACCCGTCAATCAAGATAAGCCGAACCCCCGGGCCCAGATCAAGTGTGTGAGCTAAGGATTCCTGCCAATAGCCAGGTGAGTTTATGCTGTTTTCAGCCAGACAAGCTGGCTTCTACAGTCTTTCCCTAAGCTGTCGTGTCTATGACATATGCAGCGGGAATCAAAGGTGTATAAGTGTCCCATCAGCTCCCACTGCAGTGAGGAGGAGCAGAGGAGGAAAGTAATGAGGAGTTACAAGGCCAGCAGCAGCAGCACGGTGGTATCCCAGTCCATTTACTAGCACAGATTTTTATTACACAGATTCTATTATCTTCTAGAAGGTGCTAAATAAATAAAAAAGTAGAATCTGATTGGTTGCTATGGGAAACATGCCATCTTCAATAGAACTCCCAACGCAGTGGATCCCAACCTCAGTCCTCAAGTACCTCCACATTTTCCACGTCATCGGTGGAGTTGTAAAAAGTGACAGTTAATGATAATGCACCGGCTGGGTTACTTAGTGAACCTGAATGGTTAGCGGTACTTGAGGACCTGGGTGAGGAACCACTGACCTAGGGTTTTATTCAAATTTACAACATTTTGTAAACCAAGTGACAGTTTTGCACCGTTTTCAGTTGAGGTTCCACATTTGTAGATAATTCAAATCTACGTTGGTCAGTAACTCCACTAGTGTCTACCCAGACATTCACAATCAGCATCTGATTGATATTGATTTCTAACATCATCCAATGTCATTTGTGTGATCATCAACAGCAAAAATTGTGGTGTCTCATCCTGCACCTGGAGGTGTCCATTCCGACCACATCTGTGCAACTCACATCTTCTAGAACATTGCATTCTAAATGTGATCAATACAAAGCCATCCAAATCTGCTATGATCCTACTACTATTTAGAATATTAGTAGCGGAAGATCAGAAAGATGTCTCATTTGGATCACCATAACAATTAGACTGTCATCTATTGTATTTGACATTTTATAAAATATTGCATTTTTACCATTGCGTCATATTCTCTTTATTGTCTCATATTGTTTTCCACGGAAACCTAATTAGTCTCACTACCAAATATGGTAACATTGTGGTTGATCTAGCTACATTAAGCTCAGGACACTGTAGGTGGAGTTTAATTATGGCCTCTTTGTATGTATATGTAGAGGTTCTGAGCAAATTAAATATACTGTAGCCTTTCAAAGCCAAGCATCAATGAAAATAATTTTCCACTGATCTTTTGTGAATAATTTTTATGTTGTTTTAGTGTCCTTTTCATCATGCTTCAAAGAATAACATTATTTATTGTGTTATTTAACCAACATTTCATAGAAACAAATGGTTGAATTGATTTGATATAAATTGGGAGGCTTTCGACAAGCAAAACTCCTGTTTAGAAAGAACGTGTAAATTAGAAAGGCAGATTTATGATATTTAGTTCATTCAAGCATGTTAAAGCTAAACACACATAGCAATGACACAGTGTACTACAGTACTGTATGCACATACAGATGGAAAAGCTCACATTGGAGCTGGTCCTGGAGGTTCTTACTCCATACGCCAGGCCCCACTACCGCTCGCCCTGTTCAGTCGGAGCCCTCGGCCGGTTCCCGCTGCTCCCCCATCGCCGCCCGCAGCCCCCCTCGCAGCCCTGTCCGCCTCCCTGAAGCGGAGGTGGGCAGGGAATTTACTCCACGCTACCACGCTGACAGGGACACGCGAGTTTGTGAGGCGCACGCGTGTCCCCATCAGATGGAGCGCCTGACTGCCAGCCTGTACCAGCTCAGGGGATCTGGCGATTCCTCAGTCCGGCTGGGAGGCACTACATGTGTACCTCCCGACTTTCCTGCTTTTTTTTTGGGGGGAGGGGGGTGTTCTTGTATCCCGCCTGGGGCAGGCAGCTTCCCACGGTGCGGGGAGGCATATGGGAGTCCCCCCTGTCACCCAAGAATATATATACAGAACCTCTACATATATGCCCATGCACAAGTATAGACCATGCCCCATTTCTGCTAGGCCATGCCCCCAAACTTTCAGGCGTGACTTCGGCATGCGCGAGCGGCCCACCTCCTTCCTCCTCGAAGTTTGGAGGTATGTATTCATCTGACAGCAAATCCCAATGTAGTGGAGGAGAGAAGGTGCCTAGCATCTATTCATAGCTGTGGCAGTCAGCACTCCCAACTCCCCCCCGCCGCGGGACACTGCCGGCCCCTGTGACTGTCCCGCGGAAATTGGGACACTGGAGAAGTATGCTGTGCAAAAACATTGTATTTTTTTCTTTCTTTGTGGAATTATAATTCTCAGCGCCTCTCATTCGGGCCTAAATCAGACCTGTTTGCTTGGCAGCGTATATTCCCTGCCTAACGAGCAGGTAAATCCCCCCTCCCAGCACCAAAATCTCCACATTAGCTTGCAAGTGGATGTGTACGGTTACCCCTCACATGCGGCCGCACTGGAGAAAAATCATATGATGGTCGCCACCATCGGACTACTTTTTTTTTTCCATTTTGCAGATAAAAATCACTAAAATATATATATACCCAAATACCCAAATACCCAAATGTAGAAGAGTAAATAAGGACCGCCCTGCTGCGCATACATTGCAATGATTTCCAATTTGTTCTATATCTCTGGATATTGTAGCTTGTAAAGATCTGGCGTGGTGGAGGGGGGATTACAAATATGGGGGGTAATTCAGACCCGCTCATAGCGGGCCAAATCCGGTCCCCAGGCTGATGGAGAGGCTTTGCGCACGAGTTAATTTGCCCAACTCCGGCAAGGATAAAAGTCCGTCAGTGAAAAACTCATGTCAACCTCTGACTGTTGACCTTCCCATTGTCGACCTAATGCTTGTGTCGACCTTCCAACCATGTCAACCTTAGGCATGCTGACCTATTTCATGTGTCAACCTAAGGCCTGTCGACATTTAGTGGTTGACCTAATGTATGTCGACCTTCATAGGGCCATATTCAATGCGGCCGACGAGGGGGACAAAAACAAGCGACCCTCCGCACCGGACGCTCACCGTATTCAAAGTTCCGGGGGAAACCTCACTGTCAGAGGACCGGGAGGATTCCCCTAAAGTGCAAGGTTCGCAGCTGCATTTAGCCGCGAGCAGCACTGTTTGGCGGCCGCACTCGCCGTTTCCAGCTCGCGTTAAAAACCCAGCGCGGTGGAAACGGCGCGTGCAGGGGGGGGGTCAGATGAATACTGACCGTGTAATCTGTGACGGCGAGCAGTCAGCACTGCACACCATCACAGCCCACAGAAGAGCATTGAATACTGCCCATAGTGTCAAGCTACTGACAATATCCAGAAGCTAACAGAGGCCCTTATTGGAGTTGACTCGGACGGATGAGTATTTTCAGACGGTCACAAGTGTTCTTAGCCCCACCTACCGTACGGATCGCTCACACCTTCTGAATGCGGTAAGATGCCGAGCGAATGGACCGTGAGTGGATGTTTCATCTGAACAGCTCCCACATCTGTGGGAACCTCCCACATCCTCCGATGGTCGCCGACCATCGAATGCTGGACCGGGTGGTCATACAGCTTCGAGTGCTCCAGACCATTCGGGCATTTCTCCGTATGAAAGCAGGGATATGGGTGGGCAGCTGGTATCCGGCTATGTCAGCTGTCCGCCCCCCACACGTGCGTCACGGCTGGATTATCATATGTACGCCCAGCGTTTTCTTTGGAACACCCATGAAACTTGGGGTGTACGCATATAGTAATGAGCCCAAAAAGCCCTTCACGCCCCTCTCCACCCCCTGTTCAGATTGTTCCAACCGATCGTTTTCTGTACGGAATTCACGCCGTATTCGGACGTGCGCGGCATTCGCACATGCCCAAAAACGCCTCCGCACATGCGCAAACACAAAACATCGGCCATCCGACCGAACACGCAGCCGTCCGACTCAATCAGAATAACGGTCATAGAGAGTCGTATAAAAAAATATACCCAGAATACCGTGTAATAAGCACAAAGTATCTTTCACTCAAAACAAAACTGAAACATTCTTCTGATCATTTAGACGTACATTTGCAGAATGGGGATGTTCTGCCTTAATGTCAGCAGTAAAAGCTCAACAATTATATCTTCTAATTCCCTGCATTTATTTGCAATAAGAATTACGAACCATCTTCAGCTGCCAGACTTGTGCCTTTGCATGAAAATGATGCTATTATCGTCTTTGGCTGTGACTAAAATATAAAGATCACGGATCATATAATAAAGTAACATATAAAAAAACACCAAAGAAATAACAAAAGAACAGTTGCAAAGGAATGTGAACGGTAATATATAATGAGGAGGAAGTGTATTTCCATTCTATTTATATTCTATGTGCATATGAAAATGTGGATTTGTTTTTTTGGCGAATAATAAAATATTAATTGTAAACTTTTTTTATCATTACTGTTTTTTTTCTTTTAGGAAACATGCTGATTTTAGATATATGTATCGGCACGCTGCTTTCTTAGCGCTGTCTCGTCATTTTTTATTTACACTGGCAAACATTTGTTTTGTTTACTGTCGTGAAACTTGGCGGCTGTTGCGGAAGATTCGTTATTTACTTGGAAAACAGATACTTTTCTTTTATCCAAGGAAGACATGTGTGTGAATATATATTTATGTAGCTCGTATGTATTTAAAAAGCACCGGTTTGGAATAAGATCCAACTGATAACTTCCTACAGCTACCCCCCCTACAGAGATTAGAACGCCAATTCTAATATTTGTTTTTGGATTTGACATCAAGGATACAACGGATGCAGAAACTATAATTTATTACTTTAGTTATTATTTTATGCTATTTATTTGGCAATCACATATTCTGCAGCGTTTTACTGAGAACATGACAGCATTTCAAATCAGTTTGTACCCCAGTGGAGCTTAAAATCTATGGGGCAGATGTAGTGTTACAGTGTCTTATATAGCGCAGCAGATTCTGTTACAGTGTCTTATATAGCGCAGCAGATTCTGTTACAGCGTCTTATATAGCGCAGCAGATTCCGTTACAGCGTCTTATATAGCGCAGCAGATTCCGTTACAGTGTCTTATATAGCGCAGCAGGTCCCGTTACAGTGTCTTATATAGCGCAGCAGATTCCGTTACAGTGTCTTATATAGCGCAGCAGATTCCGTTACAGTGTCTTATATAGCGCAGCAGATTCCGTTACAGCGTCTTATATAGAGCAGCAGATTCCATTACAGCGTCTTATATAGCGCAGCAGATTCCGTTACAGTGTCTTATATAGCACAGCAGATTCCGTTACAGTGTCTTATATAGCGCAGCAGATTCCGTTACAGTGTCTTATATAGCGCAGCAGATTCTGTTACAGTGTCTTATATAGCGCCGCAGATTCCGTTACAGTGTCTTATATAGCGCAGCAGATTCCGTTACAGTGTCTTATATAGCGCAGCAGATTCCGTTACAGTGTCTTATATAGCGCAGCAGATTCCGTTACAGCGTCTTATATAGCGCAGCAGATTCCGTTACAGCGTCTTATATAGCGCAGCAGATTCCGTTACAGTTTCTTATATAGCGCAGCAGATTCCGTTACAGTGTCTTATATAGCACAGCAGATTCCGTTACAGCGTCTTATATAGCGCAGCAGATTCCGTTACAGTGTCTTATATAGCGCAGCAGATTCCGTTACAGCGTCTTATATAGCGCAGCAGATTCCGTTACAGCGTCTTATATAGTGCAGCAGATTCCGTTACAGTGTCTTATATAACGCAGCAGATTCCGTTACAGTGTCTTATATAGCGCAGTAGATTCCGTTACAGCGTCTTATATAGCGCAGCAGATTCCGTTACAGTGTCTTATATAGCGCAGCAGATTCCGTTACAGCGTCTTATATAGTGCAGCAGATTCCGTTACAGTGTCTTATATAACGCAGCAGATTCCGTTACAGTGTCTTATATAGTGCAGCAGATTCCGTTACAGTGTCTTATATAGCGCAGCAGATTCTGTCAGTGTCTTATATAGCGCAGCAGATTCCGTTACAGTGTCTTATATAGCGCAGCAGATTCCATTACAGTGTCTTATATAGCGCAGCAGATTCCGTTACAGCGTCTTATATAGCGCAGCAGATTCCGTTACAGTGTCTTATATAGCGCAGCAGATTCCGTTACAGCGTCTTATATAGCGCAGCAGATTCCGTTACAGTGTCTTATATAGCGCAGCAGATTCCGTTACAGCGTCTTATATAGCGCAGCAGATTCCGTTACAGCGTCTTATATAGCGCAGCAGATTCCGTTACAGTGTCTTATATAGCGCAGCAGATTCCGTTACAGCGTCTTATATAACGCAGCAGATTCCGTTACAGTGTCTTATATAGCGCAGCAGATTCCGTTACAGCGTCTTATATAGCGCAGCAGATTCCGTTACAGTGTCTTATATAGCGCAGCAGATTCCGTTACAGCGTCTTATATAACGCAGCAGATTCCGTTACAGTGTCTTATATAGCGCAGCAGATTCCGTTACAGTGTCTTATATAGCGCAGCAGATTCCGTTACAGTTTCTTATATAGCGCAGCAGATTCCGTTACAGTGTCTTATATAGCGCAGCAGATTCCATTACAGTGTCTTATACAGCGCAGCAGATTCCGTTACAGTGTCTTATATAGCGCAGCAGATTCCATTACAGTGTCTTATACAGCGCAGCAGATTCCGTTACAGTGTCTTATATAGCGCAGCAGATTCCGTTACAGTTTCTTATATAGCGCAGCAGATTCCGTTACAGTTTCTTATATAGCGCAGCAGATTCCATTGCGCTTTACAATAGGAAACAACAGTATTTAAACAAACTGTGTAGAAACAAACCAACATGGAGGTAGGAGGGCCCTGCTCGCAAGCATACAATCTATATCAGATGCGACTATGGGCCTGATTCAGACCTTCTCGCTGGGCTGGGAGTGTTCAGAGCCCAGTGACTTACGTTGCCCCACCAGAGTAAAATCTCATCCATGTGCATCGAATGGATGCTGCCCTGCTCGCATGCCCGGGTAAGCCCACACTTACTCAGCGCTGTGAAGGCTGTGGGGAGAAGGACCCAAGGACTTGGGAACACCAGCGTTTCCTGGGGCACGCCTAGAAAATGCGTGGTAACCGCCCTCAAACGGCCACAGGGTGTCAACCACCCTGCGAGCAGCCTTCGCTGACTGCCTTTGTACAAACGGCTGGCGCATAGACACAGCTTACCACGAGCATTGCGATAATGGCTCGTGCCAATGGCTTGAGCAAACAGTTCTGAATCGTGCCTTTATTTCAGGAAAATCCCAGCCTGGAGTGGTTGCATCCAGGCAAGTGGTTATGTAAAATCAAATGCGAAATATAATTTACGATGACTTCAATGGTCACTTAGACAAAGGGTTAGATGCGGAATTTTATCTTATTTTATTATTTTCCTTCCATCCAATTCAACAGTTTATTGTAGTAAGTAAACAAGATTTGCTATAATGTACATCCATTTCTTTGTGTCGGTGTAGCTTTTTTCAATAGGTTTTATTGAATCAAATGTGTCTAAATTCATTGACTCAACTGATGTTAGAAGATTAAATGACACCCAGACACTGGCATTGTATTGCTGGCTTGGTTCATATGTAACATCTCCGGAGACTAAAGGATGAAAGGAAAATATGGAATAAATCTGTTTGGACCATCAGTGTTTATTATCCTTTAGGGATAATGTTTTCCAGTGGCAACAACCAGCCTGGTGAGAAGTATATACTTACTGTAGGTGAGACTGGTGCAGTGTGCATACTTATATCAGCCAGGTATAATTAATGTGAGTATATATATATGTATAATCCAGCTGGGACTCTCCAATCGCTATATAAATAAGGAGACGGCTGACATCCTGACCCAAAAGCATCCTAAAATCCCCATCTTATACACTTTACCAAAAGTGCATAAGTCACTAACGGCACCACCTGGACGTCCAATAATCAGCGCCAGAGGCTCCTTATGTCAGCCACTGCTCACAATTGGTGGACTATTGTCTCCAGCCAGTTGTTAGGAGCACCTCCAGCTTTATCGAGGAAACAACACACTTTCTGAGGAAACTTAGTCAAATCACCTACATCTTGCCAGGGACACTGTTGGTCACCCTCGATGTGGCAAGCATATATACCAACATCCCTCATGCAGGTGGTATAGAAGCCTGCAAGACAGCAATCAGCAACAACCAATCTTACACCGGCCTTCCAACGGAATACCTCACACTCCTAATGGATGTAATTTTGAACAAGAACTACTTCCTATTCCAAAACAGGTTCTACCTGCAGAAACAGGGCACAGCCATGGGGTCGAATATGGCCACGGCATATGCCAACCTGTATATGGCAGCGTACGAGGAGCAACATTTCTACAAAAATGCTGAATATTCAAAATACATCACATTTTACGTCCGATACATCGACAACTTGTTCTTATTATGGAGTGGAGGTGAGACCAAACTGCTGCAGTTTTTCGATCATCTCAACTCACTTGAGGGTACGATTAAATTCACCCTAAACCTAAGTGATAACCAACTTCTTAGATGTAACGGTTAGCCTGAAAGATCACAGATTGTCCACGCAAATCTATTCGAAATCAACGGATAAAAACACGCTACTGCATCAAGAGAGCTTCCATCCCACAGCACTCAAAAGGGGCCTCCCATACTCGCAGATGGTGAGAGTCTGTAGGATAAATGTAGATCCCCACAGCCTACCAGAGGCCCTTTCTGAAATGGGACAACGCTTTAAAGACCGTGGCTATCATCAAGATGACATCAATGAGGCTTACCGGAAAGCACTACATCTCAAAAGGGATGACCTGCTTCAAACAAAAGGACAAATAAATGGCGATACAGCTCGCCTGAATTTCTGCAGCACGTATACCGTGGCCTCTAAACATATCAAAGACAAAATTCTGGAACACTGGCATTAGATAGCCAGTGACCCTACATTGGCACCGGTGCTCGAAACACCACCACGCTTTGCCTACAGGAGGGGTCCTAACCTAAAGGACATGCTGGTTGTCACAGATTTCGCACGTACAAAAACTCCAAATACAAACTGGCTATCTAAGAAGAATGGCATCTACAAGTGTACAGGATGCTCTAATTGCCCATTTCTGAAAACTGGAGACCGTTTCACCAACCCCAAAGACGGCAAAATATACAAGATCAGGCACAAAATCGACTGCAACAGCAAGTTCATAATATATGCCCTGGTCTGCCCATGCAATTTGGTCTATGTTGGCAAAACTTCGAGGATGATAAAAGAAAGAATCAGCCAACATAGATCATCAATCAAGAAAAGTCTATCGATGGATGCTGGTGACCTGGACCTGAAGTCTTTGCCTGTTGCCAGACACTTTAAAGAATTGCAACATAAAGTGAGTGAACTAAAATGTTCACCTATTGATCATATACCACCCCTACACAGAGGTGGTGACAGAGACAAACTATTACTGCAAAGGGAATTACAGTGGATCTATAGATTGAACTGCCTGGCACCCGAAGGACTGAACGAGGATTTCAAAATGGGATGCTTCATCTGAACTCCTACTATCATTTAGACTCCCCACACCCACTAGTGTTGACACCTTGCTGTCCCAAAAGTGTACAACATCACGTATGGTACCTGAGTGCACCAGAAACTCCCAGCACCGCCATGTGCTTTACATGTATGATAAACTTTCACTCGAGTTGGCACAGTGTTGCTAACACTACTGTGCCTTACTCCACGCACGGTACCTGCAGTGTACCTTTCACAATGCAATGATTCTAAATGCATTATACTGTCTATATGTTTCCCTTTTGGGAGGTGCCTCCTCTTTGTACTCTGGAAACGGACCGTCATTTGCCTTTACACGATTGATGTCAGAGGCAGACACTATTGCACTTTGGAGGATACTCCCACTGTGCCGTCGCACCAGGGGGTTGCATCCCACTAACGGTATCTTAGTATACCCTATCCACGTTATCATCTTGTTTGGTTACTAGCATTTTTCTCTGCAAGCCAGATTGTTCCATCTCTGTATCCCTTTATTTTCACTAACCCCCGTGTGTGTTAAGGGTGCCTTACAAAGACTGCGGGCTTCACATTTACTGTCATTCTGCGTGCCGCAGTGTATTAACTTGTTTACCGCCAGTGAAGCTGACAGTCACGCACCCTCCTGTACACCCGTTTGTCTCTTAAACCCTTGTACAGACACTCGTTATTCCCCCCTTCACTATGTTCACTCTCCGTTTATATGTCCAGTGTCCTCAGCTGACACAAGCACCGCTAGACATCCCCAGACGCTACGTCAGGGATTTCCTATGATGCGTCCACACACACCCCCAGCTCTCCCAGCCGGAGCCGCGCGCACCACACGGGAGGTGCTGACTGACAGCTCCGCTCCTGAAGGGGCGGGTTTGGCGCCATATTTCGATTACCTGCATGTATTTAAACCCTGCGGGGATGTCCAGTATGTACCCCTGATGAAGACTGGCATGCTGCCGGTCGAAACAGCTGTCGGGACTGCTGACAGGCTGGCTGACTAACATGACTGTTTGAAATACAATCTACTCGTTTTTTCACCTTAACCGTGAGTGCTGGTTTTTCTTTCCTTCCAAGGAAAAAGTGCTGCTATATATATATATATATATATATATATATATATATATATATATATATATATATATATATATATATATATATATATATATATATTCAATACACTATTCTCTAATCATACAATAACCTTCTCACAGAAATATATGAAGAAATTTCACAACTCAAACTGGTCATTTACATTAAAGTGAACAAAAGTTATTTAAATCTCTTTCTAGATGAAGTAGTCACTGTCCTGTAGCATGCATGTACTTTTAAACCAAAAAATGCAAAGTTAATAGGATTAGCGGTACTTGTGTATTATAGCGGCGCCCCCGATTTCCATCGCGCAATATTTAAATCGCGTCGCATCGCATGCCATGCACCCGATGGCATGCGATGCGATGCAACGCGATTTTTGGCCCCTATACGATGAAAGATTGTATAAGCACCCTAAAGGGTGCTTTTAAGCACCGTAATGGGTGCTTACAATGTTAAATGCACCCCCACGCCACCCCCCCCCACTATAAACGTGAACCCGAAGCGTGGCGAGCGCAGCGAGCCCGCGAGGGGAGGCGGTACGCGTCCTCCGACCTTTTCATACCCCCACTATCCACGTCGGCGTGGAGTTAAGAAAAGAAAGTGTGGCGAGCGCAGCGAGCCACCAAGCCCGAAGCGTGGCGAGCGCAGCGAGCCCCGCGAGGGGAAGCGGATACCTTCACAGGTATCAGAGTCCCCTCGCGGGCTTCACAGGTATCCGCGTCCCCTCGCGGGGCTCGCTGCGCTCGCCACGCTTCGGGCTCGGTGGCTCGCTGCGTTCGCCACACTTTCTATTCTCAACTCCACGCCGACGTGGATAGTGGGGGTACGAAAAGGTCGGAGGACGCGTACCGCCGCCCCTCGCGGGCTCGCTGCGCTCGCCACGCTTCTGGTTCACGTTTATAGTGGGGGGGTGGCGTGGGGGTGCATTTAACATTGTAAGCACCCATTAGGGTGCTTATACAATGTTTAATCGCATCGCATCGCAATGTATGGCATTGTATGCCATATACAATGTCATACAATTTAAAAATTGTATGGCATTGTACAATATTGCGCGATATCGCGTTGCATCGCATACCATCGTATGCCTTATGGGATGCGATGCGATGGGCGCCGCCAAAATACACAAGTACCGGATTAGCATCTAACGCTGGTCTTTCACGATTCCAGAGAACAATAGCTTTGCCTGTACAGTAAAAAAACTCAATTATTAATGGTAGCACAGTTATATTCGGCCCTCAATGGTGCACATTAATCAGCTTATACTGTAACTTTCTCCCAATATGACTTTCTCTCTTTATACTAATAGACTGAGTGGTAGATTTATTAAGCTCAGTGAAGTGATAAAGTGTCTTGTTTTTATCACCGGCCAATCAGCTCCCAACTGTCATTTTTCAAACCAAGCCTGTAACTTCACAGTTTGGAGCTGATTTGCTGGTGATAAAAACCAGACTTTGGGCTTTATTCTTGTTCACTCTTAGGCCCTCATTCAGATCTGATCGCAGTACAAATTTGTTCTCAAAATGGGCAAAACCATGTGCACTGCAGGGGGGGAAGGGGCAGGTGTAACATGTGCTGAGAGAATCCCACGCTGGTCACTGACAGTCTGTTCCGCCCCTCTGCCAGCCGCTGCGGCGCCTGCTGGGAGAAGGAGAAGGCGGGACAGCAGTCAGTCGGGTGCCATCGCAGCCAGGGCCGGCGCAAGGCACCGGAGCGCCCCAGGCGAGTCGGGGTGGGGGCGCCCCGGTGCCGGGGGAGGGTACCTGTCCTGCGGTGCTGTGTATTTAAAGCTGGCGGCGGCGGCAGAGAGGGGTCTCTGCAGGCAGTGCAGTCAACGAGCGCTATCCGCTGGGCTATGCGGAAGCGCTTCTGTTGTGAAAACACTGGCCGCACGGCGCACGCTGATTGCCTGAATCTCAGCCAATCAGCGTGCGGACAGTGTTTTCACAACAGAAGCGCTTCCCGCATAGCCCGGCGGATAGCGCTCGTTATTTGACTGCAGGGACCCCTCGCTGCCGCCACCAGCTTTAAATACACAGCGCCGCAGGACAGGTACCCCCGTGGCACGGGGGGCAAAATGCCGCCCTCCAGTGGCCGGCGCCCTAGGCAAATGCCTAGATTTGCCTAGTGGTGGCGCCGGCCCTGATCGCAGCGCCGCAGCGGCATGATTGATCTGGTTTCCGTCTGACAGCCCAGGATAGGAACCACTTCCTGCACAGTTTGTAATTCGGTCCCGGGGAGATCCATCCTCACCCGTCCGGTCCTGCTGTGCAACTAGTTAGTGCACTAGTCCTGCACTGAGTGCAGTCTGTGCGGAGTCTGGGGACAGTCAATCAGTGGGTGGTGTGTAATGGAGCCAGTACAGGAACATGGAGCATATCGCATATGTGCAGTCTAGTGGGAAGAAGAGGGGGAATGGCAGGGTGTATATGGGAGAAGAGGATTTTAGGGTGTAAGTATGCGGGTGGAATAGGGTGTGTGGTGGGTTTAGAGGGAGGGTTATGGGTTGTAAATGACTTGACTAACTAAAACACATACTGTACATTGTGCATACTACACTTCTGACAAAAGTCGAGGCTCAGTGGCAGGAGGCAAAGCTGGAGTCATTTGACGATATCCTTCCAGGGGTTAAAGTTTTGTTTGTGGCATCATCTGCTTACAAAAATCTTGCCTAGGGCATTAAATTGGATAAGGCCAGCTCTGATGCCACGCCTCCATTACATGAGGCCACATCCCCTTTTCGCTGCACGGCTTTGCGGCGCAATGGTCCCGTCTGTTTCAGGTGGGCCTGTGTGCTCAAAATGTGCCAGGGACAATTTTTGGTCCCAGTCCGGCCCTGGTCATATCTCTCACTTGCTTTCAATAGGGATGTCTGCTGTGGTTCCCAGTGCTGTCATTCTGTTTCCGGATCCCTCAGACACTACTTCCACTTTTTCTGTGGTCCCCATTACACCATTAACAGCTATTCAGTAGCCCCTGGCACCAGGCCAGCATTACCGCTTGGCCAGTCCTGGCTTACAGACCTGCGGCATCTCACTCCACTGTCCGGCATACACTCCTCGGCATCTCTTTATCTTTAGTCTGCACTGCGCATGTGCAACCAAAGAACCCATTTCCTTTTGCTGGCTTGTCCCTATTGGGCATGATGCAGCTCCACCCAGTTGTAGCTTCCCATATTGTAGTGTCCATTGGAATCTATTGAAACCAGCAGTATCACAAATATACCTTGTGCCATGTGTATACCCAAGTGAACTTGGAACAATGCAGGGCCGGATTACGGTTTGTTGGGGCCCTGGACAACACAAGGTTTGTGCCCCCCTCCCCACACACTCCACTCTACCGTGGATGGGAACTACCAGTACCGCAGGGACCCCGCAGCGGACCTCACATACACCGCAGGGACACGCTGCCCTTCTTTTTAAGAAGACTTAAGGCTGTATGTTTTGAGACAAATATGCTAATTAGATTTTATCAGGGAATCGTGGAGAGTGTTTTAACGTACGGGATTCTTAGTAGTGCAATTTAGAGACCAGGTTAAATCACCAGAATGTAGAATGTAAACAGCTAATTAACATTATCAGGAGCCATCTAAATGCACAAATGATGTTCATTTTTCGATATGTAACAATCAAACCACTTATTCTGATAACTGTAAGGATAATGTTAGTCTACATTATCAGCACACACGCTCTTCGTGGGGCATACAGGAACAGTAGAGGCCAAGATTCCCAAGAACCCATCACCCTTGTAACCTGGACCAATATTTTCTTAGTTTTTACTCCTTTACCAACTCAACTCACAAGGTATCATCACTCTTTATATCTTTAACAGATTTTTATGTCAGGCTGAGAACTGAAGACTGCAAGATTAATGAAAATGTACTTTATTCGAAAACTCACTCCTTGCACAATTTCTCAAGCTAAAACAGAAAATAACACAGCAAGGGTTAGACTGACAACAGCGGCAGTACAGAGTATTTATGCCCCTATCAAACTTCTTGAAGTAGTTTTGAAACGCAATAAATATAGAAAGTAAAGGCACTCACGAATACTCACATGGTGTATGAATGTTGAGCAATAAACACCTCTAGTGCTCTAGTGTGGCCTTTTCATGTACAGACCACGGAAAGAGTCTCAAACAAAAGCACACAGAGGAATAAATGGCATTTATATCACTCATGTATTTACTAAAAACGTTTTACCTCAAACCTAAGCAGGGTTGGACTGGCCGAAATGGGTACAGGGAAAATCCCTAATGTGCCCCATTGCTAGGGTCAAGATCACCTCCTCTAGGTGTCATATATTAGAAAATACTTTAAATTGTACATTGTTACACTATTAGAAAGCTAGTTACCTGGTGGAGCAGGACCACTGATAAACATGGGTACTCGGTTCACTTCTACAGAAACTACATGAAGGGGGTATTCAATGTTGACCCTGTCCCGTTCTCGGTCTGCTCAACTGAGAATTTGCAGGTGGGCATCATTGTCCCGCCTGCCTCAGATCGAGAAGGGGGCATGGCTACGAGCTGCGGCTAGGAATCGGCGAGCTGCGGCCTGGAGCGCGTCAATTCCCGGCCGTTCTTGGCAGAATGAGCCCGACTGCTTGTGAAGTCTGGCTCGTTCTGCCAAGATCCCCTGTTCAATGCTGTCATTGAAGACATCGTTGAATAGGGCCTCGCAGCCATCTCCCCCATCAGGAATGGCTGCGGGAGGATTGGATATCTCCCTAAGATTCGCCAAATAGCAAAGTGTCTCAGGTGGCTGGTCATACCCTCTCAGGTGGATGACCAGACCCCTTAGTCATAGGCCCATACCACTATATTCCCCTGGTGGGCCCTTCAAGCCCCAGTCTAACTCTGAACCTAAGGCACAGTTGGTCACAGCGGCAGGCACATTTCATACCAAGGGAAGAGCTGCCACCAAGTAATCATTTTATAAAAACACTGTTTTCAGTGATCCAATCATCACTTTGCTAACAATCTAAAAATAAAGGCACAATGGATGAACATAGTTAACTGGCAATATTTGTCAAATTGGTCTATAAACAAATGTCAAAGTGGGATATTTATTGAGCTTTAAAAGGAAGATAAAGTGGAGAGAAATAAAGTAACAAAAAGTCAGCTTCTAACTGCCATTTTTCAGACTGCGATAGAGATTTATCAAAGCGTGGAGAAAGATAAAGTGCAAACCAGTCATCTCCTAACGTTCATTATAAAAGCTGTGTATGGAAATTGAAAGGAGCTGATTGGTTGCTTCGCTCAAAGTTTTGGTTGTACAATGGCCCCTTTATTTTATATTTAAGTCATTTCTTTATTTCCTCATTGTTTATTTCATTTATTAGTAACCACACTACATGAACGTGTTAGTGATTGATATGTTTTACTGAGGAAAGTTCTAACATACTGTAGTTCACAGACGGGCATTTTCAATTTCATGATGGAGGTGAGAAAATGGCAAGGACTACAAAGGGTCTTCTCAACTAATTAAAATCTTCTTTTACCCTTTGTGGATGGTATTTTAATCACGGAGATGTTTGATTGAATTTTTCTCAGATACCATGTGAGTCACTCATCTTCATTTTCAGAGGGCAAGTGCAGGGCCCCAACCTCAAGCTGGCTTCTCTTGTAATACACCGAAGGACACTTTGTTACGTCAAGTCAAGCAAGCAAGTACGAATCTGTAGCTGTTAATCTTTTCCACAGATCTGGTTAGCATTTCGAGACGTTTATAATTGAAAGTATTACCATTCAGTAGAGATAATTGATATTTTTGTGAATAATGTTTATGTCACCCAAGCAAAGAAAAATAGCTTGGATTTTTTAATTAATAAGAAGATATGAAAACTAAATTATTAAACCAAATTCATGTACAGTATGTCTGTGTAAGCTGATTATAACACAGTCTTAAGTATTTTCCATTTGAAGGTGAGGTTCTCAATTAATTTTTCAGCATGCTGCCATTTCAGCTAAGCACCTCCGCTGATTTCAATAAAACAATAGTTTTAATTTGCCCTGTTTCAGGCTAAATAAATTATTAATTTTTCAACCCTTTTTTTTTTCCTTTTTCAAGGTCTAAAATTTAACTCAGTGTGTTTATAGTAGGCTATGATATTTAAACTTGCGATGAACATGTAGCTTGCACTAACGGAAATATTTTTTTCAAAATAGAAATGGTAGTAATACACAAACGTAAATGTAGAATAAACATATACAAATTTATTACTATTTATATATGGCTGCTTTATTATTTTTGGTCTGATCAAGTAATTTTTTTCTACCAGGATGGGAAATGAACAAGACATGTGATAGAACAGAAAACCAGGCAAACCAATAGGATTACTCTTTTAATACATATTACACAATGTAGCAATAGCATCCAAAACTTAGAATGTCAATCAGTGGCGTACTTTTGTCCCAGGTGCCCAGAGGAAAGATAAATATTGAACCCCCCCCCCCCCCCCCCCCTCCAAGCACACACACACATTATTATGTTTAAAATAAAGAGTGTGTGACATATATGGTCTTGATAGGAGAAAGAGTCAGCCACAGAAGCGATAATAATGGCTTTCCATTAACTGATTCAAACTTACAGTGCCCCTTGGGAGTAGGAGCCCGGCGGCAGATGACTCCATTGCCTCCCAGAGTTATGCCTCTGATGTCAATAATTCTTTAGAAATCTGACTTTGGGTGAGCAGTATTACCCCTGCTCTTAATGTTCTCTAAATCATTTGATTTAAAGAACGGTAGGAACTACAGATGCACCAGTGCTCATCTAAATCAGTTGAGTGTCAGCGTTCTGTTTGCCAATGTGTACCAATAATGAGGCGTGAGGACTTGTGAGGCGCTCTCGCACCGCATTTGGCAATCAACACATGAGCATGTAAGATGCTCGCCCGTCTCTGTCTAGGCGAACGACGCACTGAGACAGGTTGCTCGGTCGCACCGATGCTATAGATGAACACAGCTCTATCTGTACCTCTAATTACAAATATTGGATTTGTCTGAACAAGTCAAAATTAATGTCATAAGGATACAGCCACATTACTGAAAACACCCCTGAAGAAGTCATTATTGATGAAACGCATTTGCAAAAAGCTATTGAGATTTAGACTTAGCTGGAATGGTTGGCTTCAACCGTGTCCACATGAGGGTGATGATTAGTGTAAAAGCTCTGTTCTGTAATGGTCATAAAACTTTTTAATCTTTTGTAATTTAAGTTTTAGATTAAAATTGTTATTTCAAGTTCTGATTTTTTTTTTAAATAGTAAATTTCCAATTCCACTAAAATGAGGCGCTCCCCAAAAACTATTCTCTCTCAAAACTGATCTTAATAACCTATAAGTAAGAAGAAAGTACGCACCAGTGTTTGCACTATGGGCCTAATTCAGACCTGAATGCAATTTTTGGAGCCCTACGATCAGGTATATCCTCCCTCGCCGTAAGAGTAAAATCCGGCTCAGTGCAAGCCTGAGAGTTGCTTAAAAGTACTTGTGAAATTAGATGGATCAGCGATTCACTGCAAATCCTTTAGCAAACTGCTCACCACCTAGTGATTTCTCCACAGTGCGCAGTCTGTGCGTAGCCCAGGATATACTCAGCGGCTGAGATAGAATCAGTCGGGTTGGGGCCAGAGCTGACATCACATGACTTCCCCTGAAACACCTGAGTTTTCCCTGACACTCCCAGAAAACAACTACCGGGTGACACCCACAAATGCCGGCTTCCTGTTAAAACTAGCGTACGGCCAGCGATAAAAAAAATCCTCTGGATTTTATCGCAGGATGGCCTTGCGCATGCGTACTACGGGCCATATGCTTGTGAAGTCTATCGATAATTTCCTGGCCTGACCATTTGTAGTGTAGTGAGTACCTATACTACCAGTATACTGTATATATATATATACTATATATATATATATATATATATATATATATATATATATATATATATATATATATATATTGTACAGATGGAGCGCCTCTCAGCCAGCTCAGGGAATCGGCAGACGGGGATGCGTGAGCGTCTCACACGCTTGCAGTACTGCGGTGGGAGCGGTTTCCATGCTCGTCTCTCTTTTTCAGGGAGACGGGCAGGGAGTGGGGGAAGCCGGTGTGGGCTGCGGGGAGGTTCCGGGGACCGGCAGTGGAGGACTCCGACGGAACGGCGCACATGAGTGTCTCGTGCACGTGCCCCCTTCCATCGGCGGGCGGTGGATGGCGGCTGCTGCACCATATGTATATACACACCCACATACCTTTTGGATGAAGCACTCAATGTCACAGAGTAACATTGAAGTAACAGGTAAATCAATGTCACAGAGGCATGAGAAATTACAGTATATTACCAGGAGTGCTGCATCCAAAGGGTACAGTATGTGCGTGTTTGTTCATGCAGGCACCAAACATATATGACAATACAGTATATGGGAGAGCCAGACCTATCAGACAATTTGTGTGTATATATGTATTTATACAGAACATGTACTGTATACAGAACATTACTGTAGCCTCTATATAATACAGGAAGCATGACAGTGACTAATATACAGTATAAGACGGAGAACATTATAGTGACCATCATATAATGCTGAGGATATTACAGTGACCAGGATACCAGCATATAGCATCAGATACCAGCATATAGCATGTACGGCAAAGATAAATAAACACATAGTACAGTAACATGCTTTGTCACAGATAGGCGCTATTAATGATTTTAAAACATTTTAAAAAGAGACACACGTGTCATAACATGAATAAGGAGCACTACTTTGTGCTGTAACATGAATCAGGGTCACTACATGTGGCATAATGTGAATATGATTGTGCTACTGTGTTGCATAATTTGAATTGGGAGTACTATTTTGAGATATATAAAGTATCAGAGGTATGGCATTAAGTTTATAGATTGCATGGGGTGCCAAAAATCCTGGCAGTACCCGGGGCTCCACCTAATTGGGTGGGGGGGGGGGGTGTCCATGGTAGGGTAAATGAGTTCCACCACCTCTCTGGGACCACTTTAAGCCCTGTTTATTATCATCACCAATTATGCTCGGCATTCTTCTTTTTAGAAAATAATAGTTAAGTTAAAGATGCTATATGTCTGCAGCTACAGGAAGCCCAATTTGGATGTGAAACCAGGTCACTTCCATCCCTGCACTGGCATACACAGCTTAGCAGTATAGATATCTTGAGCTCAACCAGCTGTCTGCAGATCCCCAGAGTGGCTTGGATTCATTTCTCAGGATTTTCTATGACGTTCACAATAGGGAACTGGGCTGGATGAAATTCCTTCACTAAACTGTACTTTTCTGCGGTCCAATATGGAAAATATTTGCTAAAGTGCAAAACGTATCTTACATGAAATACAATGAACAATACTTTGGTTGGTAAGCTGCTCAATCAGAGGTGTGTCATTCAGGTGCCAAAAGGGAGGGGTAATTCTGTCTAGGAAAAAAAAACATTTTGTATCCCAATTGCACACTGAGTGAGAAAATAACTACATATTAATCAGATAATACAGAGATATTGGTTGCATATATCTGCAGATATAGGGCTAAGCCCCCAGGCCGTACGTCAAGGCCTCTCTGTCACTGGGGGTCCCTAATACTGGGTGTGGGTCTGGGGTGTGGGCCCCCAACATGCCGACACAGGCTGAGTACTCCAGGGCAGCACACAAATGAAAACTAGTAAGGGTTAACAAGAAGCACATAAGTGCTATGTAGGGAAGTGAAGGTGGGATTAAAATACAAAATATATACAATGTGATAGGAAAAATAAGAGTTAATAAAGTGTTAGGGTGTGCTAACCTGGAGCAGACCAGCCATAGCAACACAGGGGGCATCACACTCCCAAACCCATCCCATAAGCAATAATATATATGTCTGGGCTTAATAGCCCAGTGTAAGGCCACATGATAATGGCGTATAACGTCTGAGAGCCAGCTTACCTGGAGATACCCCTGGCTTCTCCAATGGCACTCAGGTGTCAGCAATCCCTCCTAATGCTGACCCATCTATGCCTCTCAACTGCACAACACTTTTGTTGGTAAGCTGCTCAGTCAGAGGTGTGTCACTCAGGTGCCAAAATGGAGGGGTAATTCTGTCTAGGAAAAAAAAAACATTTTGTATCCCAATTGCACACTGAGTGAGAAAATAACTACATATTAATCAGATAATACAGAGATCTTGGTTGCATATATCTGCAGATATAGGGCTAAGCCCCCAGGCTGTACGTCAAGGCCTCTCTGTCACTGGGGGTCCCTAATATGTAGTTATTTTCTCACTCAGTGTGCAATTGGGATACAAAATGTTTTTTTTTTTCCTAGACATGAAATACAATGAAGATTGCCTTTTTATTAATATCCAACCACATATTGGGTGGGATGTAATAAAAAAAAATGCGTTAAAAAACTTATTTTCTGGGGTTTTACGGCATTTTTCAAATTCACTAAAACGCCTGACGTAACCCCATGGAAGCCTATGTGCATCTCTTCACAGCGCTGCTGTGTGAGTGATTCAACATGGATCCCTCCCAGCATGCCCTGCGGCCACCAGCTTCTCTGCACATGCGCAGTTGGACTTTCCTGTTAGAAATGTATCCTATCGGGAGAGCTGCCACAGATGTTAGTACATTTGCAATGAGCATCGGCGCGATGGGCGGCGGGATGTACTGCCGCTGCTCGGTACATCCCGCCCATGGTCACATGTAAATTCCTTTAACCACATGACTAAAGGGTTTTTCCTTTTTTATGATCAGATTTTGTTTAAAGGAAATCTCTGCCGTATATAGGGAATTATTCCGAGTTGATCGTTCAATTATCGAATGATCGTATCATGCATGCTTGAGCCGAAATAGCGCCAGAAATAGCAAATGGATCTAATGGCAATCCCCTCATAATTTGATTGACAGGAAGTCAGCGTTTGGGGGTGGTAACCGTCCGCTTTCAGTGACTGCAGGAAAAAATGCAGACTCGGATTCCAGAGATCCGAGCCCCCACGGATGTCATCATTCCGAGCCCGGTTCCAAGCAGCGCTCGGAGATTCCCGCCTGACTCGGGTCCGTCCGCGTGGTCAGAACGTCATCTCCGGGCGCCGGATTTCGCAAGGCTTTAAATAGCGGCTGCTGCGCCCGCCATCTTCACTCCAGTCTAGTAGTGGGTTGGGAGAGGGTGTGTTGGTGCTGCTGCTGGGGCTTAAACTTGAGCTTGAGCTTGACCTTGAACGCAATATTTTTTATTCGCTGGGGCTGTCTCTCAGTGCTGCTGTGTAGTCTAACTGTGTACTTGTAGTACTACTGTCTCCTCTGTGCGGTCTACCTCTGGTGTGCTGTGCTGTAATTATTTTATTCGCTGGGGCTGTCTCCCTCAGTGCTGCTGTGTAGTCTAACTGTGTACTTGTAGTACTACTTTCTCCTCTGTGCTGTCTACCTCTGGTGTGCTGTGCTGTAATTATTTTATTCGCTGGGGCTGTCTCCCTCAGTGCTGCTGTGTACTCTGTTCTCCTCTCTGCTTAGGGTGGGCTCTCCCTAGCAAGGAGGACAGTCTAACTGTGTACCTGTAGTACTACTGTCTCCTCTGTGCTGGGGCCTACCTCTGGTGCTGTGCTGTAATATTATATATTATATGAATAATTAATTATATTATATATAGTCCACTGGTGCTGCCTGCACTGAATCTGCCAGTATTATTTAGTTACTCAGTCCTCTGTTGCCACTGGCAGTGCTACTGCCTACCTAGTGTACCTACCTAGTACATACTAGTCTGCTATATCTAATTTAATTAAAAAATAATACTTGTGCTGTGTGGGACTGTAAAAAATAATTCCATGCTGCTGGTGCACTGACGTGTGCCACTGAGTGCCACTGCCAAGCAATAAGTAATAATAAAATGAATTATTATAAATTCTGCTGGTGCACATACTAGTATTGCTGACGTATCTACCTGTCTTGTGCCTAGTACTGTCTTATCTACCTGTCTTTTGCCTAGTACTGCCGTATCTACCTGTCTGGTGCCTAGTACTCCCGTATCTACTGCTGCAGTGCCACTCTTACATGAGCCATGTGTTTGTGCCGCACACTTGTGTGGCTTAGCATAGTTATCCAGCTACCTCGGTGCAACCTTTTGGGTTCCATATTGGGAAATGCAATGGTAATGGTTTTATTTGAGAGAATTGGAGCCAGGGAGCGATTGGCAGTCTGGTCACAGTGGCAGCATATGATTTTGTTTGGGTTCTTATCTCCATCCTGTCAGAAAACAGACATAGTCTGACATTCTGTAGATAGTCTATTAGCTGTTGGAAAGTGGCTAAAGATGACCTGTCACTCTTTAGATAAACAGTTTTGCATACTCGCCATAATGTTGTTTGTACTATGTAAATGAGAAAAACAAAATCAGAGTGTGCGTCCTCTCTGTGCACTCTCCTGGGTGCAGAGAAATACTCTGATTTTTTTTTCTCATGTACTTACATAGCTCAGAAAACACTGTGTCACACTGAGTTATCTAAAGAGTGACAGGTCCTCCTTAATAGATGTCTGGTGTCGGTTTTGTTCAGCGGCTGTCACAGGGCCAAAGCCAAAGCTGACATTGCTCTAGGCGTTCTGAAAAAATCTATCCTAAATAAGTAATTGTACTCCCCAGATGGCCCTGCACTTCTAGAACTCCAATATCCACCATGCTTTTATTTATTAGGAAAATTATGTAATTAGCAAAGGTTTAAAATAAAAAAAATCTATCTATCTATCTATCTATCTATCTATCTATCTATCTATCTATCTATCTATCTATCTAGATACCCCACAACAGTACAGCACTCCAACTTTGCTGAAGACCAAGGGGTTTATTCTGGTTCACTCGCAGGCAAATTTACTCTCAGATGGACAAAACCATGCTGCACTGCAGGTGGGCAGATTTAACATGTTTAGAGAGAGAGTTAGATTTGGGTGAGCGATTTTGTTTCTGTTCAGGGTAAATACTGGCTGCTTTCTTCTTTGGGAACCACTGCCCTAGAAGATAAACACGCAGAAAAAAATATTAACCCCTTGGGTGGTGGGTTTTTCTGGGGCAGGACATACCCATAAGGGCAGGTTTTTCCTGCCCCAGAAATACCCACCGCAGACGAGGCAGACCACTCCCCCCCTCCCCATCCCTCCTGTCGCTCACCTCTGCTCCAGCAATCGTACGCCGGAGTTCCCCATTTACAGCAGTGACCAGGCAGCAGACTCGTGGATGTTCGGGGCAGCTTAGGGGGACTCGGCCGAGAAAACTTTCCTGAGAAGGGAATGATGGCAGGGGCAGCGACAGGAGAGCTCTGGCGTATGATCGCCAGAGTGGAGGGTCAGGGGGGAGCAACAGGAGGGAGGAGCAACAGGAAGGGAGGGGGAAGCGACCACTGGGGGGGGGGGGGGGTTCCCCAAGAGGTGATGCGCAGCTGAGCCCGGTAAATTTTCGGCCATACCACTCAAAAAGTTAGTATACAATTCCACTTGTTTTAATCTTTTATTCTGATTCCTTTTTAAATTCTATTTAAATGTAGTCCCTACACATTTTAAATTCGTGTGATTCTGTAGTTGACAAGAACTAAGCTTTGTCTTTGTAAAAAGTCTCCTAGTTGAATTACTCTCTCGTGTCACCTGGATTCCGTGTTTATTACAATCTTCTTTTGAAATGTGATTTTCTTTTTTTCCATCATATTTATTTTCTAACATGAAAAGTTCTGCCAGAAGCAGGAAAAATGAAAAGAATAATCTGATGGCAACAATAGGAAAATGACAGAAGACCACCAAATCCTGTTTCTTGTGTAGTAAATTTTTTACATTTTATACCACACCGTTACACATACAGAGTACCTTTGCACATTACAGAAGCACATTTTAGCAAGTTGCATCATTCTGCACAAAGCAGTATGGGTGTGAGTCATGCAAAGAAAAGATGTAGCAATTTAGATTTAAAATATTAGCTAATAAACAAGTTTAACAAATCTTCACAACACTTCCCATTGTTCTGGGAGCTTAACTAAATAATAAATGTTGTTAGCATAAATTAGTTCTGCCTCGGCATGTTGTGAAAATGAATCTTATTATTGTCTTGTTGAGTTGTTTGAGAAAGGAAGGAAGACAGCGTTGATTGATTTTTTTCTTTGGTATCATTATATATTTGGCAGAGCTTGGCATTGAGCCTATGTGGACATTTTGACACATCCCAAATGGGAGAATGAGGATTAGCATAACAAATATATTCAAAGGGGTAAAAAATTTAGTTTAAATGTTTTTTTTCTTAAAATGCTTCTTTTTGTAATATTTTTTTCTCTCGAAAAACAAGGCAAAAGCTTCTTCTAACTTTATCTATCTGTTATCGCACAATTTTATTGTATTACTGTTTTTGTTCCCATAAAGTGTTAAGATTTTGGGC
Source organism: Crinia signifera (assembly GCF_055691185.1). NCBI lineage: Eukaryota > Metazoa > Chordata > Amphibia > Anura > Myobatrachidae > Crinia > Crinia signifera. The sequence continues at coordinate 9,747,795 of NC_139227.1, read as the reverse complement.
GGTATTCAATGCCCTTGGCGAGCGGCGGCGGGGAGGGGGGGGGGGGTTTGTACTGCAAGGATGTTTTTTTTTTTAGCGAGGTAAAGCCATCCAGCCCCCTCTCCGGCCGCTCGCTGTATTCAATGTTCCGGTGACATTCTCGCCGTCCTCTGATTACCTGAAACAGCGAGGTTCACCACAAAAGCAGGGAGTGTGCTGCATACAGCGGCGAGCATCTCCATTTTGACAGCCATACTCGCTGTTCCCACCTCGCCTCAGAAAGCAGGGGAGGTGGAAACAGCGAGTGAGGGGGAGCGTTGAAAAAGCTGCTCACCATATAGCTCGCTGTCAGCCATTCGCCTCCCCCACATTGAATATACCTAATAATGATAATAATAATAACAATAATAATAAATAGTAACAGTATATCTTTTAATGGGCAGTATTCAATGAAAATAATTTGCCGTGCATGGCGAGAGATTTTTTCTCTCGCCATGCACTCGCCCTGTTCCGGAGGGCTCGCTGCCACTCCTGCTCCCTCTATTCAATGTGGTTAAGACTCGCCGCCACTCGCGGCGAGTCTTAACCCCTGCAGCGGACGAGCGTCCGCGGCAGGGAGCTGGCAGGGAGCCGTGGGATGGTGGCAGCCAGGGAGATTAAAGTCTCCCTGGCTGCCCCAGAACATATGTGGAGGGGAGGTGGGCTCCCCGGGACCCAGGCAGCACAAGCTGTCCCCCCTATAGCCAGCAGGGGACCCAGTATTCACTGCACCCGATCGTGCATATGTAATGATCGGATGCAGTGAATATATGAATATCTAATGAGCGGCTCGAGAGCTCCGGCCCCCTGCTGGCTGCTCTGTGTAAAAAAAAAATTATAATATTTTTTTTTTTTATTAAATATATATTCATGTTCTATAAGCACATGAATAAAAACTAACATGCCCCTTCACAGAAAAAAAAATCCTGATTTTTTTACACCAAAATAAAAAAAAAAAACCTTTTAGTTTAAAAGTTCACATTCCAGCTCTCCATGAAAAGATGGAGAATTGCTACACGGAGAGAGACGGCGAAAATCACTTAGAAAGACGGCGAATATTTCACATTGAATAGGGTTGCTCGCTTTTGGAGAGCAAAATGCCCCGTCCAAGGCGAAAAAAGCACAAATTCGCCATAAAACAGGGCGAATTTTTCTCATTGAATACTGCCCAATCTCTTAACAATTGGCTCTTAAACAATCTTGCATTTCTATTTAATTATTTTATTACCATAAAAAAGGGAGATTTCAAGCGCTACCTCTCTAGGGTATTGTCCCACTGATATCGACATGGCAACCGAAGAAAGTTAGTTACAAAAGTCTCCGTAATAAATAACACACTCTCCTTCACATTCAAAAAATCCTCTTCTTAATGTCAACATAAACAAACTCCTTTAAAACAATGGATCCTTATTTTTCTAAAATCACTTTACTGTAGTGTTCCTTTATTCATCCAACAAAAATGACAAAAGGGAACACACTAGAGTAAAATCATACAGGTCTTTTTATAAAAACAATTAAAAGGGCCTTGTACCATGAATGACAAATTCTGAAAGGTGGAACAACAAAGATATACAGGAAGCAGCGCTATGGTGAAGGGAAAGTACACGTGCAAGATGATAAATAGAAAAAATTACAATTGTATTAAAAAACACACAACAATTGTTATGTCTAATTTAAAAGTAAAGATAAAAATTGAAAAGGGAGAGTTCCTTAGAACATGCATATTGATGTCCCTTTAAGCAGATATTTCTGTGGCAATGGTTATTTGACGTCCCTTTTGAAAAGTTATTAGGCAGTGCTGATGGGCAATATTATTTGAATAATGTTCTCACCACTTGTGGGGGTGTTTCCCAAACTTGGGTCCTGGTGTCCTCACTATTTTGCGGTTGAGCTCAGATAGTAGGTTGCCGCTGGAGGAAGATCTCAGGCCTTGTGATACTTTCCTATTGGTGGTATTCCTTGGGTGGTATTAAATGGTTGAGATGACACATAAACGTCCTGCCAATCGAGATGGTGAAGGGGTGCCACAGGTGGTTCTGCTGTATGGGTGGGGATTTAGTGCACCAACGCTTTCATAAATATTCAGCTTTTTCAAGGTGATCACCTTGAAAAAGCTGAATATTTATCAGCGAAACGTGTTGGTGTACTTCAATAGGTATTATTCAAGGTATTGTGGAAGGTTGAATCAGATGATGTAAGCCAGCTATGACTTGGAGATAAATGGCATGATCTGGCAGAAGCAAGGGGCAGAATGATGATACTCTTGTAATATGTTTCTAAGCATTGCCACTAATATTGTCTTTTTATTTAATAAAGGCCATTAAAAGGGTGTATGTACAGTATATTAGATGATAGGATGCTCTTTGTATTAAATGGTGTCTACTAGGATGGTCTCTGTATTGTATGAATGTCTGGGTTATCCTAATTTATGTAATCTATTGCTGTCACTAGTATGCTCTCTGTAATGCATGGTAGTCAATGGGATGGACTATGTTATGTATGTTGGTTTCTGCTGGGATACATTCTGTAATGTATGGTAGTCATTAAAGTGCTCTCTGTAATGTATGAAGGTCTGGGTTATCCTGTGTAATCTATTGCAGTCACTAGGATGCTCTATGTGTTGTACGGTAGTCACTAGGATGCTCTATGTGTTGTATGGTAGTCACTAGGATGCTCTATGTGTTGTACGGTAGTCACTAGGATGCTCTATGTGTTGTACGGTAGTCACTAGGATGCTCTATGTGTTGTATGGTAGTCACTAAGATAAACTATGTTACATATGTTGGTCTCTGCTGGGATGTTTTCTGTAATGTATGGTGGTCAGTAAAGTGCTATATGTATTGTATAGTCACTAGAAAGCTCTAGATTTAGGCAAATGTTGATTTTTTTTTTAAACAATGCTAGGCAAAATAAATCTTAGCCCTGTCTACAGCTGAATTGGTACTGCCCTAAAGAGGCCATATTTAGATTTCTTTCCAGAGGCATTTTTAGATCCCAGTCTGCCCTTGACACATCAGATAACAAGACCATTCTGGTGGCTTAAATGATATATTCAATTGCAGAACTATTCCCCAAATTCATGAGGCATCTATTACTGTACATCTAATAATTGTGTGCTATAAAAAAAATATAGTTTTAAAGCAGTTTTTGCCTTTTTCTCTCTTTTTCTGAATAAGGCCTTAGAGTATATGACAAAGGGAAACAATACATAAGTTTAAGTCTTTTACTGCTGTACACTATTAATAGAAATTTACATTTCAAACACCAACAAGTTGACAGAACTCTACTGATATTGATGAAACTATAAATCTGAATGAGGGTCATTGTAAAAACTCACCCTGAATCATCTCGCTATGCCAGCTGTCTGTCAGGTGTTATGTTGTTTTGTTATAAGAATCTAAAACTATAGAACATTTCCAAGCTGTTGACCTTTACATTCAATGTACTCAACGGTAGTTTGATTATCAAGAAGATGTTTTTTAGTCTGTTATATTACCCAGAGGGCAAACTATGAATAATTATACTATCTGAATACCTTTAGCTGCAGGAATCTCATCTTTTTACTGCACATAGTTATGCCTTTTACTTTTTAATAGGAGATTGAGAATAACAGATTTCAAATAACAGTATAATATTTTGAAGAGTGATAAAATAATAATTAACGGTACTCTTTACCTAGAAGGGCGCCCACGATTTTGATCTTGGGCATCGCAAGGTAAAAAATCGGGTCGGTCGCATCGCATGCGACCAAACAATCGCATGCGATGCGACCAACGCGATTACCGCGATTTCCCATAGGGAACAATGTTAAATGTCCCAATTGACCCGATTTTCCATAGGGAACAATGTTAAATGGCCCACAGAGGCCAAATAGGCACCCTGAAGTGTGAAATGGTCCCCCCAATTGTTAACGCCACCCCACGATCAACGTCAACCCGAAGCGTGGCGAGGGGCGGCGGTACGCGTCCTACGACCTTTTCATACCCCCACTATCCACGTCGGCGTGGAGTTGAGAATAGAAAGTGTGGCGAGCGCAGCGAGCCACCGAGCCCGAAGCGTGGCGAGCGCAGCGAGCCCCGCGAGGGGACGCGGACACCTGTGAAGCCCGTGAGGGGACGCGTATACCTGTGACGTGGACACCTGTGAAGCCCGCGAGGGGACGCGTATACCTGTTAAATACCATATTTAATCCAGGATAGATCAGTAATATAGATACCAGCAGGGCAGCTGAGAGGTATGCCGGGCCCAGGTAAAATTTTGGGGGCATGGCCTAATCACTGAAAATGTTAAGAGGGGTGTGAAAAAAACACTCTGAAGTCGAGGGGGGGGGAATGTTATTGTCGCCACCCCCCCCCCCCTCAGCAACAGCAGCAACAGCAGCACACACCTACAGCATGTGCTGTGCTGACAGCAGCCTCAGCATGACCTCTCATGCTGACAGTGAGAAGCTCATGCTCAGTGTAGAGGTGTGTGCTGCTGCTGCCTGGGACGGACAGAGGGGGAAGGGGGTAGAGGGTCGGACCAGAGCCCCCACTGGGTCCCTCTAGCAAGCCTGGGCCTGGGTAATTAGTACCCGCTCCCCCCACTCTCAGCAGCCCTGGATACCAGGCAATGTGGTTTCACAGTGTTAGTAGTACATTCTTGTCAAGGTAAGTTGTCAACGGACTAAATACCGATTGACATAATGCATACAACCAAATGCTGATGGCCAAAATACAGGCATGTACAGAATACCGACAATCAAAATACAGATAACATCAAAACACAGACAGGTACCAAACACAGATGATCCAGAATGCTGACAAACAAATCGTTGACACAAATAATACGGAAAAGTTTTTCATGATTTTTCACAAAAATGGACTTGTTCATTCTTTACCATACCAGTGGGCCTATATGAAGAATATAAAAGCACAGTGAGGTACACTTACATGCTGTCCCTTTTGACATGACAAATGTGTCGGCATTTAAAGATGTCTGACATTATGATCATGCCGGTATATTGTGTGTCAGCACTTTAACTGTTGGTATTATGCATGTGTTGGGATATTGACCATCGGTATTTACACCCTGCCGGTACAACAGTGTCGGCCAAGTTATTGTCGGTATTTAATTGCTGGTAAATTATACTTAACCCTTAGTTACAGTACCCAATTTGTACACAATTTAGTACTTTAGGTACTATATTGTGTCATTCTTTCTGTGTCTGATCTGTATTATTAAGATTTGGTTGGCTACCATACATGCATTTGTTTTGATTTCAACTTCTTTCGACTTCTTTATACATATGATTCAGGATTTATATATGAAACAATCCTTCAATAAATCACTGTCAGATCTCTCCGGCAATTAGTAACGGGAGTAACTGTGTAGAAATAGTCAAAATACAGCATTTGCATCAAAGGATGTTAATGTCCTTTATGGAAGAATATAAAACCAGCGATGTGCGGGTTCGGTTTTACTCGGATTTACCCAGTTCTAAAATTCGAATCTTATTGGCTATCGGCATACACATGTTTTGAATAGCCAAAAAGATCCAGATTGGAGATCCAAATGAAACCCAACTGTTGCAAAGCAATGAGTTATGTTGGCATCAATGAGATGTTTGTTGATGTATTCTAAAGTGTACTAGAAAATTGTAGAATATGGTTGTTATGGTCAACCCCTTATTTCTTTGCGAGATTTTTCATAAATGTGTAGTTTACAGCATTGGTGCTTTTTCAAGGGCTGCCAGGGACAGTGATGGACTCAGGTACAGGTTACCCGAGCCATGCGAATGGATGTTTATGCAAAACATCCATTCGCAGCTGTTTGGGCGAAGCTGCACTTTGAGGGGGCGGCGGGGGGGGAGGTTATCGTTCGCTGGGCGGGGTTTGGTGGACTCGCAAGGCTGCGAATTTGCAGCCTTGCGAATCAACCTGAATAACCCCCATAGGCTCCTATTCATTAGTCCAGCTGGTCAGAGGACCTTACTTAGGGGTAGATGTATGATAAGGGAGCAGAAGTGAGCCAGAGGAGAAGTGTCCATGGCAACCTATCAGCACTGAAGTAACATCTATAATTTGCATAATGTAAAAAAATACAGAGCATCTGACTGGTTGCCATGGGCCACTTCTCCTCTGGCTCACTTCTCCCTATCACTGCTTCATACATCTACCCCAGAGTCACCAGCACCACCTCCTTGATTGTCTTCTACATAATGGGCCTGATTCTGGTTCACTTGCAAAAGCAAATTCTCTCTTTAATGGATAAAACAATGTGCACTACAGGGGGGAGGGGCAGATGTAACATGTGCAGAGAGAGTTAGATTTGGGTGTTATTTAGATTATGTGCAGAGTAAATACTGGCTGCGTTGGTTTTACATTGCTATATATAAATCAGTTTGAAGTACAAACCCCACCCAAATCTAACTCTCTCTGCAAATGTTCCATCGGCCCCATCTGCAGTGCACATGGTTTTGTCCATTAAAGAGAGAATTTGCTTTTGCAAATGAACCAGAACCTTGTTCTGCACTGACGACCCACCCAGCAACAACAACAACAACAACAACAAATAATAATAATAATAATAATAATAATAATAATAATAATAATACAACAATACTAATAGAGAATGTGATAAAAAACAGTGAAGTAAAGTTTGTGAAGCAGAATAATTTCCAGAACCTCTTTTTTTCCACTCAAATGCTGTCTAGTCTGATCCTTAACTGAATACTTCTTTAAACCAATTTACATAGTAGGGTTCCCATTTTGCATGAGAAGTATCCATATTACCCTTGGCATTGTTCGGATGCGCTGATACATTACCATGTTCTTTTCACCAGCATATTAAAATTGATTAGATTCCATTAGAATTATTTTTCGTATGAGGTTCAAAAGGGGATTTTTCATTTCAAGTTTTCATAATATCAAACTATTCTTTGAGCAGGAATGGATAGACGGTGCTATTTGGATTTTCAATTCTGTGGAGACAGCACTCAAAGCTGATTTAGAGATACATTCATGACCTCTTATATAGTCTAATCATAATTATCCGACTGAATGTGTATTATTGCTTTTGTTCATTCTGTTATGTTGTGTCTTCAGTTCAGACTTTTAATATCATACCTTTCGTTCTGAAAGTGCCATAAACATCTCAGAAATGTGTTATCTGATGAAGAAAATGACTGTAAAACGCACTGATGTTTTACATAATGGATCGGAGAATATTCAGCATCAAAAATTGTTGTTTAAAAAAAAAATCTATCCTAGGAGCTTGGGATCCATGAGAATCATTGAGAGTCACGGCGCATCTCCCAACTCTCCTAACCTCTGCTTGTTTTGTCTTTAGAGCTGTAACCATTCAGACTGCATTGTCCCAATCTGCACGGCTACTGGGAGGTATTACCCAATTAATGGGTACCTTAAATACCTGCAGTGAACAGGACCTCTTAGAGGAACAAGAACATATGAAGAGCAACCTGATGTTGTTCAATGCTAGGTACACCCACTGGAGCGAATGCACCACCCCTACATGTCTTCTCGTACATCGTGACAGACCTCCACATTGCAAACCACTCTTATATAATGTTGGGCGCTATAGCATGGCAGTCATAAAAATATTGAAATGTTGTTTATTGGGTAAGCAAGAAGGAGGCCACAGGAAAGAAGAATCTGATTCTAGTTAGCAAAAACTTTAACTGAAATGCTGGACAAATCGAGTTACAGTATAAATGGTGATCTGGATCTTTCCAGATTTTCTTTCCATTCAGTTCAGTTCAGCACTGGGATAAACTAAAAAGGCAGAGGTTCTTGCAGATTTGTGGAAGGATGTAAGACACCCGAGTTGGCCAGTGGTGCGGGTTCCCGGACGTACATGGATGTTTTTTTTAAACTTCCAATCATTTAAAAGGGAAAAAACATGCCTTGGAAATTATTGCCGCATTAAAAAAAAATTGTCTGGGAGCCCGCACCATCAGCCACATCAGCAGTCATTACATCCGCCCCTGGACTTACAGTAAATGCATGTGTGGTAAATTACCGTACACATCTTAACCGTGACATATTTAGCACTGGGTTGAGTTATGAACCCAACTTCTGAAATCAAGAGAGCCCCCCCCCCCCCACCCCAGGTACATTTTGCAAGGCAGGCTGGGTTGGACGCATGTTGCATTTGTAGCAGCTCAATATATGTAACAAAAATGCAAAGGGATATAGGAAGTTGGAGCATGTTTGATGGCTGTGATTCGTCTTGTATCAAATTCTGCAGAGGCACCAGGAAGACGAAGATGTATACATATGTCAACAAAGCATTTACCTTTCTGTAGATAGTTCAATTTGGAGTGGGGATTTGCTAAGTGTTCTAAAGATCTTGAATGGAAATCAAAATATGTATGCTAAAAATCAGAACCCTTCAGTCCTGTTGGAAAAAGTGCGCTACTGTATATAAATAAAAATGACTTACCAAGCCTAACAGACTTCCCTACGGTGGTGAATCAGGGACATTGAAAGTAAAGAATAATGAGAACTTGACAAAATATGAATTGCACTTAATTTTGCGAAACTGTTTTCAAACCTAACGTTTTATTTCTAAGTAAAAGGTGAGATGTACTGGATCAAGCCTTGTAAGGAGTGAAGAAGTAGAAGAGTTTGATGATGGCATCCAATTAGTTTCTGCCTATCGTTGTAAGAGATGTTCTTAAATACTGATTGCTTGTGTGGGTCCTTTCCCACACTTTAGAAGGGTTGCCAATATGCAATTTGAATTGTGTAGTCAGAAAATAGTCTGTCCTACTGAAGCAAACCCTTAACAGTGTTTTTCTATCCTTGTGATCAGTTGACCTATCAATAAAATTGACTACTTACACTGAATATATCCTCTGGTGGTTATTTGGATGACCATTTTTTTTTTGGTGCTAGAAGTGGGATGCGGATCTTAAGGTCAGAAAGGGACAATGATCAGTTAACACCTTAAAAATACCTAACTTTGAAGTAAGAGAATCTATGTACAGGACAATGTAAAGTGTTGTACAGATAGAGCCGCTGTCATTCAGACAGGGGATGGCGGAATATTCACCAGCCGCCATCCCCGGCCAGTCGCCAAAAGGGGACGCGTGCGCAACGGAGCTCCCAGCCAGTTCCCACCATGCCGCTGCCAGTCCCACCTCCCTGCTCCCCCCCTAACCCTGCCCATCTCCCTGAAGCGGAGACGGGCAGGGATCGCGTCCCCCGCCAAAACAAAACTGGGATGCGCGTGCGTGTGGGGCGCTCGCACGTTCCAGTCAGACGGAGCGCCAGCGCAGGCGGTCTGGCGAGCCCTTGAGCTGAGAGAAAGGACCTCCATCTTTATGTGCAAATCACCACAGGACTCTAAAAAGCTGCAGATGACTTTACTAGCGGCATACACGCTGATCCAAAGATACAGAGGCACTTCCTGAATAACACGTGGCAGAGAAGCTATTTCCTGCCCCCTACATTAAAGCAATACAGCAGAAGTATAGTCAGAAGTTGCCCAAACCAACCAATCAACTTCTATTTATCATCTAGCAAAGTCTTTGAAATGAAAATTAAAGTTGATTGGTTGCATTGGTCAAATTTATCTCTCTCTCTCTCTAAGGATTAATATAGCCCATCTTTTAGATTTTAGTGTAGGATTAATAAAGAAGTGATTGAAAGATGATCTTACATAGTCATTTCTGTCTTACTAGAACACTCAACGACTTCAGCAAAGGACAACCATTGCTGTACCTGTTGATTTGAATCCAGTACACACGTTTGTGTCAGAGATGCTTTATGAGAGGAGGTTGCCCCGCCTCTCTGGTGGTGCCATAGACACTGGAATTGTAACAGAGTCTACTGCGCATGTACAGGTCTCCATGAACATGGTGCCTGTGCTGCATTCCCGAGGACACCTTTCGCAGTCACGAAACACTGGAAAATGGCCGTGACAGCCATTTTCCCCATGATTTTTGCAGGTGTGCTGCAAGACTAATTTAGATGTAAGTATAATTAAATGGGTGCAGGGCCTGCTGTGTGAGGACCAGGGCCCATGTGCACCGCACAACTTGCACCCATTTTAGATGTGAAAGTGGTTTGTGGTGGTTCTGTCAGGTTCCTCACTGTGCTATTTCTTTTAGTGGTTCTTATATTTTTACTATATTTTACTCTTGATCTTGCCTATTATCTGGCGATCTGTTTACCAGAAGGACTGTACACAGGCCACCCCATAAGGTTAGAGGAGAAGAAGTTTTTCACCCAGCATAGAAGGGTTTCTTTACAGTAAGGGCAGTTAAGATATGTAATACTATGCCAGGGAAGGTTGTGATGGCAGATTCAATTGAACCTGTACTTTTAAAAATGGGTTTGACAATTTTTCTTACAGAAAAATGTATCCAGGGTTATAATAATAATTAATTATAATGTACTAGAGTGGACTCAGTTTGGACAGCCACGTAGAGTCATCCGGGAATCTGGTTCATCCGGGTCATTTAAACTGCAGGAGATCAGTTATAGGTTGAAGTTGAACTAATGTATTTTTTCAACCTCACAAATATATATGCTGCATTTGTAGCTACAATACTGACCTTGAATTCAGTTAAGTTACTTTATATAAAATAGACACCCTCTAGCGCCTACTTGCTTCGGAGGCCATGACTGAACACTGATCCCAATATCCCAATGTCTAGCGACATAATAATAAAAGCAAGGGTGTTATAGAAATAAAGTTGTAGGGTAGACTTGAAGAGCCATGCCATTATAACTAGACTAGATCATAGTGCAGTAGACTCATTCTGAAAAGCTTCAGAAAATAAACACAGGTGCATTTGTGAAATCTCTTGGCAAAGTCTTCTAGACCGTAGATCACCTGGAAGAACACAGTGCCGTACGTTGTTGATGGTTTTAGACAAGATGAGATGAGTCAGAAGGTCACAAATGAAATGTCAAAGTGTTGGAACCTAGAAACACTCTGCCTTGATAAGTGGTAAGAACGGGTTTGGTATGGCGGTCCGACAAGGGGGTACCGAAGATTAGTATCCCGACATCGGAATCCCAACTGCCCACAAGGGGAATAGCCCCTGTCAGTTGGGATCCCCCTGTCGGAGCACCGACAGTCAAGATTCTGATACCGGGATAATGACCGTTGGGTTCCCCCCCTATCGGGCAGTCATCCGGCACCCGATTATAATGACTTCTATCACAAATGAGAATTGTCTGTTTTTATTTTCTTTCCAGAGTTATATAGCTTACCATCATTTTCTATATCAAAAAAGCATATGTTTCTATTAAATACCATATTTACGGTTCTGTAAGTATGAGATGCTATTTGTGATCAGGCTAATTTTGTTGGCCGTTGTTTGATATAAAACATGCTTCTTACATACACGTACATTTGTGTGACTATAAAAACATTAACACCATATTTGTCTGAATTCATGAAACGCTAATTAGAGTTTCTCCAGATTACGGGAGGGCCTGGCAGGAGTGTGTATGTTAACTTGTAATTGCGCAAGCGATGCAGGGAGAAAGCACCGAACAAATGTCATCTTTAGGACTCAAGAAGCATGTAAAAGTGAACAGCTGGTGATCATTTGCCTGCATGCTCCTACAGTAACGCTTGTAGCTGGAGGCACAAGTAATATTTTAAGCCACTGTCACAAAAATGGTTGTTGAGCCAACATTCTGATATACTTGGATGCGAAAAGAAAAATCTCTTTAACATCTTCACTTCTGAAGATCCCTCATACAGACAAGTAATGATAACTAGTTGAATTTGCTCAGTTAAGGCCGGATTCAGAGTTGGGTACAATTTCCATGTCAGATGCAGTGGCACCTAGATTCAGATGCATCTAGGCGCCACAGATGCAATTGAAATCCACGGTATCGGAAATGTCTCTGTGCACTTTGAGGTGACACTGATGGATCAATGTGATGCATGGGTATAAACCCCCTTATGAGCATGTGATAGGGTGGTGTTGAACTTAGATGAATAATCGCTCACATTTAGAGGACATACCCTGATGGAGAATTGGTGCCTTACAGAGGCCTGGAGCAAGTTTTGATGGTGCGACGGAGGGTAGTGTCTAAAGAAGCAGCAAGTGGTTTTTGAGCATCTACAGGTACTCAGGGGAAATTTACTAAGATCAAGTAGGTACGAATGGTTGTATTTGTACCCATTCAATGTGAAATACCGTTATATTTCACACATTGTATCATTTACTAAGGCTGAAATGTATACAATTTGTATTTTTCCGTTCGTATTTTCCAGTAGTTCCAAAAAAATACGAACAAATACACCATCGATAGGATACGTTCATAAATAACCATTAATTTACATGGTACTAAAAACAAGGGGCCCCCAAGGTATAAAATGAAATATATGTGTGTGTGTGTGTGTGCAAACAAAATCACACGCACCCAGGAACCCCAGCGAATATGTAATCCTGGTGACACAGCTAGTAAGAGCGACAATCCAGAGTGGGGGTTTCTGGGTGCCGCCTGATCTTACATTCCTATAGGAAAGGTATCTGAATATATGCATGTATGTAATATATAGAGAACAATGAGAGGCAGCACTCAGCGACATCTTTTAAAGTGCAAAAAATGCTATTTTATTGTCAATGTTTCGGGGTTGTGTGCCCCTTTCTCAAGCCTTACAACAAGGGAATAAACATCAAAAACAAACCAAAAAAATACCTGCAAAACAACAGTTCTTCTCCTCCTCCTCCCGTCCTTCACGCCCAGCACACTGGCATATGGGAAAGGTATCTGGATATTTGTATGTATGTAATATATAGAGAACTATGTATATAGTTCCACAAGGTCTAACACTCAAATGAAGGGTACTGTATATAACTTATGGGTTGCCTTCACAAGGAAGAACAGGCATGTGGCACTCCACAAATAATGACAAGTGTCAGCTTAATATCAATTTATGCATGTATCATCATCATCTTTGTCGGTACCGACCCCTGTGCTGGGTTCATATGATCCATCACTTCTCTACTTATACAGGCCTCAAATGAGAACAGAGGCTGTTCACATGCCCACAACACTCCCACAATTAGGAGCAAACCATCTGCTCCTGTGTCCTGGAGCAAACATCTGCTCTTGTGTCCTGGAGCAAACCATCTGTTCTTCTGTCCTGGAGCAAACCATTTGCTCTTGTGTCCTGGAGCAAACCATCTGCTCCTGTGTCCTGGAGCAAACCATCTGTTCTTTTGTCCTGGAGGAAACCATCTGTTCTTCTGTCCTGGAGGAAACCATCTGCTCTTGTGTCCTGGAGCAAACCATCTGTTTTTCTGTCCTGGAGCAAACCATCTGCTCTTGAAGCACATAAGCAGTTTGCCTTTACTCTTGTGGCACATACTGTACACACATTATTATTATTATTATTGTTATTATTGTTTTATTTATAAGGCGCCACAAGTTTTTCACAGCGCCGTATAAAGGAACAGTACAGGGAGAAAAGACATGAATTAAATTGAATAAATAACAAAAATAGAGTACAGGTAAGGAGCGCCACAGTTCAGTACACATTACAGCTTAAATATAAGTAGTGAGGACTCACTCAACGTACAACTAGAGGCTTGAGGCCAATGATGTAGAGGAGTATGCGGACGAAGATGGTCACAGAGTGTTGTAGTATGGGAGAGCTGTGAGTGACATGTGAAGAGAAGAGGGCTTTGACAACAGGAGGGAAGAGAGCCCTGCTCGGAGGAGCTTACAGTCTAGTAGAAAGAGGAGACAGACGGATGACATGAGGTGCAAGCAAGTGGGAGGTGGCTTGATAGTAGGATGTAAGCAGGAAGGGGGTCGGAGAACCAGCCTCAGGACTAGTTTATGCAGCAGAACGGTAAGCTTTGATGATAATAATCTAAAGAAGCAGTGGGCTTTATGGTCCTACAGTATGTGTGCCACCCAGATGCCAATATAGACATACTTAGTGAAGGCATCAAGGGTTCCATTCAGTGGCGTAACTATAGCTGGGGAGGCGCTGAGGGACCGTGGGCGCCGGTCTGCAGGGCTATAGTTACTATTGACTGTGCCGCCCCCCCTCCCCCTGGACCCCCCACCCGCCCAAGTAAAGTTAAGCACCCCCTTACCCCTCCGTGTGCCGCCACTGCATTCCAGGTCCAACAGTTTTTTAGTAATGTTAGAGCAGGCAGCGGCCTCCTCTAGCATTCTTAAAAACTGTCTGCTATTAGGGGGCAGCCATTTTGTGGTGTCATTTTTCATTAGAACTGCAGGAGACGGAGCCAGGAGGATATCTGCGCTGCGGGACATGGAATGCGTCCGCGGCATGCAGAGGGGTAAGGGGGGTGCTTAATTTTACTTGGGCGGTGGGTGGGGGGCTAGGGGGAGGGGGCGGCACTGTCAATATCAGCGGGTAGGGGGCACAACAAAGTTTGTTACGCCACTGGTTCCATTGTAAATGATGGAACTCATAACAAATTGTGCAAATCTGGGGATGCAGACAAAATATCAACACTAAAAAATGTACACAGTTATAATGTCCATGGATGTCAACAGATAGGATGTCAACATGGTTGATGTTGTATGGTGACATTGAACTTGTTGATATCAGCATCTAAAATGTTAACATTCAGCAGAATGCCACCATTTGGGTTAGGTTGCATGAGCAGAGGGGATGGTTTGAGTAAGCCTGTGATATGGGAGGGAAGGGTTTGGGTAAGCCTGTGAGATGGGAGGGGAGGGTTTGGGTAAGCCTGTGAGATGGGAGAGGAGGGTTTGGGTATGCCTGTGAGATGGGAGGGGAGGGTTTGGGTATGCCTGTGAGATGGGAGGGGAGGGTTTGGGTATGCCTGTGAGATGGGAGGGGAGGGTTTGGGTAAGCCTGTAGTGTTAGGCACTAGGTGGTGGTAGGGTTTGTGGGCTAGGGTAAGTGAAATGGTAGGCACTTTGTTGAGGTGAGGGTTTGGGTTGGAACCAGGGTTAGTGAATGACAATTGGAATTTACCACCATGTGACCACCATCCTCAGTAGACACCGCCAGAGCCGTCGAATATCCAATTGCACGCACTGCTCTGCGACATACTCTTGTCAACATTCCAATTATGATGACATTTCATCTGTGTTTACATGTTTGCACGTCAACATTAAGACCTCTCAACAAAATGTACAGATCCCTTCTGACTAAGGCCTTTATTTAGATTGGTATTCAAAGCAAATTTTATTTGCAGATGGACAAAACCATGCTGCACTGCAGGTGGGGCAGATGTAACATGTTCAGAGAGAGTTAGATTTGGGTGAGTTATTTTGTTTCTGTGCGGGGTAAATACCGGCTGATTTATTTTTACACTACAATATAGATATCAGATTGAGGACACACAAAAACAGGAATGGTGCCAGTCGCACTCTAGATACTACATTTAATATGTTTTTTTTCGGGGGACCCCTTTTAAGAAGTATATCAATTTTATTGGGATTCTTTAACTGATAGATTTCTGTAGGGGGTGCTACCATCGGACACAAGGCAAGACAATTTTTCAAGAGAAGGAAAGAGTGTCACTACGTGGTGCACATGAAGGAGAAATGAAGTAAAAATGAACTTTTATTGATTTTTTAATAAAATGTTGCGAAATATTGACATAAAAATTACACAAAATGACAAGGACAGTGTGGTTAAAAAGGATACTTGATCCTAGCACTGTGGTTCCCCTCCACACTGCTTCCCCACTGTATATATCAGTTTTTTGGCAGCAAACGTTACACAAAGATAGTATACTGCAGCCTTATTTGTTCC
The DNA here is from genome assembly GCF_055691185.1 of Crinia signifera. Classification (NCBI taxonomy): domain Eukaryota; kingdom Metazoa; phylum Chordata; class Amphibia; order Anura; family Myobatrachidae; genus Crinia; species Crinia signifera. Next base: position 9,732,036 of record NC_139227.1, on the reverse strand, counting down.
TACCCTTTCACAAATTATAGTCAGATTGGCTCCCTTGTGGAGTCTGTCAGTGTGTATATCACGGTAGTATGGCAAATAGATTGTATGGCTACAATGTAGCGAGCAGCTGTTAATAAGCAGTTAAGTATACAGTATCGGGCAATGCGTACTGCACCACAGCCCTTGGTGGGGGCAAGTGATGCGTACCCGCACAGACCACTGAGATTCTCTGAGCCGGTTGGGTGCAGCATGCGGATGGTATTTCCGGCGCTGTGTCACTCTCAGCCGCTCACGGGGAGACAGTCAGCCGTGCGTGCCTCCGGATGCTGGAAGGGGATCGGGGTTAGGTAAGTATGATACCACCGGTGCCCTGTCCGCTCCGATACCAGTAGACAGATGGTGATGGGCACCACACACACCGCCGCTCTGGTAACTCGGACCCAGTGTCAACTGGCGTCCGTGGGTAACGCTGCTAATTTAAGCTAAACATAAATCAAAATGCACCAATGGGGGAAGTCGAGCAGGAGGGTGCCCACACAGTGGTACATCGGTCTGCATACGCTTCGCAAACACGCTTCTTCAGGACCAACCTGATAGGCTGCTGGAAGCTATTCTTATACCCTGTTGATTGGTTATTCATGAGACACGTCATTGGGGGCGTGAGGATTGATGTTCCACAGCTTTATTGACACGGTATACCGGTCAAGTATTTTGTTTATTTGTAATATGTTCATTCAGTTAATTTTTACTTCATTTCTCCTTCATGTGGACCACGTAGTGACACTCTTTCCTTCTCTTGAAAAATAGATATCAGATTGAAGTACAAACCCCACCCACATCAAACTCTCTCTGCACGTTACATCTGCCCCACCAGCAGTGCACAAGGTTTTGTCCATCTGCAAACCAAATGTGCTCTGCAAACCAAATGTGCTTTGCAAACCAACCTGAATTGGGCCGTAATTAAATATTCTGCTCTGCCTCTAGATTTATATATTTCCATTTGGTGCTTGTACGCACTATTTACATACAAATATTTAATTTATTTAGGAAATGTTATTTAGCTCCCTAATACTCAGGCTTTCAAATACATATGTAGTGTTAATACATTAATACCCAGTACTGTGTTTACTTGCTCTTGAAGCACATACAGTGTAAATCCATTTAATTAATACAATCTAACACCAAAGCTTTCCTCTTGTAATCTCCCCTGCCATATATCGAAATAGTCTCCCGGGGATTAACATAACAAAATCACTTAGAATGTATCTCTCAGAATACCTTTGGCAATCCCAGTATTTCAATATTCGGAAACTGTAGTTTAATACCCTTTTCTCCCCACTTAGCATCAGTCTATTCATCTTAGAGTTAAATGCCAACAAACGATAGGAAAAACTTATTGAGGGCAATCATTGGAGACAAAATTTGTTCCCCCCCCTCCGTTCTCTGCTGTTGCAAAATTCTTTAGATTTTAGTAGCTGTGGGAGAATTTTGTGAATATTTCTTATTAATTTTATCTCTAGTGAAAGTGCAAAAGAATGAGGATTTCTAATGAGCGGAGGCTTGGAGAATAAATCAGATTTACCACCTGAAGGAGGCTCTGAGGCAACGCCAGTTTTCTCCTCGAGAACAATGGCGTTTTGTGACTAGAATACTATTATGGAAACTAAACGCGGTTTGTTTTGCTGCCTCTGTCACAATTCAATGCAGGCAATAGCCTCGCAAAACAACAACACAGAACAGCAATTATCCGAAATATTAATTTCAACTATCACTTCTTAAGAGTAATCAGAGTTCATTTGCATCTAATACATGTTGCGCGTGATATTTTCAGAAAATCTTTGCTTTTCCCCCCCGCTCGTTAGCAGGTGTACAATAGGAAGATATGGTCTTGCATATTAGAGGAGATTTGTTAATTACGAGTTCTATTCAAACAATTTCTTGCATCGAGTGAGTAGAAAATCGCTATTAATTTAGCATGAAATGCACAAAGAGCTTTGCAGCTGCAATGCCAAACCAGCATTTAAATGAAGGAACCTACCGTATATACTCGAGTATAAGTCGACCCGAATATAAGCCGAGGCACCTAATTTTACCACAAAAAACTGGGAAAACTTATTGACCCGAGTATAAGCCTAGGGTGGGAAATACAGCAGCTACTGGTATATTTCCCTGTATAAAAATACCAGGACACAACAGACTGCTCCCCTTGCATAATAGCAGGACACCACAGGCTGCTCCCCCTGCCTAATAGCAGGACACCACAGGTGGCTCCCCCTGCATAATAGCAGGACACCACAGGGGGCTCCCCCTGCAGAGGACACCACAGGCTGCTACTACTGCACAATACACCACAGGCTGCTCAGGCTGGGACACCACAGGCTGATCCCCCTGCTCACCCCTGGGACACCACAGGCTGCTCCCCCTGCCTAATAGCAGGACACCACAGGTGGCTCCCCCTGCATAATAGCAGGACACCACAGGTGGCTCCCCCTGCAGAGGACACCACAGGCTGCTCCTCCTGCACAATACATTACAGGCTGGGACACCACAGGCTGATTCCCCTGCTCACCCCTGGGACACCACAGGCTGATCCCCATGCAAGGGACACCACACACGGAGGGGGAGGGAGCAGCTGCCGCTTACCTCCTCCAGCGTCCGACTCCAGTGTGTTTGGGGTGCGCCGCTGACTGGCTCCACGGGGGGGGGTACGCGGCCGCCGCCACTGCCCTGCCGTCCACTTCGCTGCCCGGCTGCACTTTAAACATAGGCGCGGCTACGGCAACATGGCCGCCGGCCTCCTGCACTGAGGACATGTATAGTGCAGGAGGCCGGTGGCCATTTTGCCGTAGCCGCGCCTATGTTTAAAGTGCAGCAGGGCAGCGAAGTGGATGGCTGGACGCAGCAAAGAAGCCACTGACTCAAGTATAAGCCGAGTGGGGGCTTTTTCAGCTAAAAAAAGGGCTGAAAAACTCGGCTTATACTCGAGTATATACGGTACTCCTTCTGGCGTGCTCAGTGTTAATTAACCTATTTGCCCAAGTTGCTTAGAAGCATTTAGCTATGTACTTTGACAGCAATGAAAAGATAAAAAGGACAATCAAAACACATCGAGCTCATGTTGAATGGGTATAAATGAACCAATTCAATCCCATTCATGGCTGTAATTCTACCATCAGTGAATTTATAAATGGGCAAATTCGGATGAGTGGTCGTTTTAACATGAGCTCCTATGGCGGTTCGCAGCATAGGAAGCAATAGGGCAGATGTATTAAGCCTTAAAAAGAGATAAATGCAAGTGTGATAAGGAGAGATAAACGTCCAGCCAATCACCTGCTAACTGACATGTTACAGGCTGTGTTTGAAAAAAGTCAGTAAGGAGCTGATTGGCTGGACGGTTATCTCTCCTTATCACACTTGAATTTATTTCTTGTTAAGGCTTAATACATCTGCCCCAATGTTATAAAAATAACATCTCCTTCTATGATGAGAACTGGCAAATCCGCCTGACTGCAAAGTAAATTAAAGGGGATCCGTTCAATTAAAGTTTGCGGTCAGGTAGCATTGCCGGTTCCCATCATAGGAGACAATGTTATTGTCATAACATTGCTTCCTATGTTCACAACCGCCAAAGGAGCCCATGTTATTTTCATAACATTGACTCCTATGGGATGCCTATCAGGAGCTCACAGCTGATTGGCTGTGGGGAATCCCATTGACTGACATCAGTTGGATTCCCCGTCAGTTAAGTGGAGAAGCAGCATATGAAAACACACATGTTGCTCCTCGGTCCGGTGGTCATTTATTTATTTATTTTTTAAACCTTGGACTGGAGATGATCTGATTTTCACTGGAACTAGGTGAGTATTGGAACCACGGCACCGTAATGTATTCTACGTGGACAAGGGGACAAATCTAAGTGGCAACATACTGTAGGTGATTATGTGTATGTATGTATGTATGTATGTTAAGAGTGTGCATGTATGTTAATAAAATGTTACTGTTTACGGTGTGTGTTTTTATTTTAGTACTGGTTCTGCTGTGGAACTACTAGTCCCAGTGGGCCCTTTAATTCCCCGAATGCAGTTACTTGTACCTGCGTGCAAGAGAGGTTTTCCGGGACTTCTTGTTCCACAGCAGAACACAATATTATTTTGTTTTCTATTTTTAACACTTTCACTACTATCAATCTGTTACCTAATGCCCAGCCGTGCCGGGGATAGCCCTGGGTGGCCGGGGGTGTGTGTGTGTGGGGGGGGGGGGGGGGGGCCTTTATTGCAGGGGTCTCAATTTTCCCAGGGACCCTGGCCAAGGCTGACCAATCACAATGTAATGGCATGGCTATGGGAACTATCACAATAAGTGTCTTCTGGCTGCGGCATTACACTGGCGGCTGTTGGACCCGGTGCTGGTTTCAGAAATACAGGGGACCCCTACTTTTTTGTCCCCTGTATTTTTGGAACTAGGACCAGACCAAGAGCCCAGTGCTGGTTTTTGAAATACAGAGGGACCAGGACCGGTTTAAAGAGCATGGGCTGTTTATGCTCATGGAAGGGGCGTCATTTATAACAAACTTTTTATCTCTTTCTTAAGTTTACACATAAAAGCTAGCACGTGTCTGAATGATCCATGTGATGCTTTAGGGTCAATTGTATTTGGTTGCCGGTAAACTCGGCAGCCAAATACAAATGAGTTAATTATTGTAAAATACGAGTCCTGAGAATTGACAGCTTTATAAATTTTCTTAGTTCTAAGGCCGAAAAACTGTCCGATCACTGCCGAAGCCATTCCTACCCGTTCATATTTGAGCATGGCCATTAAGGCTGAGCTTAGTAAATTTCCCCCTTAGATTTGGGTGGGGTGTGCATACCTCCCAATTGTTCCGATTTTTGCGAGGCAGTCCCTTTTTTTGCAAAAGGTCATTCTTTCACATGTCGAACTTTTGCTCGTGTCAACTTACTGACTGTTGACCAATGCCTGTCATCCAGTGGCGTAACTACAAAATTTGCACTTCCCCGTCTGAAAATTTTGTCAGTGCCGCCCCCCCACCACCACCAAGAAAAGTTACCATGCCTTAGCCAACACTGCTGCGTTGTCTGCGTTCCCCACGCTCCTTCTGGCTCCTGCTAATGAAAAATGACCGTCACAAAATTGCTGCTCCTCCTCCTCCGACATCCTCAAAAACTGTCTGCTGTAAGAGGGTGGACATTTTTTAGGGCAATTTTTTATTAGCAGCAGGAGCCAGGGACCACAGACAAGTAGATCTGTGGGTCCCGGCCACATACGCGGTGGCAAGGGGAGGGGTAAGGCTTGTCCAGGCAGTGGTGCAGCACCTCCCCGCCACCACAGGGTCTGTGGGGATATTGTTACGCCACTGCTGTTGACCTAGACACCATGGACCTAATGACCGCATAGGGGTAAATGTATTATACATGTATATATTAACATCTCGGATGCCGAAGTGCAGGAGCTGCAGGTGCCGGAAACAGTCATTACCACTGACAGTTCACATATTGCATTGGATATCGGTTTTCTATCTTGTAAGTAGCATAACCGATAACAACCGGGGCACATAGGTGCAATGCTTCTCCTCCTTCTTACATAGTAGAGAAGTGGTATCAGTGAACATGATGGCACCAGTAATGACCTTTACATATCTACCCTATAGGGAATTGTGGGAAAGTCTCCAATGTAACTCTTCCATAATACTTTGCAATGTTCCCAATTCAGCACTCCGCCAAGAATTCAATTAGAAGTGGAGAGTGATAACAGCCAATCAGCTCCTAACTGGCATGTTACAGGCTGTGTTTAAAAAAAACAGTTAGGAGCTGGTGGATTCCCTGTCTCCACTTGTACCACTCTCTTAGTATAGCACATGGCTCCCAATCACTGTGGAGGAGTCAGCATTTTAGTGTTACATCCTCCGAAAGTTTCAGCACCCCTCCGCAGCCTGTGCTGCACATTAACCTTAGTTGACCTTCTTCATTGCCGTACCCTTGAAATAACTATGTCAGGCTTGTCTGCCAAAAGTGTTTATAAAGTTATTTCACAAACATTCCACCTGCAGTTCGTGTCTGTATTGTTTGAGAATCCTGTCAATAATTCTGAACTTACACCTCTATTCTTATTGGCACAATCTTTACGTATTGACTTGCTAACACATCGCAGCACTAATCTGTGGTTCGTGACTTTGCTTCTTAAGTGTACTGTTGCTTAGAAATCATGATTTAATTCTTACTGGAATATAATATCCATTTCCCGTATGCTTTATCAGAATACTTTTGGTTTACTGTTTGTCTGTGTAATAATATTATGGTATTAAAAGGATTGCTTTCTTTCATCTGTACAAGAAGACATAAGAAGGGGCTAATGACTGTGCAGCGGAGAGATGCATCATAGGTAGTGATAACCGACTTTCCAGAAATCAGAGCTTTTCGGTAAAATTACAGAAATGTACAGAGATTTGCCAGAGTACATCAAATCCATTATGCAATGGTAATGAAAACAAATACAATGAGGTTATTGAAGGTAAAGGTTATTGGGAGCTATGAATTCTCCGGAGAACATAAGGAAATGATAGCTTACTATTCCTATTATCTCTAATTCACTGGCATTTATCGATGGGATACAGTACATGTTATTCATTCGATAATGTTAGCAGTCAACCCAGGACGCAAAAGAAATACTAGTCTCAATATTACCACGTCATCCAATCACTTTTGAGAGTTTCTTTGTCTTGCAAAGTTGGAATATGCCATACGCACAAGTTTTCTTGTGTTCGGCAAAGCTTAGAACTTATTTTGTTGTCTGGGAGATTTGTACAAAAATGTCTGAAATGATGCTGACAATGGAACGATCATGTTTTAAAAAAAGGGAGAAAAGAAGATTCTTTTTGTAAGTGCCCCACCAAAAAAAAAAAAAGTATTATTTTCTCTTTCTTTCTATATGTTTATATTGGACTCAGGGGAGCACCACCAACTTTAAAATATTTTCCCACACTGGGATCACATTGTTAAGATAGTTGGTATCAGGCTGCTCAGGCCGAATCCCACCACATAGTGGAGAAGGCCTCACTTGACCTCCCTCACTGGTGGTGGACTTTACCTTGCGCGGAACTCAAAAACCTGATTCCTTAACTATCATGTTGAGTAAGACTCATGAGTTCTTGATTTAAAGAGTCAAACACGTTGAGGTCATAGATACAGGAAGCCATGGAAGCCAGACTAAGAGTGTGATGTACCAAGGCTTTGCGGGACATCCCGGCATACATTGACATTTTATTAATTGCATATGTACTAATATATGTGATTAGAATTGCTAAGGACAGCTCTTTTGAAAATGGCTGTCCTTTGCCATACTGGCACTTCCGGGTTTCGGTACCGGGAGTCCAGGAGGGAAGCGGCAGCCATGTGGAGGGGTGCTGATATGGATACAAATGTATCCCTTTAAAGCACAATGTAGAAAAAAAGCCCACAGGCCTATATAGGGTAAGAAAAGAGACACTAACAGTAGCGCTAGGAAACCATAAGTTAAAATAAACACCAAATGAATCAATAATACTAATCTATATGATCAAATTAATAGTAATATATGCCAGTCAAAGGAGTTCTCAATAAAAACATATTAAATATATAAATAACACGTAATAAATAAATATATAAACATAGCATTTAATATTATACAAAATTGTACCGGCCGATACAATGAAGAAAAAAAAAATAAGTATAAGAAGATTTTCATAAAAAATTTGGAGCTGGTGGAGGTATTGTTATCTTCCCTGGTTAGGAGAAACCAATTATTTTTCTAGTTGCAACACCAATGTGCAGTCCACTAGCTTTTGATCACTTGGTACATAGTGAACCAATAAGTCCAATAAGGGAGTGTGGCTGAAGTAGTGGCTGTGAACAGCTGACGATAACCGCAGTACCTTAACTTTAGTGAACATCAGTCAAAGTTAGTAGTTCAGGCTCCCGTGTGCCGGCCAGACACTTGATGGATGTAGCAGGTATATACCTGACGCGTTTCCCCACCTGGTTCTGTCGGCGGCTTTACACTTGATCTTTGATAAAGCCGCGACAGACATCTGTAAACAGTCTTTGGGCCTTTCTTTCCCTTTAGTACACACCACCATTGCTGCTTCATGGTAATGTAAGTTTTGCTAGCGCTCATAATTGAGTCCATATCTCTACAAGAGGGAGACTGTGATGCCCACTTGCTCTTATGCCAGCCACTGCAAACAGCATCTTTATATTGGGCACTGGTGCCAGCCCCATACTTGTAGCAAAAGATCCGTTCCTTCTCTGAATCCAGGACTCACATGTAGCTATAGATACACAACCAGGACACTCCCACTAGTCAGGACGATTCCATGCATTTTCATTGTCGCTACCCAGTTGCTTCCCTGACATGCCCAATTTCACAGAAAGACACATTCAGCTAAGTTCTATATAATTCAGAATTGGGCAGACATACAATGGACATGCATAAATTTTTATCTGCACATACGTTGCAGGCCAAAAGTCACTGTTTTTGGCTTTGCCTGTGAAGAGTTACCCATCCAACTTAGAAGCATGTCCAAAGTTTTCTCAATTAACCTCTGGGTGTCTCTTTAAATTGCTAGAGGTGCAGGGGGATTGCACACCAGGATCACTAGCCTGCTCCCCCCAGACTCCTATTGGCTGGTGCTGATACCAGGCTCCGCGATCAGTCTTGGCAGTTCCTAGGGGATCGAAAAATGACGCAGCCAGGAAAACTTCCGAAGTGGCCAGTGCCAGCAGTGCAGCATGCATAGATATTCCACTGAGAGCAAGGTGACTCTGCCCTGGAAACACTTATGTCAGGAAATCCCAGGTGCTGCTGATTACACCTATTATTCTGCTACTGCTACCAAAATCTGGTCCGGATCCTCCACATTCCTTTCATGTAATGTAGATGAATGCTGACTCTGCCACAATATTACAGCTTATTACAGAAAATATTATAATATTAGTGACCCAATGTATTTCCTTTAAACACTTTTCCCAAGATGTTCCATGTACAAATGTATACTTTATAAAGGAAACAAGAAATACACTTTCTATCGATTTACATATAATTATATATAAAGAAAACAATTTATTAAATAAAGAAAAGAACCCCCAGAGAGCAGGCAGCGGGTAACCCTCTGTCATCCCTGCAGATAATAGGGCATTAACAGAGCTATTTGTCACTCTCCATGAAAAAGTCGTGCGTGCAAGTTAATTTTCCTGATCCGAAGCTTAGCCTCAAAATTAGCTACATGTTTTTCTTGCATTCTTCCTCATCTGCGCCATCGTCTATCTTTCAGATCAATTGCTGCCTTCATCCTCCTGGTCCCCTTTGGTAATGATAGCAATCTATATCCGTACAGAAAATTATTTACAAAGACTTCGGCCCAATTGATAAATCCACATGTGGAAATTTCTGCTCCAGAAATATTATTGTTTATCTATGGCGCCGTCAATATAAATTCAGTTATATGTTAAACCCTTAGGGAATCTCTACACTCACAGACAACATTTTGCACTTACATTTTTCAAAAGAGTATTTACTTCATTTCCTCCTTTTTTTTCATTTGTCTCTTCTTTACAATTCCACCTCTTCAGTCTTATGTTTACTTTATAGATGAAGACCACATAAAAGTTAAGACCCGCTGGACTGAACTTGTGATAATAATTCACACTGTATAAAGTTTATAGATTCAAAACACTCAGGTGTCTCTTTCTTTGGAGCTATATATATATATATATATATATATATATATATATATATATATATATATATATATATATATATATATAGAGGAATGGAAGAGGCGGCACTCAAATGGGATTTTTCAAAAGTGTATTGTGGCAAAAATAGGACCAACGTTTCGGGGTCTTAATCACCCCTTTGTCAAGGTGCAAGTGGAAATCGATTTCCACTTGCACCTTGACAAAGGGGTGATTAAGACCCCGAAACGTTGGTCCTATTTTTGCCACAATACACTTTTGAAAAATCCCATTTGAGTGCCGCCTCTTCCATTCCTCTACCTACCTGTCCTGGAAGGACCCAGCTGCGGGAGTGCCAGGCCTTCTCCATTTTATATATATATATATATATATATATATATATATATATATATATATATATATATATATATATATAGAGTCTATGTAGGGAGACGCACACTTCCAAAATTGTATGGGCGGGGTGCAAGGGCAATATAGATATAGCAAAAGCCCAACAGTGAGATCACTGGAAGACGGGATCAGCCCACCCTTTATAATCAATATAGAAAAAATTTATTGTGAACAATGCATCATATAATAAAAATCTGTATACTCATCCAAGAGTTAGCTGAAGACAGCAGCATATTCAAATGCAAAGATAGCCCTGACGGGCCGTTTCAGTAACCAAGTACCTTCCTCAAAGGGCATATATATATATATATATATATATATAAAGAAGTGCAATGTTAACATATATATATATATCTATAACTTTAAACCAAAATATATTCAGTTATGTTTTTTTGACAGATATTTTATTGTTATATAAGACAGGAAAATAAAAATAAAATCATTTTCTTCTTTCTGATATGACTATATTTAGATTCTGCAAACAACAGAAGAGGAATGGATACGATATATTATTATTAGGGATGTGCACCGCCCACTATGTGTTTTTTGTGAAACATGTTTTGGATCTATATCTCAGACAGTGTTTTGGATCTGGATATTTTTTTTTTAAGACAACATAAAAATCGCTAAATATTCAGAATTCTTTTTTTGCTCCTACGCTATTATTAACCTCCATAACGTTAATTTCCACTCATTTCCAGTCTGTTCTGAATACCTCACACCTCCCAATGTTGTTTTTAGGACAAAAGGTTGCACCAACGTAGCTGGACGACTATGCTAAGCCACACAAGTCTGCAGCACAAACAAGTGGCTCATCTAGGAGTGGCACTGCAGTGGCAGACAGGATGGCAATTTGAAAAACTAGGCCCCAAAGAAGAGGTGCAAGATGGAATTGTCCTTGGCTCCTCCCACCCAACCTTATATTATGTGTAAATAGGAAATGCACACTGTCTTTAACAAACCAATCATTTCAGCGACAGGGTCTGCCACATGACTGCGGCTGAAATGATTGGTTTGTTTGGGCCCCCACAAAAAAAGAAGCAATTCATCTCTCCCTGTATAAACCAGATCTACAGAGGCAAAATGTCCTCCTCCTCTGATTCCTCACCCCCTTCAGCGTGTACTTCATCATCCTCACAGATTATCAATTCATCCCCACTGGACTCCACAATCACGGATCCCTCTGAAGTCTCTGGCGGCAATTTCTGGTCTTCGTTGAGGAATTGATCATTTATTTTGATTAACATCATCCTTCGACGCCGCTCGCTGACCAGGTTTCCAGCTGCACTAAAAACTCTTTTGGAATACACACTGGAGGGGGACAACTCAGGTTAAATAGAGCCAGTTTGTACAAAAGCTTCCAAACTGCCTTTTTTCCTGTCAGTACAGGTACGGACTGTCTGACATGTCTACTTGGATGCTGTCACCAAAGTAATCCTCCACCATTTTTTCAAAGGTGACAGCACCGTATGCAGTGATAGTAGACATGTCAGCAATCGTTTGACAGGTCCTTCAGTCCAGACCAGATGTCCAAACTCGCTCCTGCCTTCCCTGCATCATCACCAGCGGGTCGGGTAGGACATTTGGGAGAAAATGAAGGAGGAGCTGTGGCTGTGTCACGGATTGCTTCAGATGACAATCTCCTGGCCAGCAGGTCTTTGCACTGATGTAGACTTGAAACCGAGACACAACATATGCTTTAACCCGAGGATTGAACTCAGTGGCCAGAATGTATTCCTGTGACTTTTATAGACTGACCTCCCTCATATCCTGGCAAAGTGAATGAAGGGCTTCATCCACAAGAGCTATATGCTTTGTGAAATCGCAGCGCTTCACTTTCTCCAGCTGCTTCTGCAACAGCCTGATTATGGGAATGACTTTACTCAAGCTGGCAGTGTCGAAACTGACTTCACGTGTGGCATGTTCAAATGGCTGGAGAACCTTGCACAACACTACAATTGAGTCAGGGGCTTCCTCGCTTCTTTTCCTATGTTGTAGATGGCTGTGTAGGCTTGAATGGCCTTTTACTGCTTCTCCATCCTCTGCAGCATAAAGAGGGTGGTTCCAGCGCATCACAACCTCTTGTATGAGGTGATAGCAGGGCAGTTTCAGGAGTTTTTTATGTCGCTCCAGCCTTCGGCAGGCAGTGGCAGAATGGTAAAAGTGTTGTGAGAATCAGATGCTGGGATGATTATGTTTTGCCTCATTCTGCATGCCGGCATTGTAGAGTATAACCGAACGACGCTCGGATATCAGTTTGGATCCTTGCCATTCGGTAGCGCCTGGATTTCCGAAATCAGGACACACTCATCTATTATTATTATTATTATTATTATTATTATTATTATTACTATTTCTAAAAGTGCAGTAATATTATAGGTAAATATATAACTAAGTAAATACATAATGACTTTAAATTGATGACATCTCTGCCCAAATGTATTTATTTATTGTTATTTATATAGCGCACACATTCCGCAGCGCTTTACAGAGAATATTTAAACAGTCACATCAGTCCCTGCCCCAGTGGAACTTACAATCTATATTCCTTACCACATGTACATGCACACAGACATTCTAGGGCTAATTTTTGTTGGAAGCCAATTAACCTACCAGTATATATTAGAATTGTGGTAGAAAACTGGAATACCCGGAAGAAACACACCCAAGCATGAGGAGACAACACAGTTGTCACAGTTGGGGCCATGGTGGGAATCAAACCCATGACCACAGTGTGAGCCAGTAATGCTAACCATTATAAATGAGCCTACTACATAAGAAGTATGCAGTACAGTTGATACATACAGTAAGCTAGTGAACAGACAATGTAAGAACTGATGTACTGATGTAGGTACTTGTTTCTGTTAGAAGCCATAAGCCTTTTCAGCTAGAAATAGATATATGATATGCATAAACCGCACTCACTTGTCTTTGCTCCAGTGTTGTATAGCTTAGACTGGTATTACAGAATATCATTCATTGGTGACTGGTGTTTATGGCAACCACTGGTGGTGTGGTTTGGTTGGAGTAAGAGAGACATGGCCCAGATTCAGCCTCAGAAGTAGTCTATAATTAATCACAAATGACTAATGCATTTGGAACAATGTATTTTTCCTAAATGCAGTGCACATGGTGTTGTGATGATGCTCTGACCCCATCTACAGTGCCCTGTATGATGCAGTTTCATTGGTAAGTTGAAGGCATTTGGATGATGAGGAAGGGTCTGTTGCTCAAAACAAAGGCATGTTGCCTCCATTTTGGGGGCGTGCCAAGTACAATCCCTGCACATTCAGATGCATTAGCTATGGTGGACACCTAGAGCTACTCTACCAGGTGGTTTCTCTGAGGGCTGATTGCCACAGCTTTATGAAGATATTGACACGTTGTTGCAAGGGCTAGCTTCCTCTACCACATCTTGGTCTGGAGAAAGGTTCCAAGGGAACTACTTTCTCTCTAGTAGCAAATAATCCGTTTCATGAAAGCTGAACATTTCTCTGCAAGTTACCCAGATCCATGTCACTTTGCCCATGGCACTTTGGAGTGTGCTTACTGTAGGTTAAATATTCAGTTCTAGCACTGATATGGTTGTTCTAGTGCAGTGATGGAGAACCTTGGCACTCCAGATGTTGTCGAGTTACACACCTCATCATGCCCTGCTACAGTTTTGCTATTTGGCCATGGTAAAACTGTTGCAGGGCATGCTGGGATGTGGAGTCCAACAACAGCTGGAGTGCCAACGTACACCATCACTATTCTAGGGTGATTTCTCATACATGTGAGGAGTTTGAAGAATGAATACAAAAGTTGCTCTTACCCTATATCATATCTTCAAACTTTTGAGCGCTGTAAGGAGAGACAGTGCACTGAAATTTTTGGGGCATGGCCTAGTGGGAAGGGGTGTGGCCGATACTCGCAGCGCTACCTTAAGGCCACGCGCTGTTTCCGATGCTGTGGGGGCATGCCCAGCACCCCTGTGAGCTGCTGGCTATGCCTCTAGCCCCTCTGGTGGACATTCACGGGTAACAGGGGGGACTCTTCACCGCCGTGGGACACTGTTGGCCCTGGACGGGATGCAGAAATGTTCCAAAAAAATAAAAAGAGGGACAGTTGGGATCTGTGCTATTTAAACATACTTAGAATGTACAGAATTTGCTTGAGTGCAGAACCAGGTTAAAACTTTATGTGACAATAGGCCATTTACTGCACTGGGGCTTTTTGTCTTAAAAAAAACAACAACAGGGTTTGGCAGTCTTGACCCCTAAATGCCCAACAGCATTTTGTATATGTGTATAGTTTTCTTTTTGTCCCCCCCCCCATGTTCTAGATTACAGAAACAAAATGGCTGCCATTATTATAAAGTAACAGATAATAACTAATCAGATAGTCTTGTGACTCAGTACTACCCATTCATTATCACTAATCTCAACCCAAGATCAATACCATGACAGAAAGCCAGTCATATAGTGTTTGTATTCTGTACTAAACACCAGCCCACATCCCTGATTGCATCTTTATATTTAGTTTGCTTTAATAAGTTGATTTAATGACTCATTTATATCCTTGAGGAGTTGGCTGTCCGTATGATTTCATCGGAAGATGAAGAAAAGTTGTTTAGTATCTGGAAATCCTGACGCTGATTCCAGTAGTGCATTTATATGAATCAATTTAATTGCATTACAGAAGCCTAGAGCGGACGATAAGACGTAACAATGTAAATTCTAGGCAAGAAATTCAAGCTCCTCGAAGCCACACAATTAGAAAATCAAATCTAACTCTTACTGAAAGTCAGCTGAGCTGTGAAAGCTCTCTGTTTCCTTATCAGCAATATCTTGCATCCATAACAAAAGTAAGGACGTGCTTGATTATTCCGCTGCCGACATGGTTGACTTGGCTCCAGAGAAATGCTGCGCACATACAAATACACATCTGATGCTTAGAAATGCTGCTCGTGGAATAATATTAGAGGCTGGGCCCCTTTTCGCTTTGCTGCACGGGACTCAAAATCACCAAGGTGGGAAGAAATACGGTAGCTAGGTCGACGCTAAAAAGGTTGACAGTTTGACCACTAAAGGTTGACTTGGCTTAGATCGAAACATGAAATAGGTCAACATGACTAAGTTCGACTGGGTCGGAAGGTTGACACAAGCATTATGTCAACAATGGGAAGGTCGATAGGGAAACGGTGGACATGAGTTTTTTTTTTTAATTCCAAAACAGGTGGTTGAGGGAGAATATAATAGTGTGCCGATCGTAGCGAGCAATACAATGATACGGTGTTCATGTCGACTTACGTCGAAATTTTGGACAAATGTTGACCGTTTGACTATCATCTATCATGTCAACCTTCCAACCCGGTCGACCTTAGCCATGTCGACTGATTTTATGTGTTGACCTTTAGTGGACGATATAACGTATGTCGACCTTATGACCCATACCCAATGAGAATGTTGGAAGGTATGTGAGTGCACTATGGCCAAGCTTTGTAATATGACTTTTCATGAATTTATCATCTTTGTTTATGTGCAAACCACCACGGAACTTAGCAAAGGAGAGATCGTACAAATGCGACACAGAGGGAAGAGAGGGCCCTGCTCGTGACAGCGTACAGTATAGATGCTGACACAGTGTGAGCTAGCGGGAAAGGGGTGGGCATGGGACTGGGGTTGGTTATATATGCAGAGGGAGTAGAATGAGTTGGGAGAGTTTACCAAATGTTAAAGCGGTGGAGTTTTAGGGTGAGATGTATTAAGCCTCGAAATGTGATAAAATAGAGAGTGATAAAACCCCCAACCAATCAGCTCATAACTGTCATTTTTCAAACACAGCCTGTGACGTGGTAGCTAGGAGCTGATTGGCTGGTGGTTTATCACTTTCCATTTGATCGCTTTTCAAGCTTAGTACATCTGGCACTAGAGAGCATGAGTTGTATATCATCACTTGGCACACAGTGTACCTCTGCAACAGGAATGCCTATGGAGGTGTGAGCAAACCTGGTAACGAAAGGAACAAAAATTTCATTTATGCTGTGGACAGGATCATAATGAATTGGGAAATATGTTTCATCATTCAGTGAGGAATAACCCCCCCCCTTCCATAATAATAGTAACCCCCCCCTCTTCGCACACTGTACATATTTACAGTGAGCTATTTCATATAGCCCATAAGAAGAACAGCCAGCACTGTCCTTTTTTTTAGATCACCTCTCAGCCTATATGTCAGAGTCTGGGCCATGCAACAATTAAGTATTCCAGGTGGACTATTCTAGGGCAGCACAAGGATCCACTGTGTGTTGACAATGTAATAAAGGCTGGCTTTGGAGTTTTGGCTTCGGTCAGGCTCTTGAAATACGGCTGTTCTCCTTTGCAAAGATTTGATCCCAGCAAGGGCCATCAAGACAGCCAATAAGGACAAATACTGAAGGTACAGTATAGCAATGTCTATAGGGATGTCTTTTCCCCCTCAAATATACAGACCAATACCCACAAAAATGATTGTAAATTCAGTCTCCAAACACAAATTCAGCTGCAAATGTTCAGGCCACATTTCTATTTGTGGAATATTGTTCTAAAGGGCCGCAGACACAATAAAGCAGTATCCAGTGCTTTATATACCAAGGTAAAGGTAAGACAAAAGATCATTTTACACTATGCCAAAATGTATCTGTGTCATGCAAGATAAGAGCGTTGCCAAAGCAAGAATGCTGCTTATGAAGGACCGTGGTGAAAAGCAACTTTACATTACAGGATGAGTCAACAAAATAACTACTGGACACAATAAAACTGTTTTCAGGTACACAAATGCATGTACCAAAGATATTTTAGGCTAAAAAAAAAAACATGTACCAATCTGAATGCTGCTATATTCCTCAGCATCCTAATACATATAAATAATATACGGTACGCCAGCCCACATTCATGTACATGGCCCTTTCTGGTCATTGGCTGGCCATCTTGTACAGATAGAGCCATCCTCATCTAACCCTTTAATAGGATTAAGTGAGCCAGAGCTGTCGGATTTAATCCTCTGCTAATCCCCTACTGTATTGTTCTATCTATTGTACTGTAGCTGAGAACAATAAATGATAATAGGCCTTGGTAAACAATGGCTCTCCAGAGAAGGCTAGTTGAAGAAGGCTCCATTGGCACTGACCATCTACAGTCAGGGGTGTTGAGAGAGATGAGAGGGAACAGATAACATGGGTCCAGATGTCTGTGGGGGCCCAGAAGGTTAAAGGGCATTCATGCACCCCACAGTTATTTTGTATCCAGAAAACGGATCAACAATGACGAGATCGACAATGACTCGATCACAAATGGTCGACAGCAAATAGTTAGATGCCTAAAAATGGTGGTCATACACTAAATTGACATTGACAGAAGGTTGACACAAGCAAAAGGTCGATATGAACATGGTCTACACAAGATTATCATGGTTTGTTTTTTTAAACCAACTTTTTTCAGGGATTGATACGAAATCCTGGCGGTCGGAATCCCGGCGGTCGGAATCTCGGCAACCAAAATCCTGACGCCAGAATCCCGACTGCTGAAATCCCGACAAGGGGGGGGGGGGCGTGGATCTCTATGGGTGTCGTGGACACCCACAGAGGGACAAAGTGCTGGGATTTTGGCAGTTGGGATTCCAGCGTCGGTATTTTGACCGCTGGGATTCCGACCGCCGGGATTTCAACTGCATCCCTTTTTTCATACTTTATCATCACAGTGGACGTGGAGGGAGAATAAAATAGTGTACCGGGCACAGCGAGCCATGCAAGGGGGCACGGCACACTTCTACAATGTGTACGTCGACATAGATACCAAAAAATCTGTGAAAAACTCATGTTGCAATGCAGTTTAGCAATGGGTATATTCAGGCGCCTCTGGGAGTGGTTTCTCTAATAAGCTGCTGATTGGGTGAGGTGTAAAGTCAAGCACCACTAAGTGTATACAAATGAAAAAAAGAAAACAAGCAGCGCTGTATTTTTAACAATTATTTACATATATATGCAAGCGGGACTGTCTACGCAATAATAAGTGTTTTATTAAAAAATACATTAGAGACAATTAAAATATAACAAGAAAAATGAATGATAAAATACTGTATGAGGGATAATTCTGGATTTAACAGCACATTGGCATGGGGGAATGGCACAATATATCTGGCACAATTGGTCTCTCAATTGTTGGTAAATTTTGTAACAGTATGTTTTTTATGAAGGAAAGATTGTATATGTCACCGCTGGAGGAATTAATAATAGGCAGTTGGATGTGGGTCCTCTCCATTTTGCGGATGATGGTATTGTCCGCTGGGGTCTCCTCACGAGTGACAATCCTGCCAGGTGTCCTCTCCAAAGATTTTGCAGCAGAGATGTGGATGGATTAGCCACTGGAGTTTCGCGTTATACGGGATGTCAAAGCCAGGACGGCTTCGACATCCTGTATAACGCAAAAATACCGCATTCTAGTGAGGACCACTAGAATGCGGTATTTTTCCAAGTCGATGGTTTAAAGACTGGATGGTATTATTGCCAAGTTCATCTGGATGGAAGGAATAAGTGCCAGTTGTGTGCTCACTGACGCATTTCGCTGGTCTAATGCAGCTTTTTCAATCAACCTTGAAAAAGCTGCATTTGACCAGTGAAACGCGTCCATTTAGATGAATTTGTCAATCTCTGTATAATGCAAAACACCAGCAGCTAATCCATCCACATATCTGCTGCAATATCTGCTGCAGTATCAAGTACCAAACTAGAGCGAGGCGAAATAATCATTTTATCAATTAAACATAATTAGCTTGTCTCATTCAAATATATAACACACAGGTAATGAATGGATCAGCCTCATGTTGAACATATTGGGGGAGATGTATTAAGCTTTAACAAGAGATAAATGCAAGGGTGATAAAGAGACATAAATGTCCAGCCAATCACCTCCTTAATGAACATTTTTCAAACACAGCCTGTAACATGGCAGTTAGCAGGTGATTGGCTGGACGTTTATCTCTCTTTATCACCCTTGCATTTATCTCTTGTTAAGGCTTAATACATCTGCCCCATTGTATGCTGCTGTTTTCAGAAAAAAAAAAAAAAATCTAGCCAAATAGAAATCAACTTACGCAGGCTGGAAATCCAACCGACTGTCCCGTCCAAACTGTAAACAAAACATCTGGCCAGATATCACAGGCATTTCCTTTTCCCCAGCACACTATAAATCAACGTATCTGGCCAAATCTTTTGAACTTGTATACTGTAAGTTAACTCATTGGTAGATGTAGGATTTGAAGGGTCCTTGACGATTATCACAAACACAAAACAATATTCGAACTGTCATCTTTATAAAGCTCACAATGCATTGGGTTGTACCAATGCCGGATTAAAAAATAGGCAGAGCAGGCACCTGGGTCCGGAACATTTTTAGGGACCCCATGACGATGCTTATAAATAATATTAATTTAATATTGAAAGACATTGAAAGAAAAAAATAAATGAACTCAAGTTCACTAAAGAAGCGTCTCTTGTTTTATTCATACAGTAAATGTTTGTCTGTTATAAACACATAGGGGGTTTTGCATTTGGCTCTTGCACGCTTCCATAATACTCCATAACTGAGAGCATGCATCTACTGGCGAGTTGCAGTCATTTGCCATCAGCCAGATCTGCAATTGCAGCTGACAGAGTATAATTAGGTAGCCATGTGGTGTTCCTAAATACTGTAGCAAACTTCAGCAAGGGCGTCTCAATACTGTATGGCTAGATGGATTACTGGGGTATAATGTGCTGGGCGGTGTGGTAGGAGTGTTTGGAACTTTGTATGCATGTGAACTGCTCGCTATAAGGAAAGGGGCAGATGTTCCTTGCAGAATTCAGATCTGGAACCAGTGGCGTAACAATAGCCCCACAGACCCCACAGTCGCGGGTAGGCACTGAGTAGGTGTGGGCGCCGGGGGTCTGCAGGGCTATTGATGCACTTCCCTAGCCCTGCCTTACCCTGCTGGTGCTGCTTGCTGTTGACGCCGCCGCCGGCTGTGTGGCCAGGACCCGTAGATATACTTTTCTGCGGTCCCGGCTCTCCTCCAGACTGGCACCTGATAATGGCAAAATTAACTCTAACAAAATGTCCGCCCCCTTACAGCAGACACTTATTGAGGATGCTAGAGTAGGCTCCTCTAGCACCCTCAAAAAGTGTCTGCTGTAAGGGGGCGGACATTTTATGAGAGCTATTTTTGCTATTATCAGGAGCCGGGACTGCATACAAGGAGATCGCTTGTCCCGGCCACACACCCGGCGGCGGCAGCACCAGCGGGGTAAGGCAGGCTTGGGGGAGGGTGGGATTTATTTTACGTTGGGGGGGGGAGGGGCTGCAGATATTTCTGACGGGGGGGTGGTGGTGGCAGTATTTATAGTTATGCCACTGTCTGGAACATAAGTGTCAACTTCTTAAACAAGTTTACTTGCAGTTTGAGTTTCTTTATATCAAATGAATGAGGAGGAGGAGAGGAGGAGGGGGAGAAGGAGGAGGAGGTGGAGGAGAAGGAGGAGAAGAGCGCATTCAGGGGAGAGATTGGTGCTGGTTGGTAGTTTGTCCCACCATTTTCTATGCGAATCTGAATTTTGCCAAGCCACCATCAACTTTGGAACCCAACATAACAGAGCATTGCACACACTCATAACGCCTGGATATACACGAAGGGCCCAATTCAGAGCTGCTCGCTAGGCTGCATATATTCGCTGCCTATGGAGCAGGTAAATGCCACCCTGGCGAACGCATGCCCACCCCACCACCCAACTCCCTGTGCTACACTGCGAGCGGATGTGTATGCTTACACATCAGCCCACATGTACCTGCACAGAGGGGAATTTATTCGATGGTTGCCACCATCAAATTATTTTTCCTCTGTTCGCAGATAGAAGTTATTACCTTAAAGGAATTATCTTTAAGATGGCCGGTCTTCTGCGAATTGAGGGCGGGTGCTGACATCATGGCCCTTATTCTGATCGGTGCGTACTTTTCCGAATTCTTTCGGATGGCGTTTTTTAGCCGTCTGCGCATGCGTGGAGAACGCGACGCGCATGTGCCACGCATGGTCTCCGTACTCACTAATACCGTACAGAAATGTGCACCGCAATCACTCGGCCAATATGGGTGTGTTATGGGCGTCATGCGGAATGACACAGGGGCGTAGTTTCAAAGTGGGCTAAACTGGGCGGAAACATGGGCGGACACGGGGGAGTACACATATTTTGGTAGGCGTGCATTCGGACAGCACGCCGAATGCACGCGAACAAAAAGGGAAGAAATGTGCGGTGTCCAAAAGGTTACTCTTGCTTTGCGGACACCACTCGGTCATGCGCTAGGCAATCGGAACGCCTAATCAGGACGGACGCACCTCAACCAATGTCACCTGAACCCAATACAATCACATACTTTACCCATTACTTGTTAATTACATGCTTCTCACTGCTACAATTGGAAGCATTCCAGCTTAAAGGGAACATTACATGCTGCACTTGTCACACACTTTTACACTGCAAATAATGCACACAACTTAATATTAATAATACTAATACACATGGCACTTCTGCATGTATCAATTAATACAGACATTTGTGGGGCCAAAATAACATTTATTAAAGAAACTTTGGAAAAAATTTAAAACACATCACAAAACAAATGGTACCATAACAGGACAAAAAAGAAATAATATAGAATAAATAGCCACAGCAGAATCATTGGGAACACATCAGGTGGCTTCACAACAAAAGTACAGCACCAACACTTCAAGTACAGCACACAGTAATGGTAGCCGAAACAGGGCAACAGGGGAACCAAACATGACATTTGAACCGCGGGCAAAAGTGGTGACCCTGGGCACGGATTTGGACAGAGGATGCTGACACACACAGCTCAATGGAAGATTTGGGAAGACATAACGGTGGAGATTAATGGGGACACAAGTTCATTTGCGGGCACGTTTGCCCCTGGCAGGCTCCTTGCCACGTGCAGCAGCTCTTCGGCCTCGTCCACGGCCAGAGTCAGATGGTGCCTCATGTGGAGCACATGCTGGTGAGGGGGTGGATCTTCTTCCCCCTCTGGCAGCAGGGAGTGATGCTGTTGGTAATGCACCCGAAGCGGGTGACATTAGGGCCCTATTGCTGGTAACTAGCTCCACCATAAGTTCATTATGGCGGAGAAGGAGGTCATTTTGCCGCAGGGCTTGATCAGCCAGCACCTGCAGGCTAGCAGCAATAGCTTGATGGCTGGTACTCATAGCTTGCTGGCTGGCACTCATAGCCTGCATGCTCTCAGCAATACTCTGCTGGCTGGTGGTCAAACCCTGCAGCACCTCCCCGGCCCTACGCACCCGCTCGAATGCCGACTCTCCCTGCTGCACAATACTATCCAGCACACGGCCCCACATGGACAATTCAGCCGCGGACAATCCCGGCGGCTGCTGCACGGGCCTGCTACTGGGGCCAGGTGGCACAGACTCCACGGCCTCCTCAAGAGAATCTGGACCAAGAGAAATTACCAATAACTATCAATTCAATGTCATGGCCAACATGTCTCTGCCTCCAAGCAATGTGAACACCCATTGCCCAACTCCATCTAATATTGAATGTTAACATTACTGGACTTGTACTACTCAAATGTAACACACATGTACTTGCCTCTTCTTAACATGCTCCGTCTGACGAACTTGTGGAGCCACTGCATTAATCTCCGCCGTTATCTCCTCCCAGATCTTCCATCTCCTTGTGTGTGTCAACTTCACCGCTGGGCACTCAATTAAATCACGTGCCCGGGTCACCAGGATGTCAAGCTCCCGCGGTTCATATGCCATGTTTCTTGTGGTTGGTTCCTCTGTTGCCCCACTGCGGCCACGGGCACGGCCACTGGCACGGCCACGGCCACCGGTTGCTGTACCTGAAGTGCTGGGCTGGCTACTCTGTTGGGAAGCCACCTGCTGTGTTCCCAATGATTCTGCTGATGCTGAGGATGTCCCAGCTGCTGATTGGCCTGATGTTGATGGGCCATCTGGGTGCTCTGGGTTGAGGGGGACATAGGTGGTGTTGGCCTCCATGCGGGACAACAGATTCTGCACCACCTGGTCTTCCTCTGAGTCTGAGCCTGGCATGTTTGCAACAAGTGTTTGCCTCTCTAGGACAACTTTAAATACAATTTCTGTAATTGGCGTTAATCAGCTGCAACCTGCGTTCCGTACGGCCGCGTCCCGTACGCCAGTGTCAACCGTGCGGCGCATACGGCCCGCCCCTTGGTGTTGAAAAATATTTCCAAAAAACCTGGCAAACTCAGTAAGTCTGATTTATTAGCTAAATGCAGATTCCAACACCAATGACCAAATAAAACTGAGGTCAGACATGAAATGTATATTTGAATGTACTTCTGTACTGTGCACTTGTTTGCTATGTAGTACAACTGACACTACCCATTCCATATGTCAATCCAGTCCACCACTTAGCCACAAGTAATCAGTGCTAGCATCCAAATCACATATGAAAGCACTCCAAAATCAGCCAGGATTCTAGCTACTTTTCATTCCACCTCTGTAGTATGGCCCAGTAGAAGGTAAGGGTACACATGGCACCATGGCCTAATTTTGGGAAAAGGTCTGCCACTATTTGCTATGTTTCTGTTGCATAGCTTTCATTATAAAATAGCTGTTTAGTACCTTGTTGAGTTAGGTGTAAGTGTCTAGTGATGCAGACTATTTCACCTGGTGCTTATACCCATGTTTGGTGAATGTTATAGATTATATATAATGTGTTTACATCTTAGTTTAGACTGTGTGTTTAGGATGGGGGTGCGATGCAATGGGTTAGCCGTATGTTCGGGCGCATACACGCTGTTAAAATGAACAATAAAGTTAATACCAAATATCACTCTGACCAACCAATGACAGCACATGATTGTTTGATTAGTGCCATTCCTAAAATGGCTGCCTACCAGCGAGCACTACCATTCTCCACTGCGGAGCTGCTCTCGCTGGTGGCAGTTATGGAACGGAGACTGGGGCAGGCAGGCCCCTTCATCTCTAATAGGGATAAGCGCCGGGCATACGTTGCGGCCCGGCGCCGCATATTCGCCCGCACTCATGTGCGGAGGACCATCGCCCAACTGGAGAGGCGATGGTCCGACCTGCGGAGGCGGGAGCCGGAGCGTCTGCAGGCTCTGAGGCGGCGTCTGCAACGCTGTAAGTATTTTTGGCAAATACATATAAATGACAGTGGCCAGGATTCGGTCTGCTTCAAAATTGTTAATATGGAGAGTAACAAACAGGCAGCCAATCAGCTCCTACCTGGCATTTTACAACTGTCTGTGACATGACAGGAATGATCTGATTGGCTGCGTGTTTATCACTCTACATTGTATCACTTTTGAAGGCTAGTGCATCTAGGCCAGTGAGTGTTTGCATTTGAACATTATTTAATATTAATATTACATAAGGTCAATTGGGTGTTTATGACATAGAAAAGCCATATACTATATGTGTGATATATAATTTGTTATGTTGCACAGCTGATTCAATTTTCCTATAATATAGTAAAGAGTAGTCCCAGAAAATGGGAAACAACAGACACACTTTGGTCTTATAGGGCCATGCTGCAAACGTGCAATCTGGATGCTCATGTAGGTGATGAGTGTTTATTTATGGAGGCTCTTTGTATAGAAGCAACAATAAAACATCAATGGAATATGGGCAGGCCTGATTTATACAGGAGTCCCAAGTGGGCAGTTTGCATGGGCACCCCTCTAGTGTGCCCGTGTTGTTGTCATGTATTTTTGTAAGGTATTATGTATGATGGATTGACCTTAGAAATTGTTTGGTGTATGGAAGCGGATTAGTGCTGCACTTTCACCTATCTGGCAAATGTGACAAGGAATCATGAAGTAATGGGAAGAGGGAGTAGTCTAGCATTTTCCTGTGGTATCTATTCTATCTATTCTATCTATTCTATCTATCTATCATGCAGTTTAGCTATTAAGCAGTAACATGCAGGTATATATGTATGGGTCAATGTGGCATGATGTAGTGGGTGTATGTTTTGAGTTGAGTGAGGAGTCTTTGGACAGGACAACTGTGAGTGATCCTCAAGTGTGGTTGTGTTTTTGATATATAGATTGTGAAATGTATATGTCACACAAGTGTGTGTGTGTGGTGGCAGCATCATGATCATATATTTGATGACATTACATACAAGAGTGGCTCAGGCTTTTTTTGTATGTATGATTTCTCATGGTGTAGGTACTTAGGATTGACTGTACAAGGTGTACGTGAGTAGCATAATTAATGTTGTACCCCCTTTCTCATGCACACAGATTACCAGGAGCCACCCCAGGGAGTAAGAGGGGCTCTCATGAGCTTAAGGGAGGACCTGAGGCGGATGACCGCTCATGTGGAGGACCTCTGTGTCCTGCTGCTGGACTGATGGTGGTCCATGTTATTTAATTTTTGAAATAAAAGTTTGCCGTTGTTTAAGAAGTTGTCTGTGTGTTATTTTAGTATTTAACATTAAAAGTATAAAAAGCATTTAAAACACAAACATGTGGATGTTTAGATATGTACACAGCAAAAGGGTAGATGACATTTTTATCGCCATAGGGAATGTTAAGGTTAATGTATACTTACACTTGTAAGTGTTTAAGGATCAATTAGCTAAATAACAGATGTCCAGGAGCAACAATCTGTTCTCAAAGTGGTTTGATAATTGCCTAAGTGTGTCATGTGATCTATTTGGGAACTCAGATAACAGTAGTCTGGTTTTTTGCGGAAGTACACCGCATCTGTGCGTAGTGGCCGGTTCGCGTCCGTTCTGACGCGGGAAGGCCGTGCATACGCAGTCAGACCGTGCAGAATCTGAGTGTTTCCCCCGCACACGCATGGTTTTTATGTCATCCGTAAACACGCCCTGTTCTTAAAGAGTGAGTCCGTCCGAATGTGGAGGACAAGTGGGCGTATCTACGGACGAAGCCCGCACGCCGCCGAACAGCGTGGCGTGCGGACCGCACCGTCAGAATTCGGGAATATCCGCACCGATCAGAATAAGGCCCCATGTGACATCATCCGCCTTCCCTGAGCAGGCAGCAGCACATCCCACGTTTTTATGGGCGTGGCCATCATTTTTTTGTGGGCACACCCCTGAAACATGAAATGCTGGGTGTACACCCCGTAATGCCCCCTGCCTGTCAATCAGGCTGTGAGCGCCTTGGTGAAAGAAAATTTTGCTGAAGGTGCTCGGTGCGGAGGTTTGCACAGGCACATTTACACCTATGCACATGTGCAATCCCACACCATCGGGACAGGGCCGAATTCGGACCTGAGCGAATAGGTGTGAATCGGCCCCTAAGATCGCTATCATTTTCTATGTGCTCTCCTTGGCTCATTGATTATTATATACCTAGAGCCATACCACAGTCGCAATGCCCAATCCCGTCTGATCTTGGAAGCCAAGCAGTGTTGGAATTGGTTAATACATGGAATACTCGGAATACGTAAAATTGTAGGTTTGGTCATAGTCAAAATTAGATACAGCTTATTGAGGACAGGTATATATCAGTTTACATAGTTACAGCAATCTCATTTTTCATCTGATGTTTTTGAAATAAAGGTGCATACACAATGTACAATTTTTTTGACCAAATTGGGTTGAAAGACCTTTCACTTGAACCCAGTGTCCTGGACGAAAGATGTTGACGAAAGATATTGACGAAAGACGAAAGATCTAGGTACAGTTTATAGGCTCTTTTTGAAAGATATCCAAATTGAGCTGCATGCACAGTTGACGAACAATCTTGATGAACAGCTGGGTATGCGCATCATCATTCGTCGTTCGTCTGTCGCCAATACCTTTTGTCAACATCTTTCGTCCAGGACACTGGGTTCAATGGAAATGTCCTTCAACCAAATTGTTCAAAAAAATTGTACAGTGTGTATGCACCTTTAGACCATCAAAAATAGAAGACAGACTTTGTGCAAACTGTACTATTATATCATATTGCCGGAAAGAACTCTATACTGTATATACACCCATTATTACAGTTCAAATTCTAAGCGATTATTTTCAGCACATAAAGTTTATATTTTTAGTGCTATTTAGGAAGCGCAAGCAATTGATATGCTCTATTGGTACTTTTTGTTCCTTATGTGTTGTCTGTTTTTAAAGAGTTTTATAATATGGTTGTTAACCGCAACCGTACAACCCTTTTAAATGTCCTTACATAACTCGCTATACCCTTTTTTTGGTATCGGTTTTTACCCTGGATACAGATTAACGGTTTATGTTAATTACTTTTGTTTTAACCTTCACAAATATTCTGCAATACAAAATGACAATGTGGTTCACAATGGCAGTGTGTCCGTGTACAGCGTGTACAGTGTGTCCGTGTGAGCGAATACCGAGCTGCTAAGTTCTTATACAGTGCGGGATGGAAATGTTAAGTGCTCTGTAGGGGTCTTACTATTGCTGTTATGCACTATTGATTATTGAGCAGGAGCTTATGATCGCCATTTGTTATGTAAGAACTTAGTTCAATATAGCGATTTCCTGCCACAACAGGTACACCCACCTATTCCCTAAACTACATTTCATTTCACCAGTTTCACATTTCCACTAGTTAAAGGCTGAGAACTTCTTTGCTTTACGTATAATGACAGTTTTAAAACACCAGGCAAATAAAGCAATACAGTATATAATGAAATTTACTACAACTGGAATTCGCAGTATGCTTGTTTAATCTCACTGTCTACCTATGGAATTTGTATTATTACTACTATTTTTCATTATATTATCAAAAATCCAAAGAGCTATATAAGGGGGAGAGTAACAAAGTAAATATACCATAGTACATGCATAGGGAACGATATACAGGAAGCAAAGTAGCAAAAGACAACATAAAATCTGATGAATAGACACATGGGCCCTTATTCTAGTTGAATCGGATGGATGCGTGTTTTCGGACGGCCATTGAGTGTTCTTAGCCCCGACGACGGTACGGATCACTCACAGCGTCCAAATGCGGTAAGACGCCGAGTGTACGGACCGTGAGTGGATGTTTCATGTGAACACCTCCTCCATGTGTGGGAACCTCCCCCATCCTCCTATGGTCGCCGACCATCGAATGATGGATTGATCGGTCAGGCAGCACCGAGCGCTCCAGACCACACTGACATTTTTCCGAATGAAAGCAGGGATATGGGCGGGCAGCTGACATCTGGCTATGTCAGCTGTCCGCCCGCTACACGTGCGTCATGGCCACATTACCATACGTACACCCAGCATTTTCGTGGGAACGCCCATGAAACGCTGGGCATACGCATATGTTAATGAGCCTAAACAGCCCTTCACGCCCCTCTCCACCCCCTGATCGGATTGTTTTGACCGATCATTTTCTGCACGGAACTCACGCCATGTTCAGACGTGCGAGGCGTTCGCACATACGCAGAAACGCCTATGCACATGCGCAAACACCAACCATCGGCCATCCATCTGCATTCGGAGCCATCCGACTCAATCAGAATAAGGGCCATGGTATGGTCGATGAGATGTAATAATAGAATATGCAGAAATAATAAATTGTAATCAGTGCGGTAGTAGTAACAATAGTTGATACATTCAGAAGATAAGGGAAGTACATACACAGTTGAATGAGAAAGAAGAATACAAGAGGATGGAATGTCAGCATGGATGGTGTAATGGTTAGCATTACTGCCTCACAGCACTGGGGTCATGGGTCAATTCCCACCATGTGTTCTATATACGGGGCAGTACGGATGGTGTAATGGTTACATTACTGCCTCACAGCACTGAGGTCATGGGTTCTATCCCCACCATGTGTTATATATACAGGGCAGTACGGATGGTGTAATGGTTAGCATTACTGCCTCACAGCACTGGGGTCATGGGTTCTATCCCCACCATGTGTTATATATACGGGGCAGTATGGATGGTGTAATGGTTACATTACTGCCTCACAGCGCTGAGGTCATGGGTTCTATCCCCACCATGTGTTATACATACAGGGCAGTACGGATGGTGTAATGGTTAGCATTACTGCCTCACAGCACTGGGGTCATGGGTTCTATTCCCACCATGTGTTATATATACGGGGCAGTACGGATGGTGTAATGGTTAGCATTACTGCCTCACAGCACTGGGGTCATGGGTTCTATTCCCACCATGTGTTATATATACGGGGCAGTACGGACGATGTAATGGTTAGCATTACTGCCTCACAGCACTGGGGTCATGGGTTCTATTCCCACCATGTGTTATATATACGGGGCAGTACGGACGGTGTAATGGTTAGCATTACTGCCTCACAGCACTGAGGTCATGGGTTCTATCCCCTCCATGTGTTATATATACGGGGCAGTATGGATGGTGTAATGGTTACATTACTGCCTCACAGCGATGAGGTCATGGGTTCTATCCCCACCATGTGTTATATATATACGGGGCAGTACGGATGGTGTAATGGTTAGCATTACTGCCTCACAGCACTGGGGTCATGGGTTCTATTCCCACCATGTGTTATATATACGGGGCAGTACGGATGGTGTAATGGTTACATTACTGCCTCACAGCGCTGAGGTCATGGGTTCTATCCCCACCATGTGTTATATATACGGGGCAGTACGGACGGTGTAATGGTTACATTACTGCCTCACAGCACTGAGGTCATGGGTTCTATCCCCACCATGTGTTATATATACGGGGCAGTATGGATGGTGTAATGGTTACATTACTGCCTCACAGCGCTGAGGTCATGGGTTCTATCCCCACCATGTGTTATATATACGGGGCAGTACGGATGGTGTAATGGTTAGCATTACTGCCTCACAGCACTGGGGTCATGGGTTCTATTCCCACCATGTGTTATATATACGGGGCAGTACGGACGGTGTAATGGTTAGCATTACTGCCTCACAGCACTGAGGTCATGGGTTCTATCCCCACCATGTGTTATATATACGGGGCAGTATGGATGGTGTAATGGTTAGCATTACTGCCTCACAGCACTGGGGTCATGGGTCAATTCCCACCATGTGTTCTATATACGGGGCAGTACGGATGGTGTAATGGTTAGCATTACTGCCTCACAGCACTGAGGTCATGGGTTCTATCCCCACCATGTGTTATACATACAGGGCAGTACGGATGGTGTAATGGTTAGCATTACTGCCTCACAGCACTGGGGTCATGGGTTCTATTCCCACCATGTGTTATATATACGGGGCAGTACGGATGGTGTAATGGTTAGCATTACTGCCTCACAGCACTGGGGTCATGGGTTCTATTCCCACCATGTGTTATATATACGGGGCAGTACGGACGATGTAATGGTTAGCATTACTGCCTCACAGCACTGGGGTCATGGGTTCTATTCCCACCATGTGTTATATATACGGGGCAGTACGGACGGTGTAATGGTTAGCATTACTGCCTCACAGCACTGAGGTCATGGGTTCTATCCCCTCCATGTGTTATATATACGGGGCAGTATGGATGGTGTAATGGTTACATTACTGCCTCACAGCGCTGAGGTCATGGGTTCTATCCCCACCATGTGTTATATATATACGGGGCAGTACGGATGGTGTAATGGTTAGCATTACTGCCTCACAGCACTGGGGTCATGGGTTCTATTCCCACCATGTGTTATATATACGGGGCAGTACGGATGGTGTAATGGTTAGCATTACTGCCTCACAGCACTGGGGTCATGGGTTCTATTCCCACCATGTGTTATATATACGGGGCAGTACGGATGGTGTAATGGTTACATTACTGCCTCACAGCACTGAGGTCATGGGTCAATTCCCACCATGTGTTATATATACGGGGCAGTACAGATGGTGTAATGGTTACATTACTGCCTCACAGCACTGAGGTCATGAGTTATATCCCCATGTGTTATATATACGGGGCAGTATGGATGGTGTAATGGTTAGCATTACTGCCTCACAGCACTGAGGTCATGGGTTCTATCCCCACCATGTGTTATATATATATACGGGGCAGTACGGATGGTGTAATGGTTAGCATTACTGCCTCACAGCACTGAGGTCATGGGTCAATTCCCACCATGGCCCTAACTGTTCGGAGATTGTATATACTCCCCGTACTTGCGTTTCTCCGCAACCGGGTACTCTGGTTCTCTCCCACAATCAAAAAATATATTGGTAGGTTAATTAGCTCCCAACAAAATTAACCCTAGATTGTCTGGGGGTACGTGTGCATGTGGTAGGGAATATAGATTGTAAGCGCCACTGGAACAGGGACTGATGTGAGTGTTCAAATATTCTCTGTAAAGCGCTGCGGAATATGTGTGCGCTATATAAAATAACTGATAATAATAATAAAAATAATAATAATGTACCTACTTTTGACAGTTTACAATTTAAAAGTTAAAGACTGACACAAAAATGGTGGCATACTCATTTGCATGGGTCTGCAAACTGCGGCCCTCCAGATGTTGTAAAATCCCAGCATGCATTGCCACAGTTTTGCTATAAGGGAGTGTTAAAACTGTGGCAAGGCATGCTGGGATTTGTAGTTTCACAACATCTGGAGGGCCACAGTCTGCAGACCCATGCTCTAGAGTGAGGTTGTAGCGGTAGAGAAGGTGGGACACCGGGGGAGGAATTTAAAGGTGGACTAGAAGGCGCTGATAAACAGATGACATTTGAAGCTTCATTTGAAGGATTACAATCTAGTGTATAGTCTTTTGGTAAAGGGAGGACATTCTATAGGTGTGAGATAGAACAGGAGAGATTTAAGAGGTGGGACAATGAGCTGGGTATCAGTAGAGGATGGGGCAACAGTTATTGTTCAAGTGGAGATGGTTGAACTGTAAAAGAAAAGAGATTGAAGATGTAGGAGTGATGACCAAGTGACAATAAGGTGTATGAATTAAATTATACAAGTAATAGGGTGCAATGTAGTGATTGGCAGGGAAGTGGGACAGAAACAGGGTGGCAAGAGAGGAAATATAGTCTAGCCATGATATTGAGGAAGGAATGACATAAAAAGAGACAAGAGGGAAACCTGGAGAAGAGCAGGTCCCATTTGCTAAAAGATGAGCATAAATGAGAGTGAAATGAATTATGATGGTGTCAAGGATAAGTAGGGGTCTAATTGTGGTGATATTACATAGGCAGAAGTGACAACTGAATGTTTGTTGTGAAGGAGATGGAGTCTAGGATGACACCAAGGAAGTGGACATGAGGAACAGAAAATATTGTAGTGTTGTAGTGATGGAGATGTGGACAGTTGTGGAGTCTGGTGGTATGGAAGATGATGAGTTCAACTTTGAAAATGTTGAGTTTGAGAAGACACTGGGATATCCTTGAGGATATGGCAGAGAGACTGATGTATATAATAGAGGAGAGAAGGGAATAAATCAAAGAAAGAACGGTAAATGCACAACAAGAAGAGAACATGGCTGAGGAGAGATGTTTGTGGCATTCCAGTGGGTAGATAAGATCAGAATCAGGGGTAGAAGCTGAAAAAGAGAAATTAGGGAGGGGAGACCGACAAGATGAATGAACATCTTGCCTGCTGAAGGGGGGGATCTCAAACTCCCCCCTCCGGCAATGTCCCCTCCTGGATACGCGCTGTCTCCTTCCCCCTGGCTATACTGGGCATGCGCGGGATCTTGCTTCTCATGCGAGATCACCAGCGCAGCCCAAGCCAGTAGCAGGGACAGCACTGTCCCTGCTGTGGGCAAAGGGCATCACCACCTGCAGCTGTCAAAGTCTATAGCTGCATTGGGCAGAATGGTCAGCATGTTGACTGTTCATACATTATATAGGAGGCCGGCGCTCAATATAAAATAACATCCCTGCGCTAAGCCCCCTCCCCCACACTGCCACCGATAAAGTACCCGCTTTGCGGGTCTCATAGATCAGGGGAAGTGCTATCCCCTTCCATAACGCACGGGGATAGCGCATTTTCCCCTGATGACAGATAGTAAATCTACCCCAGTGTTACAAAGGTGAATGAAGAGAAGATTATCTAGGAAGATAGAATGACCCATGGTCCATTAGGACGAGCAAAGAGAAATAACGTTTGAATTTTTTGATGAAATATGATCACTTTCAATTAATTCTATACAGCACTTCATGCCAATAAACAGAACAGGGGTTTTTACCAGTCGCACAGGAAAATAAACTGACAGGCGTTTGTAAGGTGGACCCTTATATTTAGGTTGCTTGTGTGGGATTCACTATGGAACCAGTAAGGGTGTGCTACCATAAGACATTAAATTTGGAGAGCAAGAGGGGAGAGAGAGCACAGAATGTCTGGGTTGGTGCACCTTGAAAAAATGATACAATAAAATGTAACTTTTAATAGGGAATGTCTAAAAGGTTGCGAAAGATAAAAACACACAAACATACATATACACACAACTGGTGATTTAAAAAAGGAATTAATCCTCATGCAGTGTGCCCCTAAGATGTTATGTTTTATTATAAATGTAGTGTCATCTGTTTCTCCTGGTGTATTCGTACACCTGGGAGGACCCACTTAATAATTGCTATTTATTAAGTATTAGGAGACAGATTGTGACTAAGTTCTAACCCATATATTAGAACTACCATGAGATCGGGTTAGGAGTAATATCCCAATGAGTAACCTAGGGAGGCTCAAGGCTGGTTTGGGTATGCAGCCTTGAGCCTCCCTAGGTTACTCATTTGAATATTACTCCTAACCCGATCTCATGGTAGATCTAATATATGGGTTAGAACTTAGTCACAATCTGTCTCCTAATACTTAATAAATAGCAATTATTAAGTGGGTCCTCTGTTAATGCTGAATTTATTATGATTCAAGAACAATAAGTGAAAAGCGTAGGTTACGTATTAAGTCCGTAACCAGCGTACCTCTTATACCTAGCTACGTGCGAACAAAACGTAGCGCAGCGTAGCGTACCTTTATCGTGTATTATACACCAAAGAACCAATACCTTAATAAGAGATCCCTTCGCAGTAATTGTCTCTAATCTGCGAATACCCCTTTAAGGACAGTGTCCGTGATATAACTTATCGCTTAATGCTAATAAACAGACGAGACCACAATATAGAAGTGAGGAGATAGAAACTCCGTAAATGATGTATTTAAGTCCCTAATGGACTAAAAGGGGGTTACAGAAATAGAAAATAACAGGTATAACAAGTAATACAATCGTCTAACAATGAGTATAATAATCAAGCTCTACTAGGGGAAGAAAAACAGACATTGGATACAATCACCCAACAATACAATAAAAGTAAGTACAGTGAATGCAACCGTTTACCGTCTCATCAAATATGCGCAGCGCAGTCCGGTCGGAGCTCGCTATGTTCAGGTTTGAACTATAGCCCGGTCAATGGTCAGGGAAAAGAAGATGTGCCGAAGTGACCAAGGCCGCCCTGGGTCACCTATCTTATAGGGTCAGAAAGGGGAGGTCAAAGGCCATTCCTATTGGTCAGGGTTCGTATGTCAAGTCCTCTGTGATTGGGGTAAAAATGATGCACCTGGTTTGGATAGGTGCAGGGGAGTGACCTTTGGAGTCATTTGTCTGTTGGTATCGTCGTCAGGGGTTGTAAATAGTAGTAAGAACCGGTTACAACTAGATTCTTTTGTTATACACTTTTTAACAGAAACAGTCTTGGGAATATGGATTTTGTCCATAACTATCGGACCGTATGAATTGCGATTTATTCGCAATGACCGGAATACTGCGCATAAGAAACGGAACGTAACGGTACTAAACATTATACAGACGGATGTATGTAATGCTAACTACGCTATGTGTGGTGCTCTAAACCTTTAACTATATTTTATTTAGTGTGAATATGGTATTATGAATTTATGTGTAATAGTATGGCTGCGCTTCTGGTCCACTTTGTCACACAGACTCGGGTATGGATACTTTATTTGCGCAACTCTGCGAACCAAAATGGCGGCCATACTATCCTAACATGGCGTGTGTGCAACTCGACTTTAACAGTCCACCCTTTGACAGTAAATATAAAACTGTCACAGTACAAACATTTTACATAACAATACAGAAATTCATAATCCTAACAGAGAAATTGGGATCCGTGAATTAAACATATAAGGGGAGTAAACCATCTGC
Organism: Crinia signifera; assembly: GCF_055691185.1. Taxonomy (NCBI): domain Eukaryota; kingdom Metazoa; phylum Chordata; class Amphibia; order Anura; family Myobatrachidae; genus Crinia; species Crinia signifera. Next base: position 9,696,782 of record NC_139227.1, on the reverse strand, counting down.
TCTTTGTCCGATCCAGGATCATGGATAAACGATGGGCCGCATTTATCGAACAATCTACTCAGGGTGACGAAGGATAATGTACAATTTTTGGGATAAAAATAAAAACAAGGGAGGTTACAACATATACACTTTCACAAATATGGTTTCTTTAAAGGGTGGTGGTTTCGATTCTAGGGTCATATACCAAACCCTGGTCTTCCTCTGCATCTCTCGTTCTTACACTCATGATTTCAGTACGTTTTGTCTTTCCCCGGGTCACCACTTTTAAACATTTAAACAATAACACAAAGACTATGATTGCACCACCGATACAGAGGAGGAGTTTTCCGATGTTATCTATGATTCCTTGCGCCCATTCTCCTAAACCGGAGAACCAGTGCATTGGGTTCAACCAGGAGGTCCATTCACTGACCTTATCACCTATTTCTGCCAGGCTGATATTGTGTTCCCTTCTAAATTCCCATTTAAGCTGAAGAATCTCATCCATCCGACGATTGATGATTTCTTCTGGGTCTTCAGTATTGTTGGTGATGTATGTACAACATTTCACCCCAAACTGTGTGGAGAGGGTGACACAATATCCTCCTGTCATGGCTGTCAGATAGTTCAACACCATCCGATGTTGAACTAGCTCTCTTTTATATGCTTGTAACTCTCTCCCAGTGTATCTAAAGGTGTCATCATAAATCTCAGTGATGTTATCTACCAAGCTTGCTAATGCTTGGATGTACTTCAAATTTATGACTCCTCTGGTGGTATGGGTGATATCTAATGCAATGAGGAGTTGGATACCGAATGATTTGTGTATCAATTCAGAAGCTAGGGGTTCTTTCTTGATTGTTAAATCCCTTTTATGGATTTGATCATAATGGGTATGAGTGTAAGGAGGAGTTTTACCTTTGTGTATGCTTACCATTTCATCATGCGTAAGGGTCATTACTTCGGGTAACACTCTACCTAAATAACAAATTCCAGCGTAGTTCATGGAGAGCCATTTGTACGCCCTCCTACAACAAATATAATAAACATCGTCAGGGAGAAAATAAGGGACAGAGTATTTCATGATTTTGTCACACATTATCCATAAGAACATTCCCGTCCCCTGCTCCCTGACTTGTTCCTCACAAGTTTCTGGCTGTAGGGTCATGTTACAATAACCGGCTGATACTCTGCCGGCCATCATTTTACTTTTCTTCACAGTGTAGACATATTTATAGTGTCTCCCACTGGTGCGGATTTTTAACAATAATTCCTTATCAATAGGCTCTCCATCTGGACGCTGGGAGTAAGTTATTGTCTGGTTGTGCCATGTCACTTCCCAAGTACCAGTCATTCTGGAACTAGAGAAGTTCATACATACCAGGGACTTATCCACTTGGTATGGGTGTAATCTAAGACTAGGGGACCTGGTATACAGGTATCTCTTATCCAGTGGCCTCCCTTTATTTAAGACGCTTATCTCAGAGATGTTAAGCGGGTATGGGACTAGGCCTACGCTACTTCTTTTATGTAGTACTTGTGAACACACCCAGCATTCTGTTTGGTTTAAGACCTTACCCACTAGTGAGTGGTAATCACTCAAGGGATGTCTGCCCATAGTTGCCTTACTCATCGACTGACATCGCTGGATGCATTCCTCTTCCATTTTCGGCTGACAATATCTACAGACACAGTACTCACCAGACAATAACTCATCACATTGCCCTTGAACTACGTTTTCCTCATACCTTTTACCTTCTCCTGTTATGGGTAAAGTATCAAGCTGGTTTAGGGATTCTACTTCACCCATATCTGGGTCCATTATTACACTGTCAGAACTCCGCTCTGATCGCTCTAGAGTGTGGCAGCCACCGAGTATCCTTGAATGAAGAAGAGGAAACAGGAAGAAAACAAAGAAATAGATATATAACTGTGAACCTGTTGCTTGGAGTCCTTCCATCATCTCTACCAGGGGACTTTTATTTGCTCTGCTCTTTGACCTTTGCTCGCTCAGGTTGCTTGACCTTGGCTGCCTTTCAGTCTTCCCGGAACAATGCTTCTAGCGATACTTCTTCTCTTTCGCTCTCTGCACACGGGAACTCTGGGTTACTGGCTTTCTTGCAGTGGGACGAATGTATCCAAGTCTCTCTCTCTGCGACTTTAATCGATGTAGTGCTGGTCAACAAAACTTGGTACGGTCCTTCCCAACGGTCTATCAAACAACCTGAGCGTAAAAAATTTCGGATCATAACAAAGTCTCCTGGTTTAAGATTATGACAGTTCTCGATAGGCATATCAGGTGTCAATAAATTCAGCTCCTTTTGTTGTTTCCTTAGCTGTTTGTTTAGCTTTAGGATATACTGTACAGTTAGCTCATTGTTACACTTGAGATCATCCTGTGGGTCTATCATGACGTGTGGCTGCCGACCAAACAATATCTCGAAGGGGGACAAGTTGAGCGGAGCCCTGGGAGTGGTCCTAATGCTATACAGCACAATAGGCAGTGCCTCTGGCCATAACAACCCTGTTTCAGCCATAACTTTACCAAATTTGTTCTTAATAGTACCATTCATTCTCTCAACTTTGGCGCTCGCCTGGGGACGATATGGAGTATGAAGTTTACTATTAATCCCCAGGAGTTTACACATGATTTGGAAGACCTCTCCTGTGAAATGAGTGCCTCTGTCACTCTCAATGACCTTTGAGATACCATATCTACAGACAAACTCTTGACATATTTTCTTTGCTGTAAAGGTAGCAGTGTTGGAGGCAGCGGGGAAAGCCTCCACCCAGCTGGAAAACATGTCAACACATACTAATACATATTTCAAATTTCTACAGGGTGGTAACTGTATGAAGTCGATTTGTATTACCTGGAAAGGGCCTTTTGTAGGAGGGATGTGGGATGGCTCTGTTGGGATGGCTTTTCCAATGTTCTTCCTCAAACAGGTGAGGCATGACATTGCCACTCTACCTGCTTGAGAAGCGAACCCTGGTGCACACCAGTAGGCCTTTACCAGCTTGCACATACCTTCCTTCCCAAGATGTGTCAGCCCATGGGCCGCCTCGGCTAGACTAGGAAGGTATGCCCTGGGGGCCACTGGTTTCCCGTGTCCATCTCTCCAAAGTCCGGTGGACTCTTGGCCACATCCCTTCGACTTCCATACTGCTCTTTCCTGTGGGGAACACAAATTCTGCATGTCTATCAGTTTGAATGTGGATACCATGTTCAGTGTACAGAGGTTTGTAGGATGGGTGAGAATATTTACAGGGCATGCGGCCCTTTTCGCTGCCTCATCAGCGCGGCTGTTACCAAGGGACACCGGGTCCTTCTCTGATGTGTGAGCTTTGCACTTGATAACAGCCACTCTGTCTGGAAGCTGGATAGCTCCCAGAAGTCTTCTAATGTATGTCGCATGCGCCACTGGTGTGCCAGCCGCCGTCATGAAATTTCGGAGGCGCCATAGGGCTCCAAAATCATGTACTACTCCGAAAGCATATCTGGAGTCGGTATATATGTTAACTGATTTTCCTTTGGCCAGTTCACATGCTCTGGTCAGTGCCACCAGTTCCGCTACTTATGCTGAGTGAGGTGGTCCTAAAGGTTCAGCTTCCACAATACCTTCTCCATCTACTACCGCGTAGCCTGTGCACAGCTCTCCCGTCTCCGTTTGTCTATGACAGCTACCATCAGTGAATAAGGTTATGTCTACCTCACTTAATGGGCTGTCGCTTATGTCAGGACGTGCTGTAAAGGTCTGATTCAGGTAGGTCATGCAATCATGCTTGTTCCCCCCCTCACTAAACTCTGCCTTACCATATTCAGCAACATTCCCATCACCCTCCACCCTTTGTGCCTTGGAGGGCACATGAGGAAGGAATGTGGCTGGGTTTAGTGTGTTGCATCTTTTGATGGTAATATTTACTGGTGCCATCAGCGCCAATTCCCACTTGGTGAACCGTGCTGAGGACACATGACGTGTTTGGGCAGAATTTAGGAGGGCAGAGACAGCATGGGGAGCATGAACAGTTAAATTGTGTCCTAACACCACATCCTCACTCTTGCTTACTAATTGTGCTATCGCAGCTACGCTTCGTAAGCAAGTTGGGAGTGAGCGTGCTACTGTGTCCAGCTGGCCACTGTAGTACGCTACTGGTCGATTGGCATCACCATGCTTTTGAACAAGTACTCCTGCCGCACACCCAGCTGATACAGTTCAAAGGGTTTCCCATAATCTGGCATTCCCAGTGCTGGGGCCTTTGTTAGGCTCACCGTTAGTTCCTCGAAAGCCAGCTCAGATTCCTAGTATGAGAGACCCGGTCTGGCTTAGTTGAGGAAACCATCTCTTGTAGTGGTAATGCCAGAATAGAGAATCCTGGGATCCAATTGCGACAGTATCCACACATGCCTAGGAACGTACGGATCTGGTGCTGGGTCTGTGGCAGTACCATGTTTTGAATCGCTTGGATTCGGTCGTCGGTGAGGTGTCTCAGCCCTTGGGTAAGGCAGTGGCCCAGATACTTAACCCTGGTCTGACATAATTGTAGCTTATCCTTTGATACTTTATGTCCTGTCTCTGAGAGATGCATCAGCAGCTGTCTAGTGTCATCCACTGATGACTCCAGTGACTCAGAACACAGCAATAAGTCATCGACATATTGTATTAGTATCGAACCACTCATGGGTTGAAAGGATTGTAAACAATCATGCAAGGCCTGGGAGAAGATGCTGGGGCTGTCTATGAATCCCTGGGGGAGTCGTGTCCAGGTACAGTATACTGTACTCCTCTGTAGGTAAAGGCGAACAGATACTGGCTGTCAGGGTGTAAAGGGACAGAGAAAAACACAGAACACAAATCAATGACTGTGAAATGGGTACAGTGAGGTGGTATCTGCATCAGGATGACGGCTGGGTTTGGCACTACGGGGAATTGGCTCTCAACTACTTTGTTTACCCCTCTTAGATCCTGCACTAGTCTGTAGCCCCTCCCCCCGCTTTTTTTCACAGGAAAGATGGGACTATTGGCCGTGCTGGAAGTTCTAACTAGGATTTCTTGTTGGAGCAATCGCTGGAACACTGGGTATACTCCTAGTTCAACTTCGGGTTTTAAAGGGTATTGCGGTATTTTTGGGGCTATCCCGCCTTCTTTTAAGCGGATCTCTACTGGAGCTACATTTGCCATCAGCCCAGCATCCTGTCCATCTTTAGTCCAAAGGGAACTTGGTATTTGTGCTGTAATTTCAGCTACCCTAGATGGATTTGACTCTACAACAGTTGAATACAACATTAGCCTCTGAGGACTGTCCAGCATATCTTGCACTTCTTGTGCAAGATCTCTAGGAGTGTCCAGAAATACCCCATCGGGGGTGCAATAGATGACACATCCCATTTTACATAGTAAATCTCTGCCCAGGAGGTTAGTCGGGGCTGATGCAGCCAACAGGAAAGAATGTTTGGTATGCAGAGGCCCGATTGTAACATCTGCTGGTTTCGTCAGTGGGTAATGTTGTATTTTTCCTGTTACCCCAATTGCTGCTACTGATTTGTCAGTGAAACCTAAGTGAAGGGGAGTGTTGAGAACAGATCTGGCCGCCCCTGTATCAACCAAAAAGGTTTGTCTTACTCCAGCTATATCAACCTTTACCTGAGGTTCCTCTCTAAGGTGTTGTGTTAATCTAACTGGCTGTAGGATACAGGTATGGCCTGTTTCCTATTGTCTTACCTGAGTTGCCCTTAGTACAGTGTCAGCCATCAGATGGGGAGGAGGCATGTTGCGTGACCTGTCTGTCTCCTCCCATTGTCTAGGGGTTGGGTATCTCCGCGTCTCACCCTGGTGAGGCTCCCAGTCTCGCTTATGTGTTTAGTAACTCCTGGGGTTTCCTGATTTGCATCGATTTGCAAAGTGTCCCTCCCTGTTGCAGTTGTAGCAAATTATTGGCTTTCTACCTGTGTCTCTGGTGTTCTGGTGGTGTGGGGTCTTGTTAGGGGCCTTACTGAAAGCTTGGATGCTAACCATCATCAATTTATCGGTTTGCAGCTCTCTGTGTTTCTTAATGTTACAGTCGTGGTCCATGGCAGATTCCCGTAGGGCATCTACTGTCATTCCACGCCAATTCGGGAAAGATGTTTGGACTCTGGCTCTCAGATTTTCTTTAAGCCCTTCCACCAGCACAGAGACAATCATTTCCCTCAGGTGGGGGTTGTCCTTAGGCTCGGAGACACCAGTGTATTTTGATACCGTTTTCAAGGCCCTGGTGAAATAATCACCAGCGGTTTCACCATCCTTTTTTTGATGGTGAATATCTTGCTATATTCCACTGCCGCAGGAAAATATACTCCCAGTTGTAAGTTGATTAGGCGTATATTTTCCTGGTTGATCTCATCATTTATTTCCCTGTCCGCTCTCAACCCACTATCCTGAATGAATTTCGGGATATCTATGTGGGTAGGGAGACAGGCCCTTAACATGATTCTCCAATCTTTGTTGGTGGGTTCATCAGAGTTTCCCAGATCCCTTACAAATTTCTGGCTCAGTGCCAGATCTTTCCTAGGATCAGGGAAATCTGAAATGATGGACCGCAGTTCTAACCGTGTCCATGGATTTAGCATGGTCATCTTTCTGGTAGGTATCACACCCTCTCTGTCTGCCTTACCATAAGGAACCTCCAGTGTGCGAACAGGGTACGTTTGCACCACCTCCGCATTACTGGGACCTGGTCTGGAGTCGACTGTGTCTGTGCTGTGTGGTGCTATCTTACCTGAGTCCAACTCTATGTTGTTGGCATCAGCCGTCTCCTCCTCCTGTGCTGGAGCCCCAGCAGCAGGTTTTGCAGGTTCAGCCTTTCCCTCAAGTGTGTTAATTGCATGGGAGACGGCCAATGCCAACAGCTGCTCGTTCTCTTCTTTGGTTTCCTTATAAGGGGATAAGACAGGGTACAAGTTAGCAATGGCTAAATCTTTACGGATATTTTGCTTAGCAGTTATTAATCCCTCCGGCACATATGGAGGTGGGGGAGCGGTTGCGACGGTTGCATTCCTGTTGTGGCTGATTGTATCTGATATTGCTAGACATCCTCCCCATTGTTCCTGCCCTTCCTTCTGCCACAATTTAAGAATTTATATGTGCTTCACTCTCTTCTTACGACAGGAGAGTAGACATATTTCATCTTTTACTGCCGATAAGATTTCTGGATCAAAGCTACCAACGCTGGGAAATTCTAACTTGCTGCCCTGTGTCATCTTTTTCCATTTCTTTTGGTAAACAACTGCTCGTTCACCGTGCCTACTGCACATAATGAAAGCTGCCGACCCTTTGGGTCGACTAGATTCCTCCCTAACTAGCACGGTATCCCTGTGCGACCCGTTATTACCCATGGTTACAGGAATAAACGTTCACAACTAGTAGGCACCGGTGGGTCGTTTATATTGTGAGTAGCTCCCCAAACACTCCTTCTCAGCGACCTAGAACATTCCCACAATCAAAAGAGGTGCAAAGGGTACGAGGTAATAATACTCAATCACCAAGTCTTTCAACTAGTAGCGAACTACTAGTCAACTTGCAAGGTGCGGCCAGATTTTTTTTTCAGGACACAACAAAACTGATTTTTCCTGTATCCCCAAAAACTGGTATTTCTAAAGCAGCTGATCGGATCACTGGGTTCCGATTTAGCTTCTTGTACCCTCCCGGTGGATCAAAATAGGTAGTTCCACGGAAGGGGCAGTTCCTATGGGCACGTCGTCACGTGCACCTTGTCCTACACCGGACTGTCCTACACCGGACTACGCTAACTGCGCTTGAGTCATGTCGTCACACACCCGTTCACCTCAGTTTTGTTTCACACTGGGTGCTAGTTACACCTTGGTCTTATGCTTACTTGAAATATTTCTGTACAGAAAAATCTTCCCAGGTTGGTACTTTCTCACTAGATACTTATGCAGGTATAAATCCCTTTTAAATGGCTATAGGAATCTATTAAAATAATGTTTGAGTTGCTTGTTTTTGAGAAAATGAACAATACAAGAAAAACTTATTTTCTCTTATTAATCCACAGTATATTACTATACTGTTTTAAATAAAGCTAGTGATTTAATACTGTTCACCTTTGAGTTCCTATGTGTGCTGCATGTGCAGTGCCAGTGAACAGCCACGTGTGTACGTGTGTTTTGTTAAACCTGTTCACAGGCCGCCGATGAATCGGCCACCCACGTGTTCTACAGTGTATTCGCAAGGTCGCGCTCGGGTTTCGCTATACGCAGTAATTGCGCATAAATATGGAATAAATCCATTAACTTCGTTCGAAAGTTACGTATAAAGATGCGAAATAAATCCCGCACTCAATCCGTAAATTACGTACAAAGATGCGAAAATTTCCCAATGTGAGCACGTGCGCGCGCACCTTGCGTAATACACAATAGACGCTTCACTTTACTGAAAAAGGCCCAGAACTTATCGCCACGTGGCGGAGTCCCTGGCCCTGCAGTAACTAACAATAAAAGTTATAGTTTTGCACAGAAGGGATCCTCTATGTACTATAATAACACAGGCCTTTGTCTCCACGTGTGCGAACCTTATCGCATGTGGCACATATACTGTAATAAACAAACAACTCAAGACACTATACCCCGTTAAACTACTTGTGGCAGGCAGAAGTACAGTTTACTAAACACTTAAATATGCTTTAAAACACGTGGCTTAATGTTTCCCTGGATTTCGCTTATTGTACTTCGAGTTCAACGCTAGCACCTCTCGAACCCCGCACCGCCGCGGACCTGGCCTATCCAGCAATGGATAATAAATACTTCCACCCTTTTGCTGGTATAGGTCAAGCCGCGCGTTTGGTACTGAGTTCCAGAGTGTGAAACGGCCGGACGCAGCCCCCAATTGTTAATGCTGAATTTATTATGATCCAAGAACAATAAGTGAAAAGCGTAGGTTACGTATTAAGTCCGTAACCAGCGTACCTCTTATACCTAGCTACGTGCGAACAAAACGTAACGCAGCGTAGCGTACCTTTATCGTGTATTATACACCAAAGAACCAATACCTTAATAAGAGATCCCTTCGCAGTAATTGTCTCTAATCTGCGAATACCCCTTTAAGGACAGTGTCCGTGATATACCTTATCGCTATATGCTAATAAACAGACGAGACCACAATATAGAAGTGAGGAGATAGAAACTCCGTAAATGATGTATTTAAGTCCCTAATAGACTAAAAGGGGGTTACAGAAATAGAAAATAACAGGTATAACAAGTAATACAATCGTCTAACAATGAGTATAATAATCAAGCTCTACTAGGGGAAGAAAAACAGACATTGGATACAATCACCCAACAATACAATAAAAGTAAGTACAGTGAATGCAACCGTTTACCGTCTCATCAAATATGCGCAGCGCAGTCCGGTCGGAGCTCGCTATGTTCAGGTTTGAACTATTGCCCGGTCAATGGTCAGGGAAAAGAAGATGTGCCGAAGTGACCAAGGCCGCCCTGGGTCACCTATCTTATAGGGTCAGAAAGGGGAGGTCAAAGGCCATTCCTATTGGTCAGGGTTCGTATGTCAAGTCCTCTGTGATTGGGGTAAAAATTATGCACCTGGTTTGGATAGGTGCAGGGGAGTGACCTTTGGAGTCCTTTGTCTGTTGGTATCGTCGTCAGGGGTTGTAAATAGTAGTAAGAACTGGTTACAACTAGATTCTTTTGTTATACACTTTTTAACAGAAACAGTCTTGGGAATATGGATTTTGTCCATAACTATCGGACCGTATGAATTGCGATTTATTCGCAATGACCGGAATACTGCGCATAAGAAACAGAACGTAACGGTACTAAACATTATACAGACGGATGTATGTAATGCTAACTACGCTATGTGTGGTGCTCTAAACCTTTAACTATATTTTATTTAGTGTGAATATGGTATTATGAATTTATGTGTAATAGTATGGCTGCGCTTCTGGTCCACTTTGTCACACAGACTCGGGTATGGATACTTTATTTGCGCAACTCTGCGAACCAAAATGGCGGCCATACTATCCTAACATGGCGTGTGTGCAACTCGACTTTAACACCTCCCAGGTGTACGAATACACCAGGAGAAACATATGACACTACATTTATAATAAAACATAACATCTCACGGGCACACTGCATGAGGATTAATTCCTTTTTTAAATCACCAGTTGTGTGTATATGTATGTTTGTGTGTTTTTATCTTTCGCAACCTTTTAGACATTCCCTATTAAAAGTTAAATTTTATTGTATCATTTTTTCAAGGTGCACCAACCCAGACATTCTGTGTTCTCTCTCTCTCCCCTCTTGCTACTTCATGCCAATGACTACAAAGTGGGACTTAAGTCTCAGCCTTTTGAGGGCAGTGAGACTGATAGCGTCCACTGGGTGATTCAGTTTCCATTTCCTGATTTAGGCAAATTCTACAGAACGAATATTCTTGTGCCTCACACTCACATGGAGAAATGTGACCTCATATCACTAGGGTGGAGTTTGAGGAGAAATGTAAACGGAATCATTGTTCACTAGCGGTGTCATTGAGGCATGGCAGCCGAGATATCAACTAAAATCTGTAAGAAAGCATCTAAAACATGTACATGTTATTGAAGATAAACTAACAACTTCTGCCATTTATTTTACAGCAATTATCATAAATTAACATCAAATATATAGAAAACCTATCTATTCACTATATTAGCTATGCCGTCCAAAAAATACTTAATTTTTTATACTTCACTCAATTAATTTATTTATATTGCTTCTACAGCTTTGCAGCCATTTCTCTCTTAATGTTACTGATTAAGGTATGCAAATCTAAGAGAGGAGACAGGCACAGAAGCGTTCTAGATTTCTTAAAAGAAATATTATCTATGACTAGGGCTCCCCTGTGTACCACATTTACCATGGCAATCCAGTTTTTCAACACAAGATCATGAACTGACAATGATTATTTTACTGTAAATCCTTATGATAACCCCTTCAGCGGGGATAGAGTCATGAAACTGACTGACCTTTTGAGGGGGACCTTAAAGTATATATAGAGTGAGGTTTTATAGCCTGATGGGTGTCTTAGAATGCCTTAGATGTCTTAGAATGTATTGGATCATGTAAAATAAAAATGATGCAATTCACATACATTTAGCCCCTCCTCCCATGCAGGGGTGTAAGTAACCTTTTGTGTGCCCCCACAAAATCTTGGAAGTCCCCCACCCGCTATTACAGTGCTCCTTAGGGGGGGGGGGGGGGGGGCAGAAGAAAGAGTGAGGGAAATGAAAGACAAAGAGGGTTTGGGGAAAAAAGAGAAATTAGGGAAGAGACAGGTAGTGAGAGAGGGTGTCAGGGAGAGAGAGGGTATCAGGAAGATAAAGGGAGATAGAAAAAAGAGAGAGGGGGAAAGAGTGTCAGAGAGATGGGGGAGAGACATGGAGTGAGAGGGTGTCATTGAAAGAAAGTGTGAGATACAGGGAGTGATAGATATAGAGAGAGTGTCAAGGAGAAAAATAGAGGGATAGAGAGAAAGAATGATAGAGAGGGAGGGTATCAGAGAGAGAAAGAGAGGGGGCGAGAGGGAGAGAGGAGGGGGAGAGGGATTGAGAACTTGAGGGGAGGAGAGAGAGGAGGGGGATGGTAGAGAGGGAAAGAGAGCAAGCGTTTGAAAGAGTTGTGACAGCAGGCATCAGTGCCATGTCCCATGCACCAGGTCTACAACTACCGCTCCCTGGCACTGGGTCTCCATCTCCAGCTCTTCATCAGAGTGGGTCTCTCAGTTAATAGGGCATGCAGTGCCGGGTCACTTGCACCATCTCACAGGCACCAGGACTCCAGCTCCCGCTCCCTGGTGCTGGGTCTCCAGCCACTGACGGGCACTATTAGAAAAACATGAAAAATTAGGTTACAGCCACCGCCAGTGGCATCCCCTGCACCCTCTATAGTTACATCACTACTCCCACAGACACGCAAATGCCAGTGATTACCTCTCCATGAGGGTGATCTGCCTGCTGTTTTGGGATTGTCAGTGGTTACTCAAAAATTGGGAACTTCCCAAACCTTTAGGGTAGTAGCCAAATATGATCTTACAGTACCTCATAAATTGTAGACATCCATTTGAGTGCTTATTGAAATTACTAGTAGTATTTTACTACAAAGCAAATTGCACATACATTTTTGGGGTGCCAGATGACGCTCCAACAGTGGGGATACCGACTCACAGGCGCTATTCTCCCTTGTGGGGATCCATGACCCCCATAGCGGGAGAATAGAACATGTGGCGAACGCAGAGAGCCCACAATGGATACTGACTGTCGGGATCCCCACTGTCGGGATCCCCACTGTCGGACCCCCATACCACACCCCATTTTTGTGCCCTTACCTTACTCCTGCTCAGTCTACAAATCATTTGTGTATTGGTACAGCACACAAGCGGGCAGACAGAAATGCCTTACAAAGCGGACGTCTAAAAAGGAATGAAATATTGAACACTTTCACCAGAACAAGTAGATATACAATTCACACTTCCCTGATAGCACGTCTTATATGTCGCATATTTTCATTACCTGCCCATCTTCAGTGCTGACTGTTGCATTTTTTTAAGGAGAAAAAAACCTATTCTGGTGCTTTCAGGAGAGATTGAAAGTTTGGAGTCCCTGTGTTAAATGAAAGTGGCGTGTCAACATACTCTGACAAAATCAAAGCAATCTTTTGCCAGAATTTGAACAGTGCCCTTGAGCTGTCAGCCCTGCAATCAACCTGCATTTTCAGCTTTCAAACTAGGAAAAGGAATATTAAGGTATAATGTGAATCTGGTTTATACTCACTGTACGCCACTATATTTTATTTGACAAGGCATAAAGCATTGCCAACAGTATTTCTGTACCCACAATTATTTAATGATGATAAATTGCGGTGTTGCGAGTTCGGACTTTTCCTCAAGTATAAATGAATATTCTGCTGTTAAAATAAATAACTAAATGGACATTATTTTAAAAGGAGAGGACAAGGACTTAAATGGGGGGGGGGGGGGCATTTATTATCATGATAACATAGGGACATACCAGATGAACATATAAAACAAAGGCAAATACAGGTCGAGTATCCCTTATCCAAATAACAGTTATCTAAATTATTCCGAAAACCATACATTCCAAAGTGAAGTGAAAAAAAAAAAGTTTACCTGCTAAAAGCACTACTGGGGACATCGGTAACAGCAATACTGAGGACATGATATGTAACTGGCACTACTGAGGACATGACATGTAACTGACACTACTGAGGGAATGATATGTAACTGGCACTACTAAGGACATGATATGTAACTGACACTACTGAGGACATGATATGTAACAGACACTACTGGGGACATGATATGTAACTGGCACTACTGGGGACATCGGTAACAGCAATACTGAGGACATGATATGTAACTGGCACTACTGAGGACATGACATGTAACTGACACTACTGTGGACATGATATGTAACTGGCACTACTAAGGACATGATATGTAACTGACACTACTGAGGACATGATATGTAACAGACACTACTGGGGACATGATATGTAACTGGCACTACTAAGGACATGATATGTAACTGACACTACTGAGGACATGATATGTAACAGACACTACTGGGGACATGATATGTAACTGGCACTAATGAGGACATGATATGTAACTGACACTACTGGGGACATGATATGTAACTGGCACTACTGAGGACATCTGTAACAGCACTATTGGGGACATGATACAGTGTGTAACTGGCACTACTGGGGACATCTGAAACAGCACTACTGAATACCTGATATATAACTTGCATTAAATATGTGCAAGAAAATGATTGCTTAGCATTCAAATTCAGTGTCTCAGATAGTACACAAACTTTGTTTCATGCACAAATAAAATATATTTGTATGCATTTCATGTGTTTGATGTGTTTGATGTGTTTGTACAACATACATGCAAGATACATCATTAAAATATAAAAATATTCTGAAATACAGAATACTCCGTTATCCAAAATTCTTCTGGTCCTGAGCATTTTGGATAAGGGATACTGAACCTGTAGTATAAAAGCAATATGATACAATTCAATAAAACAAAATGTATTTTCAAATCCTGTCCTTAAGCTCTGTGTATTTCCCTTTCTCTGTTCTTCTTGTTTATTTCTTTTTTTTTTTGCCTGTTAGCATTTTTCTAAATAAAAAGTCTCCTTTGTCTAGTGAGTTCTTTTACGTTTTACCTACTAAATAATATGCCTGTCATGTCTATTTTTATCATCGGTATGGTTGGCTTACCTTTTTCAATGAGATATACACAAATAATGTCCTATAGATGTATAAAGGCCTAACAAATAAACAGAAAACCCATAGAATTTTGAAGTTTACAAGAATCACTGCCCCCGAGGGCCAAACATGGGGCAAAGTTATCTTTAGATAACATTAAAAAGCGGCTCAATTATGTTTCCTGCAGATTTCAATCGATCGTTCTTATTTCACCTCTGCTCTTCATATTTTATTTCATGTTTTTGCACTTTTTAGGATATTCACTTTATTATCTTAACCCTTTCAGCGCCAAGTGAATTTGTCAAAATATATATAACCTCTCAGCAAGCTCTGGGGATTGGCAGATTCCCTTAGCTGGTGATCGCCGGCTTAGAAACGCTCCATCTGATAGGATAGGCGGGTAGCTGGGGGCAGCTTGGGTGGGCATCCAGGGAGCTGCAGAGGGTGGCGGAGAGCTCCATCGGAATGCGGTGTGCAAGCATCTCTTGTGCATCTCGTCCGGAGCTGCTCTCTGCTCTTTATATATATATATATATATATATATATATATATATATATATATATATATATATATGTATATATATATTTATGTATATATATATATATATATATATAAATATATATATATGTCCGAGGTAGGCGGCACTCAGAGACGATGTAAACCATTTAAACCATAACACGGTTTATTGTGCAAAAATGAGGCAACGTTTCGGGGATGACCCCCTTTTTTCTCAAGCCAAAACAAACAAGTGGCTTGAGAAAGGGGGTAATCCCCGAAACGTCTCTGAGTGCCGCCTACCTCGGACATATATCTATTAGCTTGTTGGCTTATGGGAAGGCACCGGGGCACTAGAAGACTGCACAGCAACCCTGAGTGCCGGCTCCCTCGGATCATATATATATATATATATATATATATATATATATACAGGATAGTGAAGAGACAACAGCGGCACTCTGGGGATTTTTTGAAAAAATATATTTTCAGCAAAAAAAGCTTCCAACGTTTCGGGGTATGTGACACCCCTTTGTCAAGGTTATACATGCAATGGCACAATACCTTGACAAAGGGGTGTCACATACCCCGAAACGTTGGAAGCTTTTTTTGCTGAAAATATATTTTTTCAAAAAATCCCCAGAGTGCCGCTGTTGTCTCTTCACTATCCTGTACTTCTGTTCCTGAAGGCACCTGGGTTACCTGTACTGCTGGAGGAGTGCCAGGCCTACACCTCTACATATATATATATATATAGGTGGCACTCGGTTCCCCCAACAAAAGACTCAGAGGCAGTGGTCACATCAACGTTTCAATTCTTTTCCGAATTTTCGTCAGGATGCAATAATACAAAGACAGAGGCTTACCTTTATACCTTGTTGATTAAACAGGTGCTGATGCATCCCGCAGCGTCCTCCGCCGCGCCATCGTCGTACGTCGCTTGTGATGCTTATATTTCTGCACTGTTTCTTGGTGTTATATTTATGTGTTTTTGTTGCTATGGTTACAGGACGCGTACGCCCCGACTGGTGCCCCGTCAGCGCAGAGTGAACGGACGCACTGACACGGTGACGTCATCACGGCATGCCGGCTGCGTGATGACGCCGCAAATGACCGACGTACGACGCTGGCGCGGCAGAGGACGCTGCGGGACGCATCAGCACCTGTTTAATCAACATGGTATAAAGGTATGCCTCTGTCTTTGTATTATTGTATCCTGACGAAAATTCGGAAAAGAATTGAAACGTTGATGTGACCACTGCCTCTGAGTCTTTTGTTGGGGGACCGAGTGCCACCTATTGGGACTGTATTGTGCCATCACTCACAGTGCTGGCTGGATGGGCACCGGTGCCAAGGTCCTATTATTGGAAGAGTGCAGACTCCTTGCTGCTTTTATATATATATATATATATATATATATATATATATATATATATATATAATGTTTCTTTTCCCCTAGTAGTTTAAAGCATACTTTGTATTGTATAACAAACTGTACACTGTGTTATATTGTTTCTCTCTCTTTCTGTAACCCCCTGCTGTCCGCTAGGGACTAAATACATTATTAGGAGACTCTATCTCCTTATTTCTTAATTTATACTCGAGTCTTGGCTTTTATTCACATTTAGCATTATCCTTAAAAGGTGTACTCAATTTGGGTACTAAGTACTGCGAAAGGATACCGCTTCATAGGTATCGGTATAGCGTGTACTATACACGGACAAGGTTTGCAACACTGTGCTACGCTTTGTTCGCACGTAGCTAGGAATAAAGGGTTAGCAGTTTACGGACACAGTACGTAAGCTGCACACTTCACTTGTTATCCATCTGGTTATATTTATATTGGCATTAATAATTGGGACTAATGCGCTCCGTGCATATCTAATGAGCGGGACCCAGTGCAGTGCATATTTAATGAGCGGGTACCTGCCCCATGCATAAATAATGGGGGAAAAAATAAACAAAAAAAATCAAAATATATTAAAGTGGTGCTTGTAAAGAAATAAAATTAGCAAGATCCTTCAAATAATAAAAAACTGATTTGTAGACACCAAAAAAAAACAATTAACAAAAACATTTATTTTACAAGTACACATTTCAGTTCACCTAAAAAAGATGTTGAATACAGAACTTCAACAACAAAACCAGTGAACACCATTTTGGCATTGAATATACTTTCGGCAAAATTTGCAAAAAAAACCCATAGAAACACAACAGCGAATAGCAGCGTCTATAAAACGGAGAACTGGCCGGCATTGGCTGTTCGCTTTCGGCGAACAGTGATCATTGAATACGTCAAATATCATTTTCTGAGAAAAAAATTTAGCAGATTCACCAAAAAAACAGCCGTGTTCACCGAAAGAAACGGTGAATCAAGAGCATTGAATACTGGCCTATCTGTCATTCTTTGAATATGTCGTATTAGACTGATCACAGAAATAAGCTACTGTATGAGTTACTATGAATACTTGAGTTTTATTCCATATCATCAAATAAAGCATTTGTTTATGAAATAGCAGCTGCCATCTAAACACATCGAAGACAGCCTTCATTTATTATTAAGCATCTTGTAGAAATATATGAAAAGTTGATTTATGAATGTTTTTGTCATTTTGAACATACAGTATTACTGTAAGTCTGTTTCTTTGTGAGAACCATTACACAGATGGTGACATTTCTAGCATTACTGCCTCATAGCGCTGAGGTCATGGGTTCAAATCACAGCATGGCCCTAACAGTGTGGGGTTTGCTTATTCTCACAGTATTAGCGTAGGTCTCCTCCCACACTTCAGGAATGTTCTGATAAAATAGGTCAAGTGGTTTTTATCTGCTGTCAATTTACTCAGGATGTAGGATTCTCACTTGGAAACAAATATTAAATTACCTCTCAGTAGCACACCCAGGGGTGGTTTCTGAGTACCCAGAATAAGCCCTGACAGAAGAAAGAGACTGGGCATGACATCACTTAGTCCTGCTCCCTCACTGCTAATTGCTGTGATTTGTGGATCACTGTCGCGGTCCCATGCGCATTGCACCAGAGCCTGCGAGTCAAACCGGCCACAGAAGTGATCTGTTGGATTTCTTCCGAGCTAGGCAGGCTTGGCTGTGATCGCATTTAATATATTGTATGCACCGCACGTGGTCCTGATGCTCAGGAAGATCCGGGGTGGCTCATGGAGGGGATCACAGGTCACATCTTCAAGGGGAAAAAGTCACTCTAGTTTATGCCCAGCCTTAGACTTGCGCTGTCCAATTTGAAGAACCCCTAATGACTATAGGCCTGATTCAACAATACATGTAAACTCGATGGTTTACATACATCTCCAATGGTGAGAGATCTCTGCATGCACAGCTGCTGTAAGGCACAAGTACAGGATCGTACGCAGTCTTCCAAGCTTCAGCACAATTGGAATATTGCGGCCGTTTTGCAAATGAGCCGGTATGGCAGCATGGAGGAAACAAGAGCGTGCCAAATCCATTTTCTGAGTCTGCTGAAGTCAGTAACTGCGACTCTGGATGCAACGGTACTAGCTTCATAAGCGTAAATATCCTCTCCGCCCTTAGTACCCAGAGGGTTACTCAGATGACCGATGATCAAACAGGTAATCAGACGCTGCGTCCTCAGACACAGCAGCAGATCACAAGATTGTTGGATTGACATATTATTGCAGCGTACAAAATGCCAAATTCAGTATAGATTGCTAAATAGCGGTTTTGCAATACATTCAACTATCGAAGGACTGCACATGTGCTGTGGTCTCATTGCGCATGCGCGGCTGAAACTAGTGAATAACTATCCGTACACATAGCAGTTGCGTAGAAGTCGCTGTTTGATTGACAGGAAGCCAGCATTTAGGGGTGAAAACATGGTGTTTTCTGGGTGTATTTGAGAAAATGCAGGTGTGCCCAGGTGTTTTTTTGTGTTTTTTTGGGTTCCAGCCTGGTTCTTTAGCAGATTAGTAGAAGCCCTAGATGGGGCAGATGGAAAAAAACTGTTCGAAGAATCAGTTTTTGTGAATGGATCTGCGGATGAAACGCTATTTTCGATGCATTGACAATTTTGCAATGGGCGGTTATTCTTTTTGTTTAGGCAACAACTTTTTGATTGCAGGCAACTGCTTTTTCTCTAACCAGTGATGCCTGTGAATATGGCCCAAAGTCGCAAAAGCTGTGTCATAATCAGACTTACAGTTGTGCAAAGAGGTGTAGACTGCTTGAGGATATCTGTGAGTTTGCACATATTTTTAAAGCGGCAATCACTTAGAAGGTAATATCAAGAATGAGGTAAACTACGACAGTGTCCATGTCGACTATGAAACAAAGGGGTATATTCAATCAATGTTGAAACTGCCGTCTTTGCAAAGACGACAGATATTGACATGAACAGATCGGAAGAGGTTCCGACCTATTCAGTGCTGGCTGATGGAATAGCTGCTAATCCAACTGCTTTTGACTGAAACACAGCCAAAACCAAAAGGTTTTGGCCACGTTTCAGGCAATCTCAATCTGACATGAAAACATGTCAGGTTGAGTCAGGGAGGACAGCGTCAGGTGAGCCGCAGCAGTTTACATGATGCCATCCTGTCCGCCGCTTCCCATGCTCTTCCGAACCCTCCGGCCACCCACCACACTCACCTGTCCCTCCACTAGGCCAGCAGCTCACCCATCCCTGTCCAGCCTCCCGCTGCATCCCGCCACCTCCAGCCACTACACTCATCCAGTCCTCGCGTCAGCCGGGTGAGCATCAATCAGTGGCCATATCCTGACAACCGGATTTGCCCGCTGATTGAATAATGGATCCATTCTGGCACAAGAATGTCGGAATGGATCCGGCATCAATTGAATATACCCCAAAAAGTGAAACACTCATGTCGACCTTTTGACCTTCCCATTGTCAAGCTAATGCTTGTGTCGACCTTGCAACCCTGTTCATCTTAGCCATGTCAACCTATTTCTAAGCCATATCGGCCTTCAGTAATCCACCCATTGCATGTCAATTTAATATGGGCCAACCTAATGACCCATACCCATTTATTCACATTGTAGCTTTAATATTTAGCCCAGAGACAGGTATAATAAAACTATAGCACAATAGGTAGAGAAAAAGAAAAATATAAATTAATATTTGAGGATCCTGAGCCCAGAAGACCTCAATTATGTATATACATTTCCAGAACAAAAAGGCAAAAAAAGGTCTGATTTTCCATGTTGATTCGCAACCAAGATAAAATTCAAAACAAACTCATTTCTAATGCCAGAGGGAAGTGTAACATATTGTAGTCATTTATACTGAAGCGTCCCAAATTCAGCAGTCTGGTGCTGGTATTTATCGAGGCACTGCAAGTGTTTTGTATGTTTATTTTACATCAATTAAGATTTGCTCAGATGTTTTGCAGCAACACCGAGCATTTCATTATTACATTACACAGTTTTAAAGATACATTAACATTATGGATTTAAAGGGACCTGATTGGGTGGCTGCCATGACTTGTTTAATCCGATACCTCAGCTTTATTGACAATGCTTATCCAATACCCTTTATGAAAGAGTCTGGTCCGGTTGAGAAGAATGAACCATGAAGGCCTCAGGGGCGTAATTTCATCTCAATCGCCGTGAGGCAAGTTGGAGTTTAGTACCCCCCCCCCCCCACACACACTCCAAATATAGGGCCTGGTATACAGCCAATTAACAACAGGTGTGCCACAGAGCTCCATTGCAAAAGCAGTGGTCACACTTGGATCCCACAGTGAACCACACAGGTGCTGCTGTACATGCAGGTGCCCCTTCTGGGCTTGGAGCCCAGAGACTGTAGCCTCCATGGACTCTGGGAGTTACTCCCCTGAGGCAGTACCTTCCTTTGATCTATGATTGCTTTATATGCTTTGATGTGTACTATTAGTCGGTGATAGGCAGTGATAGCGGTGATAGTAATAGCGATGATAGGCCGCAGTATACACCAGTGGAATCACCAAATAAACTAGACATTCCAAGCCTTAACCAATACTTTGGTTTACTTTTCAGCAGTCTGGTTGTACAGCCGTACTCCAAGTTACATACAGTACACTCAGCATTTGGATGTGGGTAGCAGTGCATACACAAGCGGTAAAAATATGCAGCTATAGCGGGTTCAGTATCTCTCAGGTATTGCAGGTTCTCACTGGAGCTTATTGGAGTAACTCTGGGTCCCACTTGGGTGCTTATTCACAGTAACAAGACCAAAAGGCATCCATTTTGGATAGATTCTGATGCCTCCAGATGACACATCATGGAGATTGTGCAGTAGGACTCTCACAGTGTTTAGTACCTGTTCTGCCGTGCTGGGAAGGCAGGATTTCCAACTGCCCCCCCTAACCGCAGGACACTGCCAGCCCCAGGCAGGTGGCCGGACCATCCCCAAAAATGGGGTTGGTTCCGTGAAAAGTGGGACAGTTGAGAGGTATGCAACTAGACTGCCCCTGTATATCTGCTTGTGAATAACAGTCATTACTCACACAGGTGTCCCTGTGGATCTTTTTCTGTGCTTACCATTAAATAGGTCACATTTCTGTCTACATGTTCACGGCATGCCAGCCAAGCTTATGCTCAGTGCAAATGTCCCAATGCTGTTCAGTAGCCGGAAGTGGAACTCCAGTTTGCGCCGTCGGCCAGAATGGGAACATTCTCAGCCATGGGACACGCGAGTATCCCAGTCCCACTGTCTGCCAGCTATAGAGTGGGCAGAAACACAGAGAGCGGCTCCATCTGTAAGTTACAGATGTAAGTTACAGATGCAGCCACTTAGTTTGCGGCTCCGAACTGTGCTCTTTGTTGTGATTTGAGCCATCTCAAGTGCAGGAAAGGAGGGAGGGAGCCAGGGGCTGTCCAGCTGCTAGGGGAACGCTGGGCACACCCACATGGCATGTAGCTCCACCCTCTTCTCGGACAAGCCACAGTTTGGGCACGGCAGTACTCGATTTTAAGGACACAAAAGTTGGATTGTATGATCTCCACCTTTTTACAAACCAACAAATGTGCTCTCCCACTTCATTATCAAACCCTTCCAGCTCTCAGCTCCTGGCCCACTCTGTCTCCTCTCTGTGTCTCTCCTGTCTGACCCACCTCTTTAGCACGCAAGCTCTCATGAGCAGGGCCCTCTTCCCTCACTATTTATTATTTGGGTATTATGACTGTTGATGCCACAATGATTATAAACATTGTCCATGTTCTGCAATCAGGCCTGGTGACAGGGGGGTCTAGGGGGACAATTGTGACGGGCTTCACGATTCTCAGGGGCCCCAGAGGCAGACAGGGGTGTAGGGAGTGTGGAGGGTGCTCTGGAATAAGTCTGTTACCCACCGCTAGGGCCAGCTGGACAGCAAAGCTCCATCTCCGCAGCCCCCACTAGTTCTCGTCTCATTCCAGGCCAAAGAATCAATTGCCGATTGTTCTGTGCATGAAAGCAGCACAACATCTGTTTTACAATTGATAGCTCTGGTCTGTATGGCCGAGAGGCTGATACACAGCACTCTGCACCTCCCAGAGCTTTCATGGTGATGAAGCCTGGAATCAGCACTGCTAGCAGCAAACTACAAGATAGTCTGATCATCACATTTTGCAGCAGGTACACCTGCCTTTCTCTGTGATACCGGCCCCCTTTATCTGTTCCTCAATGTCCCCTTCTCCATGAGCCCTGCCCAATTCTCTCTGATCCTCCATGCACACTTATCTCTTAGCCCTGCCCCATTCCCCCTCTCTCTGATCCTCCATGGCCCCTTCTGTCTGGCCCCTTCCTCATTCTCTCTGATCCTCCATTCACACTTCCCTCTAAACCCTGCCCCATCTTATCCTTCATGCACACTTCTGTCTGACCCCTGCCCCATTATCTCTCTGATCCTTAATGTCCCCTTCTCTATAAGGCCTGCCTTACCCCCTCTCTCTGATCCTCCATGCACCATTCTCTCTGAGCCCTTCTCCATGTCCCCAGAGGTGAGGCTGTCTGCACTGGGATCAGCCATTATATGATCATTCATGCCACCAATACTCCCACCCTGCGCCCCTGCTCCACACCACTACTAGCTAGAGGGGGTGGGGGGCCCAAAAAAATATTAGCGTATGGGGCCCCAAGATTTCTGATGCTGGCCCTGCCTTCAATGTTCTATTCCCTCTGGCTTTGTTCAGGCAGTTTCTGTTCATGTGTTTTCTGATGTGCTGTGGACCCCTTGTGGTGCCATATAAATAAAGGATAATTATAATAATAATAATAATAATTCTCTTTATGGGTGGAAGAGAGGGAGGTGAAGCGCTCCAAAAGAGCAATCTCGCTTTAATAAGATAGACAGTGTTTATGTACATTGATTTATTTATGACAGTTGTTTCATGTATTACTGAGACGTACCTCACAATGCACTGCTGTTCATTCAGAAATCACAATTATTCTTTAATACATCTCAGCTGCGGCCTATTTCCTGGTGGAAAGTACATATTTGCTTGGCAGAATCCCAACATAAATACTTTCCTGCCTTAAAATAACATCAGAAATATTTGGCTAAAGATATGAAATGTGGTTAATAGATCATTTTCCAGTTCCTTTAATCCTGCTCGGAGTATGTATATACAAAAAAAAGCCTTTAATACATTTACCTTCACAAATCCGTGAGACATTATTTGTTTAACAGCTAAGGGTGTTTAAACTGCTCCCCCCCCCCCCCCTTCATACCCAGTGGCGGCTCGTACCTTACTGGGGGAGGAGGCTGCCTCTGACCGCAGCAGGGATACCGTGATTCAGGCACGCTGCCGCTGCATCTGCCGCTACCTCCTCTCCTCCCGGTGCCTGTGCTGTGATGACAGGCACCGGGACTGCCGCATGTGCAGTACAACCGCCACTGCTCATACCTCATTTTTGCCGTTGTCCTCCATTTTGAAACCCGTTTTATGTGCAGATTGGTAACTTTTTAAGGAATTAATTACAATAAAGATGTCTTTGGTGTGGCCGACTCATACCCCTTTCACACCTTACTCCAGGATACCACCTGGGAAACTGATTTCAACCCAAGTTGGCACACTGAACCCGTGTTTTCACCCATGGCTGCCCTGCATGTGAATTGAGGATGACCTCCCGATACACTGATCATCAGAGGCTTTGAAAGGTACAGCAGCCTGGGTTAAAAAATCCTGGTTGCACCATTCATACTGAAGCTGACCCAGGTTGTACATGAGAATAACCCTAGCAGTGACCTGAATAGCGAACCTGGGATGCATGACCTGAGTTGAACCTTGATCTAGGGCCCGGATCGCAGTGGCTTTACCAGTCAATAACCCAGTTACCTGCTCATTGTTAAAGAGGTACAGATGGAGCGGGTCTATTCTGTGCAGGGGATGGTGATGGCGACGCCAGCCGCCATCCCCCGCCACCCGCCATCTGTATCTGCAAAAGGGGACGCGCACGAGATGCGCACACGTCCCCTTCCGACGGCTTCCCCCGGGTCCCCGCCAGCTTGTCGGCAGTCACCCAGGGTCCCCACCTCCTCCCCGCACCCCCCCCCCCCTAACCCTGTCCATCTCCCTGAAGCGGAGACGGACAGGTTCCCGTTGCCCCGCAGCACGGAAACTGAGACGTGCGTGCGCGTGAGACGCACACGCGTCTCAGTCAGATGGAGAGCCGGGTGGATCACAAGCGGTGGATCACAAGCGGTGATTCACCAGCAAGGGGGAGCCCGGCTCCATCTGTACTACTCTGACCTGCATACAGTGCTCACAGTGCCTAGAGTGGGGCAGAGGAGACGTGCTGATTAGAGTATGCTGTGAAGTTCTGAACTCAGTGAGGTGCAGTGAGGTCAATGGCTGGGAAGGCACTGGCTAGTCACAGAACCAGATTTCATACCTACCAACTTTAGTAGAGAAGGCAGAGGGACACATACGGGCACCTCCGGTGCACAGCCAAACGTTTGTGGTCCTGGCTTCATGATCAGGGTCTATGAGGCCATGCTGGAGGGGCATGACCAATGCTGTGTACGCTGCTGGCCATACCCCCAGCCCCTCGGATTGACTGAATAGATTCTGTGGGCATGCCCACAGTGTCTATTTCCTGCTGCTCTGCTCAATAGAGCAGTGGCAGGCAGGGGGGGGGGCTCCCAACTGCCCCCTCCCTCACCATGGGACACTGCCAGCCCCGGGTGGCACAGCGTGGCCTCACAGAACTGGGACGCGGAACCCTCCCAGAAAAAAAACAGACCGGTCCGGCTAAAATCGGGACAGTTGGGAGGTATGTGATTTACACAAACATGTTTTGGATGTATTTTAATGGCATTCATATGATGGGTTGGATGTCAATAGGCTGATACCATATAGTCTACATGGATATGAAAATAAATGTCGACACTTGAAAAGGTCGACGTGTTTATTTTAAAAAAAAAAGCTTTTTGGGAACTTTTCATGCTGCTGACTGCAGCAGTAGTATGGGAAGCATGGGAAAGTGATACAACAATTTGGGGACCATTAGCTGAAATCTACAAACTGACGAAACCCCACTCATTCCGATCTTTTCATCTGTCGACACTTTTCCGTCACTACACCATGGAATGCAATTTCATGACTGACATTACAGCACTAAGTCCAGGGAAAATATATCATGGGTAAGGGGGTACACTTCACATACACCTCAACATTTTAGACTCATCAGGTAGAGCCAATAATGCCATCAATAGCATCATCATCTGCCAATCAAGCGCACTTCACTAGGAAAGTGGCCAGGAGCAAAAAGGTAGGTTTCTCTCAGAGTCCAGAGAAATAATCAAACTTCAGGAGTTTTCAGGACACTCCAGGATAGTAGGCAAATGGACTATATGGACAAAAGTATTTGACCACATCTGTTAAATATTAAAATCAGGTGTCCCAGTCAGACCTGTTACCACAGTCAGACTGCATAGGGCCTCTTTTGTGTCCAGAGCAGCATAAAGTTACCAGGCTAGTCAAATAACAGGTCACTCTAGCCCCTGGTTGTGAAGGGATTAAACTTTTGTGGGTAGGAACCCGCCGGACATTCTCCTGGTGTAACTTTGCAGGAATGTCTGCATTCGTGAAGCTACGCCCCCTTTTGCCATTGGGGAGTATGGCCAGCACTCTTTGAGCTGCTGGACATGCCCTCTGTCCCCCTGTCTCCATGCTTAGACTCTGTGTACATGCGCACAGCATCTTTTCTCTGCTATGCCCCAAAAAGGGGCATGGTCTTGGGGAAATGAGGCATAGCTTTTCAGGAATGTCTGCGATCACGAAACTAAGCCCCGTTTCACTGCTGGGGAGGGGTATGGCCAGCACTCTGAGAGCTGCTGGTCATGACCCCCCCCCTCTGCCTCAGATACTAAAAATTACCAGCTCAAACTGGCATGGAGGTGTACAAAAACATAGATATTGAGGGCGATTCAGATCTGTAGGTTCAGTGTAGTGAGGTGATTCGGACTGCGGGGGCGTGCGTTCAGCGGGGCGGCATTAACCTGCTTGCTAGGCTCCCAAAAAATGCAACCTAATGAGCAGGTCTGAATTACTCCATTTGTATAATAGCACAATAGTAATTGATATTTATATAAAGCGACATGCCTGGTAAATAGACTGAGTGATGCCACTATGTTTATATTAGGTACGTTCTGAACACCTAATTATTTCTATTTATATAAATGTAGTGTCTAGCAACCACTTGACCGAAAGCGCTCATGGAACTCTTGTGTCTGTAATTTGCTTCTTCTGTTGCCTCATCTGCAGGAGCGAGGCAGCTTTTGATTCCCATGTAAAGTGTGAGTAAATGGCATTATGGCTATCTTATTCTGCCTTTCATGAAATAACGCTTTATTTTCTGTAAGGTTGCTAGCAGATAAATTGGGATGTAGTAGGTAAAGTACGGTGTGAACATGAACTTGCTTGAGGCTCCCTGTAGACTGCAGTCATGCTGGGAAGCTGAGATGAAACAGTCAGCAACTCATTCCCACTTCACCTATGCACCAATGTCCTCCTCACCGGGGGTCGGAAACAATACAGCACAGAACATGATTCACTGTCTGACAATCTACCACCAACTCTCCAAGTGAATGGAACACGGCAATCTGTGGTAGTCACACTACTTTACCAACCACTTTTGAAAGTGTAAAGGTCTTTTAAGAAACCAACGGAAATGAGGCTTACAATAAAGTCTTGACCATGGAGGGAGTTATTTTTGTTCGCACACCAGACTTCCTGTTAGCAACAACGTTAAAGGATCAAGCAGTCACTCTACACAAATAGCTTAGAATTAAGGGCTTTACTGCATGGAAAATAAGCAATACCTTATTAACAATCAAGGCTGATTACGCTGCAACCTAGAGAGCCAGGACTTGGGGTTGGTTCACCAAGCTAAGAAAGTTTGTTCACATCGTGACAATATGTCGATAGTCACAAGATTAATTGCAATTGAAGCACACTTGAAAAACGGATCAAGATCAAAAGTTACAGAAAAAGGTTACAGAAACAAAAATATGTATTTTGTGTACCAGAGATGAGAAGAAATCTTTTCACCACCAATGTCCTACAGCAAAGTGGCCCAATGGAAAGTGCATTAAGATAAACAGAAGTGGCACATTTATCACTAAAGGCACAATGTGTAAGCAATTGTATGTAGAGAGTATGGCTGTATTACTGTATCACTTGGTCAATAATCCACAAGCGGTTTGATTCTTGGGTCAATCCCATTTCCGCTGGTGTGTACATTAATTTGGACAAACCACCAACTGTACACAAATGTCCAACAAAAACACATGGTCATTTTTTTTATATATATATATATATATATATATATATATATATATATATATATATATATATATATATATATATATTTATAAAACAAATAACTTATTGTATACAGCAATTAAAGTAGTCATTTTCCGACTCAGATACAGTATGTTCTATTTAAAAATAATAAATATCAATTAATTAGAAATCTCTTACCCCATGTACCCTATTGGCAGCAAAAAAACACCAGACACCTGTGTTTTCTTCTTATGGGGGATGAATTGGGATTAGGTGTATGTAAAAGAAACCCAGAATGAATGAAAGAATAAAGGTGCCCATACACTAGTAAGATCTATCTTCAGATCTGGCTGGTTGGAACAAAAACATGGTTATGGATGAGTGACAGTTTGGCAGTTTTCCAGCATTTCCAAGCAAATGGTCAACTGTCATTTGCTCTCATCCATAACCATGTTTTTGTTCCAACCAGACAGATCTGCAGATAAATTTGCGTATGTATGGCCACCTTAAAACGAAGAAAGTAGAATACATGAAATTAAATAAACGCTATATATAAGTAGAAGAACAAAATTAGAGATCCAATATGCTTTATGGGTTTAATTAATTTTGCGAAAGGAAATCTAAGAGAATAATTGCAAACAAAAATCTCTTTTTTCCCCCCTTTGAATGTCAATAATTTTAAAAAAGATACTTTCGTTTGCATTTCTGTTTTTAATAAAAAGTAAAAACAATGCAACACTGGCATTAGGAAATTAAGAAGAAAAGTTATTGCTATGAAAATAATAAAGCGTGAAAAAAAGTAAAAAGAAAACGTAGAGGTGTAAATTGGCTACAGAATCATGGTATCAAAAGGGTTAATGCAGTCTTTTGTATCATGTATCCAACGTAATTTTCCTCTCCGCCCTTAAAAGACTTTTGCCAAATTCTTGCCTTTTTGTTTATTCAAAAATAAAATGTTACAATAAGCCTTTCATTGCAAACTATGATAAAAAAAGAAAAGAAAATCCAAATCTCAGCTGAAACCAGAGCACGTTCTTTATGCCAACGCTTACATTTTCCATTTGGACGAAGAAATCAGGAATTTGCGCTGGGAATATATTGTCCACATGCAGAGAACTGGGTCAGAAGATAAAATGACTTAGCTTTGTTATGAAGTTTTAAACAATATTCAGCCTAGCTTAGAAGATTCTTCGTGCTATTTTGGTAAATCTGTAACATTTGGTGAGGACCGTGCCAGAAAAATAAGCGCTGGAAATGAAATGTCTAGACAGCACAGGAAATTGTAGTAATCCAAATTAAAGGTCTGAAATTATGGTGCTCTACATTTTTTATGTATACATCAATATGTTCATTTGGTTGAGTATTTAGTTAGTTTAATAAGAGTACAACAATAAACATTTTTTTTTTAAAGATAGATAGGTGATAGAAATAATAATATCAAAATATACCTCGAATCATGTATGTAACCCTTCATAGTATTAAATATTTCTTTAGGAGGCATATCTGTATTGTCTAACCCCAGAAAATGTATGACCACATATCACAGCAATAAGGTATCTTTTTTGGTAGGTTCAGACCTGGCACAGTCACTGTGCATGCACAGGCCACAATAATGGAGAGGGATTCCTCAGATCCATCTCCCAGAATATTCTATAACATATTAATACTTTAGACTTTAATAGCTGTTGGGACAAAGCTCCATAAAAGCATAGGTACAATTCAAAGGGGAGGGGATCTTGGACTGCTTACCCGGATTACACGTATAGTAAGAGATGCTATCATGCTGGGACTTGTAGTTTTACAAATAAAGAAAAATATAGTGCTCATGTACGCTCTACAATAATTAAATTATCCTGTAATTATACGTGTCGATACAGTTTTAAATTTAATAAAATTTTTCTACTAATGTAACACTTGTATGCTCCTATCTTTAGCTTCTTTCTTATTAACTCAATAACAGCTTCTCACAAGTGCACTGCCTTGGGATGACTGACTTTTGTCAGCTTTTTGGGGTTCCGTTCCCCCTGGATTCAAACTTGGAATTAGGGACCCACCAGAGAGGTCACTTAGACCAGCAGTTCCCAATCTTTTTTCTCTCACGTACCCCTTGCTTAGGCTTTTCATGTATGAGTACCCCCTCCTCTCAATTTGAAATATCCACACTACTTGAGTGTCCTCATATTAACCCTTCGAGCATCAACCTCTCTGTGAGAGATGTTCAAAATATCTGCTAAAAATGTCAGCGTCCCTCGCGTTTGTTATATAAATTCAAAGAATAAACGTTGTGAAAAATAAAGATTATGGGCCAGATATAATAGGATGAGAGATTCAGAAAGTGAGAGATTTGCGAATAAATCTCCAGGTTTTTTTTTAAAGCGGCAATCATTTACACTTCTAAATCAAACTGGTGTTGCAGTGTAAATGATTGCCGCTTTAAAAAAACTGGAGATTTCTTACCAAATCTCTCACTTTCTGATTCTCTCATCCTATTAAATCTCTCCCTATATTTCCTATATGAGGTAAACATTACAAGTCATTTTGATGAATAAAATGTACAAGTACCCCATATTGGGAACCGCTGACTTAGACGTTGGTTGGTGGCTAGTATTTCTTGAACTTTCCAGGGGTACAAATAACAAATAAAATCTGTATATCATTAAATCAGATTTCAGTTATATGAGGGATGAAGCAAATAGATCATGGTCTTTAATAACGAAGGTTGAACTTGATGGACGCAAGTCTTTATTCAGCCTTAACTACTATGTACCTATGTAACTATGTATGCTGAACGATGGTAGCACATCACTTGGGAGCTGGAAGAATGGAGCCGTACCAGTAGCAAAATGTAATACAACATCTCACATCAGCTCGTTAACAATTCAAGTAAAAGAAGAGCTTACTCTCCAAAGTTAATTATTGTAGACTGTGGATTAGCACTAGAGTCACCGCTATACAAGAATGTATATTGATGAGACGTATAGCCAAAAACAATTCAAGTGTCTGTACATCTCCTTCCTTTAGCTGTTCTACCTGAAGGACAATCATTAGCTATAATTCATTAGAATAATTGTCTGTGGCCCAGAGACGTGACCCCTTTGTCCGGTTCCTGTCAATACTACACAAGAACAGTATCTAATTAATCAGGAGATGGCCTCTTGATCTAGTTAAAAATCTCGTGAGCATTCAGCACTCGTGCCTTATGAGATTACAGGTGACCTTCTGCTTTGCGTTTAATAATAATTTATACTTGTGTAAACATTTTTAATGACAATTATATGTCCTGCTTAATGATATTTTGTTAGAAATGGTCATGAAAGACATGATTGCACATCATTAATACGGTATTAAGAGCCTACCACTGGGATGATCTGATAAACTCTCAACAAACACATGCGGCTCGAAGTGAGAGGATTCTGGGTAAAACAAGCATAATGTAAGACGGAGCAGCTACAGACTATAGATGGGAGAAGCATAACGTACTGTGATTTACAGGAGCAATTATAGAACAATCAAATCCGCTAAGAATGGATAGAAGCAGGCAGAATTTTGGCTTTACTAGACATTGCTCTATTTTACTCACTTAATATTGAATGTACGGGTTATCTTTTTGCAGTATGTTTTTTCATGTTTCGATATTTAATACTGGCCCAGTGGATACCGTATGGTAGATGGTTAATTAAGTGCTTTTGGTAAAGATGATATATTCTTTGTATTTAATCTCAGGTGCTCCTGCAGGTTACCAGGAGTATTCCTGCGTGTAGCTAATCAATAAATAAAAATAAGTTTTTAAGTGCTCAGTATAAAAATCTGTATATTAAAGATACATGTTATAAACTTCCAAATGGGAAAAAAAACCATATGTTTTTGATGATGATAATAATAATAATAATAATAATAATAATAATAATAATATTCCCAGGAGTGACAAAATAATCATATAAATTAAATGACAATCATAAATAATAAAACATAAAAAAAAAAAAAAATCTCTTTTACTATAAGGGCCAACCCGCTCTTCTGCGGTTAGCAGCTGCTTGAGAAATGTAGTGAACACAAAGTGCGATTCTGATTATCTTTCCGACTAACTTTTTTATTTGATATTTACTATATAGTCCCCCACACAACCACCAGTAGCATATATATCTAATTGCATCCCATCAGGACCGTCTTGTAATCTTGCGGGACTGCCGTGCTATGAAATCCTATCCTTATGTATCCCTCCTATTATCCCAATAGATTGTAAGCTTGCGAGCAGGGCCCTCCAACCTCTATGTCAGTTTGTTTCTACCCTGTTTGTTTAATCACTGTTGTTTCCAATTGTAAAGCGCAACGGAATATGCTGCGCTATATGAGAATCTGTAAATAAATAATTAATAAATATATAGTCAAAAATCAAATAGAAACCTGTATCCAAACCAATCATGACCTGTACCCAGCTGAATGGTCGTTTACAGATCTTAACTGCAGCAGGTAGGATCCGAGAAATGACCAAATAACCCGCTGGGC
Organism: Crinia signifera; assembly: GCF_055691185.1. Taxonomy (NCBI): domain Eukaryota; kingdom Metazoa; phylum Chordata; class Amphibia; order Anura; family Myobatrachidae; genus Crinia; species Crinia signifera. Next base: position 9,664,755 of record NC_139227.1, on the reverse strand, counting down.
CACGCATCGGATCGGAATCAGTCAAGATTGAATCTAAATCGGGTGTTTTGAGGCCAAATCGTTCTGGTGTGTACCCTACATAAGGTATGGGTCAGGTCCCACAGTTATCACTTTTCAAGGCTTCGTACATCTCACCCTTTTGGTGAAATGTAATAGGATGAGAGATTCAGAAAGTGAAAGATTTGGCACGAAATCTCCAGTTTTTTTTAAAAGCGGCAATCATTTACACTGCAAAACTAGTTTGAATTTGCAGTGTAAATGATTGCCGCTTTAAAAAAACTGGAGATTTCTTACCAAATCTCTCACTTTCTGAAACTCTCATCCTATTACATTTCACCCTGTGTCTCAACTTTCCACTTCTTCACAGAGTATTCTTTTCCTTAATGGAATATGAGCAATGGAAAAGAGGACCACTAATGTTTAATAAGTTCTTATCAGTATTAGTTACACATTAATAAGTGATAGCAGAGAAACTTCCAAATGGGGTGAGTAATGTCCCTAATTCTGAATAGTGATGTACTACAGTATACTCATGTTTGTAAAGCTTGCACAAAGAGGTGTGTTTGGGGTTTATTCTGATTCACTCAGAAAGGTACAGTCACTTTCTAAAGGACAAAAAAATATGCACTGCAGGTGGGACAGATGTAACATGTGCAGAGAGAGTTAGAGTTGGGTGATTTATTTTGTTTCTGTGCAGGGAAAATGCTGGTTGTTTTATTTTTTCACTGCAAAATAGATCTCAGTTTGACGTGAACCCCACCCAAATCTAACTCTCTATGTTACATCAGCCCCACCTGCAGTGCACATGGTTTTGTCCATTAGAGTGTGATTGTGCCTTTCTGAGTGAATCAGAATAACCCCCTTTCTGCTCACCACAGACTCACATAACCTAAAAAACCCAACTCATGCTAATAAACAGCATTGGAATCATGTCAAGGTTTCTTTATGTGTTGTGGATCTTCAGAACGAATTTGCATAACCTACTAACATTATAGACCAATAGATCTTTTACATAACAGTCTCATTGGGATCCACAGATCTTCAATAATCAGTCCATGATTGATCATCAAAAGCACCCAGATAAAATGAACACAGTGTTAACAGTAGTAGAGTAATCAGCATTAAATAAATTAATACCCCAAGTAATACTAACAGCAGCTTCCAGTAATAATGGCATTGTTCTTAGTATTAGCCCAATTTACAGTAACAGTCCAGATCAGCTGTGGAGCAATAAAGTATACCTCCACTACCAGGGTAAAGGGATGACCAAGTCCCCAGAAGATTTAACATAGCACCCATGATATTTCAATCCTTGAAATCGTTGTCAAGGCCTAGGCATGTGCCCATAGGTGTTGTAGTAAATCACTTAAAAAGGTAATGGGTCCGCTACATGGGGTGAAAAGACTGGCTCACAAATTGGCCCCCAAGTTTTTTTATTTTCCTGTGGGGACAAATGTGTTATTTGTCCCCACTGAAAACCAAAAATAGTGCACATGCACACATTGTCCCCTACAAAAAATAAAAACTTACATTAAATTCCCCTCAACCCCCCCCCCCCCCCATTCCCGCCTCAAAGACTGACCTGACCTCAAAGAGAGGAGCTCACATTCCTCAGCCATACCAGTCAGACAGCAGCCCTCTGATTTCAGTGTGCAGTGTAAGGGTATGTAGCATGGGGTGTCTGCAGTTATCGCCCTGCCCACCTATTTTCTGTTAGCCGTACTGAGCCCCTTTACTGGCCCCGCACCTATTCCCCCTTTATCCCATAATTTGCAGTAATGAACATTTGAGCTTGTGAGGCGCTCGATCATCCCGGGAATGGCGCGCCAATACGGGTTGCTCAGGCGGGCCGGCGCTACAGATGAACGCGCCACCATCTGTAGTACATTTATACCACAGAGACATATTGCATCAATTTTTCGAGAAAGAAGCAGCCATTTACTATTACTTTTCATTATTTCATTTCCTTTGTTTAAATGGGAAAACCTGTAGCCCCGGCACAAAGCTGTGAGCCGTTGATAAACAGCACGCTCATAAACCAAGGCCAGAGTTTGACACGCACTGTCAGGTGAAAGAGGATAGTGTCAGCCGCTGTGTTATTGATAAGTATATCTGTAGCGTCACTCCTGACAACACATAAACAGGTGAGACAAAACACAGTATATGCTTGTGGCTGGCTTTGAGCACCAAACTCAGCGGGAGGGGGGGGTCTATTAAAGATGGTTTAAAAGAGATTGACAGCAGGAAGTCCCATGGATGGGCTAGTCCATGTAAAAACCACAATCAGTTGGGAGAAATCATACAGCGGGAGCCGGAGGAACAATTTAATTACACGCAGCGTTTTTCAAAGTATAATTTATAATAACTGCTTCACAAAGCCTTCATTCAACATAATTTATGGTGTCTCTTGTACAGAGAGATAAAGTAAATATGGCCCCGTGTTTCTTTGTTTATTAGAATTCAAACTGTAGCATTTTGTAATCTTCTTAAATATAGGTGTTCATCCCCGTACACAGAGAAATAACAATTTACAAGAGGCACTTTGTGAAAAATATATTCTCGATATGTTGAAGTAGAATGTAAATTGTATTGTCGCACTCTGGGGGTAATTCACACCTGATCACTGGGATGTGAGTTTTCGGAGGTAAACGCCACCCCACCGCCTCTTCCTACGCAGTCCTCCTGCCCATGTGTATGGGTGTAGGGATGGCCATCGGCACATCCCCCATCGATGGTTGCCATGGATGGCTTCTAGAGCAGGAACATTCGATGGCTATGAACCATTCTACCTCACACCATCGATGGTTCCTGCCATCGCTTGGACGCTCATGCGCAGAGCAACGGGAAGGGTCGCTTCGGGCAGTCATCAATTCAGTTTAAGTTTCTTTTGAGCATGCGTGCACCACCCGGCAGGGCGGGCCGCCCGCAGTGACGTTTAGTGGTAGCGCTAAGAAAAGTGCAGGTGTGGCTAGAAAAACGGTGGCAGTCTCTGGGAAACCGTTAGCTCCAGGCCGGATACACCTTTTTCCTTTGCACCGCTGAGTAAGTCCAGGCCTACACGGCACCTGCGATGAATTGTGACCAGTTTAAAAATGATTCGATGGTGAGCCTGTTACGATGGGTTTTGGACATTTGTGTATGGCTGCGGTTGGATGCGCGGCCGTACACATCCATACACACACTGCGCACATTGATTCGCAAGATGGGAATTCACTTCTGCAAGGAGATGGCTTAACTGAACGTTGGCCACGCGTATTCGCAGCATTGCATTTGTGTCTGGATCAAACCCTACAGATTTTTCAATTGCATTATTAACAAAGATTCTCATTTATACAGGGAAACTGATCTTTGTTCTATTTCTGTAATTGGCTGTTCCTTTCCCAAATTTACACAACACATAGTATTCAGCAACCTACAGTATTAGACTATTGCTATCATTGTCTCACTTGCCTTAGGATTGAAGGTCTTTTCCAGTGGCTGTTTTTACCTATGAGCTGCAGGGGTGCAGCCCCTCCCCCATGGCTTCACTGTGACTGGCAGTGGTTTCTTATTGGAAGTCCGACCTGCCAGTCACCCAAGGCAGCCCATTGGGTGGCGTTCCCTCCCTCTAGGATGCCTCAAAGGGCAGCTGATGCAGTGGCAGCCCATAAAAATGAGTTCTGTGCATGCGCAGTACAGAGGATGATACTGCGCATACGTTGGACCCAGGACCGTGAATATGCTTCTAAGGACTGCTGCTGATGCAGCCCATATAGGGTGGGGGCCAGTGCATGCGCTGTACTGAGGAAGCTAATGCAGAGGCACCAGCGATGGCGGTGGGGACCAGTTGGTAAACGGCTGTGATGTTCAGCAGCGGTGGCAGCGGAGGGGACGCGGCATTGCAGCAGCCCCCTTTCTCCACAGAGGTAAGAGCCGCCACTGATCATTTCTCATTGGTTTCTGCAGTGTACTGTCCCGGTAGTACAGCAATCTCCAATTGAAGTAAACGTACCTTATTGCATAGATGCCAACAATCGCAATTGGCACCAAATGGGCAATGCTATTGACTTGCAATGCAATACCCAATTCCAGTAGGCATCTCATCTCTTCCAGTAGCCCTACCTCCGTCCCTCTATTATTACCAAAATCCATGCCTGTTTTAGCTTGCTGGCAATTATGCTGAGATAAATCAAGGTGGCAGCTCCTAATTAGTAAGGAGAGTCACAGTATGTCCCTCTTTGCTGGAAATCATAGCATGTAATAACTATTTATTACTTCTGTTTACATGTCTAGATTTTAATTGAAGTTATATTTCTTTCAGTATAAATGTTTGTTTTCCATTATGAGTGTTCTAAATGAATTCAAAAAGATTCAGGTTTTCTTTATACCGATTTTACATTGCTATGCCGGGTCGGAACCGGAATATCGATCCCGGATCCGGCACTTTCACTTTCTATTTTTATCACTTTTCACAGCTTAGTTCATCTCATCATACGGGCCTGATTCAGACACGCTTGCTAAGTAGTGTACTTGCTAAGTAGTGTACTTTTGCTGCTTAACGAGTGGGTAAATGCACCCACCCCCCCACCGCCGCAGGAATGTCTGGGCCTGCATGCAAATGGATGTGCACGCTTACACCGTATGCGGCTGGACGGGCGAAAAGTCATTTGATGGTCTCCAACCATCAAATGATTTTTTTTTTTACCCATTCACAAATAAAAGTCAGCCTAGACTTTTGCTTGACTTGGACATGTGACATCAGCCGTCCACTCTGTGAAGGCTTTAACACGCATGCGTTCTCATGGGGACACCCAGTCACCCGGCATTTTTTTGGGCACGCTCAAGAAACGCTGGGCGTTTCAATGCGACAGTCCCCTGCCTGCCCCCTTTCTGTACGAAGGCCTCAGCGAGTGTGATAATTGCCGAAGGCGTTCACACAGCGGGTCTGCACATGCATATTTTTCCGATACACATGCGCAGACCAGCCCCATCAGTCCCCAGACCAAATTCATAAAGGTGTGTATGAACCTGAATCAGCTCCTAAATCCAGGTCATCTATTTTATACAGGGTGACCCGGGTTTAGCTCTTCTTTTAACCCATGTCATCCCAGTTTAGTAGGTTTGGTGCTTTCACACTTCACCCCGATCCTGGTTGACCAGGCAGCAACCGGGCAGTAACCTGAGTTTTAGAGGTGATGTGAAAGCGGTATAAGTGTTGTCACAGCTTAGTTATTGTAGAGTTAATTTATCGGTTATTCTATTTATGCCAAGACTTCAGATTGATCAAACCTATCATGAAATTTGTTGGGAAATAAAGTTTTGTGACCATTACCAACAGGGAGAAGGCTGGCTGGTGACTTAACGTTTGTTTGCAAATGTGTGTAACTGAGATCTTTGCATTACTATTAACATGTTCTATAAGATTTCTGTCTCTTTCACTGGGACAATATGTGTGTTTGAAGGCTCACCCCTATAAATTGACACCTTGCAGGATATTGCTTGTTGAATATCCTCAGACTACTATCTTTAGCATTAAGAGGTTTATTTTGGAATCCCTGAAAAGTCTCTGGCGAATTAGGTTTGTCACAATGTTTTTCAAAGACTATTACTGAGTATGTATGGCAGCATGACTCAGGATTAAGGTCAGGGGCTGAAAATGAATAAGGGTAGGTGTGGCCACACACCATTACAAATGTGAAAAAATTATGTATGCTGCCCAGGGGGGCGTCAAATTTAGGTGGGAGGGGTGATCAGTGTGTTTTTTCCTCCCTCTGCACATCATACAGGGAAAAAAAGGAGAGAGAAATCTCCCTGGACTCCCCACAGCTCACCACACAGCATACATATCTACTTGTAAGACACAGCAGGGCACTTCAGTTGGCAGGACAGAATGGTCTCTTCATTAGACCCACACCTCATTATAGGGAAACACCCGCAGTCAGAGGCCAGTGCTGGAGAGGTGGAGCAAAATGAAGTGATACTGTAAATGACACCGCCACTTCCCAATGGTTCCTCGGGGAACAGGGCTTGATTAAGGATTCCAGGCAGGGCCAGTGTAAGGTTCCTCGGTACCCTAGGCAAAACATCAACCTACTGCCCCCCCAGAGGCGTAACTCCCAGAAGCAATGGAGTTGTATGTCTCCAGACTAACAGCGCTGAAGGGGCACCTGCATGTACAGCAGCACCTGTGCAGTTCACAGTGGGATCCAAGTGTGACACTGCTCTTCCATTGGAGCTCTGCAGTGCACTTGCAGTTACCTGACTGTATCCCAGGATTCAGACTTGGTGGCTCCCCCAGATCCTGGCACCCTAGGCAGCTGCCTAAAGCTGCCTAGTGGTAGAGCCAGCCCTGGTTCCAGGTGCTCTAGGATAAAACACTTATAATGCTGCTAAACACACGTGTATGGGCTCTCAGGGTCTCGCCAATCATACTGCTCATGTGCATGTAAAGAAGGTTATACAACTGGCGTGTACAGTGTGATCTAATGGAAAACATGGACCATTGGTAGATCTCAAAGACCGGTTTGGGCACCACTGGCCTATAGTATCGATAGTCAAAAGGTCAACATGCAGTAGACCAACACAGAAAAAAGGTTGACATACACTAGGTCCACATAGACAAAATCAAAATGTCAACAAAAGCAAAAAGTCGACATGGAAAAAGTTGACTGGAGGTTTTCAAAATCAAAGACATGCGTTACCTCCCAGAATTGGAAACAAATCTTATACTGTTGCTATAAGTGTCCAACAAAGATGCCATTCATTTTGTATAAAACATAGCCAAAGGCACAATGTGTCAGCAATTGTATTTCCATGATTCTCAGCACTGCGATGATGACAAGTAAGTAACAGTCGCTGAAACTGGTATAGAAGATTTGTCACTATGGATATGACAGTGTGTAAACATCTACAGATTGTGATGGTCACAGAAATTCAAGTGACTAACAGAGAAACCCATATGGGGAAACAAAGTCATTGGCCATTTCACAAAGTCATCAAATAGAGCAACAAAACTGACGTCAATGACTAAAACTGCGTGGATGTTGTGACATTATGATCCGCCTCTGGTGGGTGAGTGTAAATGCAGTCTGACTCTTGTATTTGTTCTGTGTTCAATTTGACCTGTCATATAATTAGGCAATTAGCCCTCTGCCTTGTGTGTCAGGCTGCTCACCTACAGTGACTTTCCTCATCAATGGGGACTTGTCCATTCTAGCTGTTCTGATTGGACATGGTTACCCAGTCTGCCCTAAATTCTGTGCTGATTATACTGCTTGTTTCAAGCTATTGCAGCAGATCATTCTGAGTCCTTCCCTGTATACCCTGATCCTATCTAGCCCTGTGTTCACCTAACTGCATTCTGTTTCCCAAAGTTTGTTTAACCCCTCTTGTGCCTGTGCTGTGTTTGGTCCCATTTTTCCCAGCTGTTACTTGCTCCAGAGGAGCTTCTGTTTGTATCCTGGGATTATTCATGTGTCCTGTTTTAAACTAATACTGCCCCATAGTCTGGTCTCACTGTATGTCCATCCGTGTCACTGTAAGTGTCTATTCCACTTTTGAGGGTTCCATAACCAGTCTGTTTGTCTGCCAGTGTGTTGTCCCTTAGTACTACACTTATATGCTATTAGTGACCAGCCATTTTGGTTCACTATTCTGTACTTACAGTACATCAACATCTATAGTATAGTGTCACTAGTGTGTAACATCTGCAACAGTGGTTCGGTGCCATTGTAGTATATCTTTGTTCACTCTTTGTCCTGTGTGTTTGGTCCTTTTGTTTGTGTCCCAGTCTGACTCGAGTCCTATATTTGTTTTTCCCAGCCTCCTATAGCAGCCTTGTCCCTCTGTAAGACCTGTTGGCACCGGAGTGGGTGTGGACATAATTTGCCCTCACAAACATGGCTGTTATAGGTGAAGCCTCAGCCTACAGGAGGCTTTATGGACTGCTAGGCAAGTGCAACAGTGCCACCTATACCACCTTGGTCCCTAACAGTCATCTGTGATCTATGTATGCTAAAGAGCACCTTTATTCCCAACATGTTTATAGATTACCCACCAACTTTGTATCCGGTAGGGTGGCCAATCCCGGGATTGGTGGGATCCTGGGATTTGGCCCTAAAATTGACGGGATTTCAATCCAGGCATTGGAGTTTATGGGGGTGTTCTGGCAGCTAAACCCCCAAGGTGCATGCTTGGACGTTCTGTAAAAGGATATACTGTAAGTGATTGATGAGTTCTCTGTCCATCTAAAACTATGTGGTATATTTTCTAAGATGGGAGTTCTATTGAAGATGGGAATAGAACACCCATTTTAGTAAATTAACCCCCTATGAGTGTGCAGTACATTATTTCTTAAAATACTACACTTTCAATCAGACAATAAATCATATTTTTCTTATCTACAGTAGGTGTGAGTTTCCTTCCGTGACATTCATTCTATCATGAAAAACTTTAAAAATGAGTCATGTGACACAAGTGACATCACTGCTCATCAAATATAATGATACAGTACAGTATATTGTACAAGAGATATATGACTGCAAGTTTGGCAGATGCAAGTACATGGGGTGGGAACAGTATACAGCAGTGTGCAAAGTGAGTATAAATAACCCGATGTTAAAGGGAAGCTATTGAGAATCTTTGTTATTTGAGCTACTGTCTGGAAGCTGTTCAGCTGTTTTGTAGAGTATAGTAAATGTATCACATATTACATTGTGAGACAGATATAGTGGCAAGAAATAGCATTTTTACCACAATGTACATTCAAGTTATAGAATGCTTTTAAGCCCAATAAACAGTTTTTATCACTAAAAACGTTCACAGATTAACAAAAAGATTTAAAATTGCCTTTACAAACATGGCAATCACCAGAACATGAAGCGTGGCAAAGTAGTGATGAAATGGGATCATTCAGCATCCAGGCGTTTGGGATGCCGGCATTCACTATACCTACACCGGCATCCCAGCTAATGTCAATAGACTGGCATCAATGAGAATTCCAGCCCCAGAAACATGACTGCGAGGTGAGCAACCTGGGCAGGCTAGCATTATGCAAGGGATGGGGGGAGGGGAGGTTAGGGTGTGGCTACGGGAAGGCAAAATAAGGTGAGACACCTAGAAGGGGAGGTTAGAGTTTGACTGCAGGGTTCACAGGATAGGTTTAGGTGGAGGAGTGTGGAGGTTAGGCACTAGTAGAAATAATTAAGGGAAGGGATAGTTGGGGGGTGGGGAAGCAAGGGGAAGAAAAGTTTACTTACCGAACCCCTGTTGAGATTCCCTCTTTAAAAATTCTGGTTGTCAGCATTCTGACCACCGGTCTTCCGTCCCACAGGTCAACAATCTATATCCCACTGATTTTATCTACATACTAACAATCTTTAGAGAAATTGTTATGTCACCGAATGTGTTTCTGTTTAGAATACCAGCAAGAATAGTGCAGAATAAGTAATTTCCTACCAATTTTGATAACTACTTCTAAGGTTCCCAACCAATCTATTTTCTGTCCACTCTTTTCATGCAGTTAGAATGGAGTGCGTCACAAATAAGCCATATTATATAAAAATCCAATACATTACACTCTAGGGAATTTGAGATTACTTTTAAGAGAAAGTCGAGCGATGGGCATAAGACGTTATTGATTTGGTCACTGGCAATTTGCCAGTAATACCAAATACCATACTTCACAATTTTAACTGTTTGTTCTCTAAGGTCATGCAGAGAAAAATGACTCTTACTTATCCATTTTCTCGTACATTATAAAGTTCCATTGAGGTTCTGAGATTACACTGTCAGTAGAGGATGTGGGAACCCTATATAAGATAAATAGACAGGGTCAGTTCTTAGAAAAGTATTTATAGTGGAAGCATATTGTGAAATGCAAAATATACAATATAACCTTCAACATGGATTTGAATAGCAAAGGGGCAGCTGTAGGACAGAGGGGTTTAAATCCCATAGAATATGGCCAATGAAGCTGTATGGTAAAAGTTTCTAGATGTAAGGCAATTTTTAGCCAATTGGGAAATGGGAGTGTGTTATGGGAGGAGTTTCGGGAATTTTCTTTGTGGTTCCATAATGATCCTGCTTATTTTTGGCCTGGTGTTTGAAAGACTTTTAATTTGGGACCTCCATCTTCCAATCCTTGATGCCACTCTTTGGACCTACTGCCCTTCGTGTTTCCTCATTCCGGGTGGGGGAGCTGAGACGCGGTTGTAGAAGTGTGGGGTCTGCATTTTAAGCAACATATCTGTGTTTTACCCGTGGATTTACCATTAGTGGTCCGGTGGAATTTCTTAATAAAGAAACCTTTGGATGAACATAGGGACTGTTCCCTAGGTGAGTGTTTTTCCATATGATTGTGATGCTGATGAAAAGTAAAGATACCTAGATGTGCCCATGTCCTTCTGTCTCTCTTGAATTTCCAGATGAACGATGTAGCGATAAGACACTGAATGATATCATTAATGGATGTCACCCAACCCTCCTCCAAACATGCAGTCATTAATGTAGTCATAATTGCATATTTGACTGCATGTTCAGATGGGGGGGATATTGTGTGGATACCCGCAAGACGATTGGCATGATAATATCATTACCGATATCGTAATTGTGCATATCATTGCCCAAAATTGCACAGTGTGTACCCAGCATTAGAGTATTGATTGCCAGTTTTTTTGGGATGTTTTTAGCTGTTTAGTAATTTGGACGTTAGCTGGAATATATTATATACTTATTTTATGTATGGTTGAATGGTGTTTTTTATTGCGTCAAAAATATAAAACTACACACCAGAAAAAGGAAAACCTTTATCGTACAAAATCATTCTTTAATACAAAAAACAAAACAAATTAATTAAACTCTGCTACTTTTCACAAGAACAGAGGGTGCTGAAATTTCATTGCTTTGATAAGAAATGCACAGTTAATAATAGTTTTACTAAGATTGCACTTACCCATTTGTTTGCACTTAGACTTTTTTAAATCAACATTTATTTTGTATTTTTTTTTTATTTTCTAAAGAATCAGTTTACTAAGATATTAGCTTTGTGAGCTGATCTACAGCTACAGCACAGTTTTACTCCCAGTCAACCAAGCTCCTGCCTTCAGTACATTCTCAGTACTGCTGTTTGTCTCATTTTGCTCTGGTTACACTTCACCTCTGCTTCCCATTCTGAGAGTCAGTCTGATGCCTCCTATTGCTATACATCAATTTATCTCAAACCCAGTCCTCAACCTACGCGTGCATATTTTCCAGATCATCTAGCTGCACGTCTGACCTCAGACTTGGGCCTACTCCTGACGGAAGGGAATGGGGTCGCAAGCAATACTGTACATTGCATGTCAAAGGAACGCATGTGTTGTATCGCATGTGATGTATTGGATGGCTCTACACTGCTGCGAGAAGTAGCAATGTATGACCAACCTCACAAAACCACCATAACTATAACATACATTATCATCAATTTCATAATGTATTATTTGCACGTATTACAGAATGCTTTACACTCCGAGAATATATAGTCATTCACTTCAATCCCTGCACCACAGGAGCTTGCAATCTATGTTCCCTATCACATGTACACATTTACACATTACAGTTTATGTATACCAGAAGCAAATTAACCTACCAGCATAGAAATAATTTACAGAGACCTACTGCGCCCCAGGCTGCAGCTGGGGAACACCTAGGGTTACCAATCCTTACACAACAATACAACAAAATAAGTGTTCCCCACGGCACTGTCCACACCGGTGGTATAAGCCGTTTTTCCTTGGATCCAATCTCTCAGATCCACTCCAAGCACGGTTCCCACAAAGAAAAGATGGTTCAAGTTAATATTAAATATTAAGTTGACCAACACAGGGATGAAAAAGATCGACACTCACCTCATATAAGTTGGTGACAATCCCATAAAGGTTTCTTTGTGTGTGATACCGTGAATAGCTGGGTAACACCTCCACCAGACAATGAATGTATGAATGACACTCAACCAAATAAGGGTCCCTATGTTCCCATAAAGGTATCTTTTTCATTCAGGGTCCTCAATGACCATGCAACTGGTTGGAATTGGGTCCATGACCCCAGCTCTGTTGGACAGCCAATCTAATGATAGTGATTAATGTAGTATAGGGCTTCACACACACTGTACTAGTACATGTAGTAAAGGCAGTCCTAGCATTGTCTCACTCTCATAGTGACTTATTCCAAGATGAAGGCAAAGACGATGGTTTGCACACATCGCTGACGGTTACTAGCAAGCTCCAGCACAGAGTACTTTGCATGTTCAGATCAGTGATCAATGGATGTGATGGCGGTTGCAGTGTCCCCTAAGCCACATTATAATTGACAGGATCTCCCAACAGTGATTTCAAGGCCATGGCAAAATTAATTTCCCGGCCATACTGAGTAACCAAGGAGTTACTCAGATAACCAATTCATTCAGATGGTCCATCTGACATCAGGCCCATAAAATGATTTTAGGTAAAAAGCAAAAATGTTTGTTTTATTGAAAGTAAGCAGTTGGAGGTTTGGTTTCTGTTTGTGTTATGTTTATACCACACTTTTATTTTTCTTATCCCAAAATTGCTGCAAAGAAATGATACTGCTAAGGACAAAACATCAAGGAACATCAATGGACTTCTTAAATGACCTTTAGTGTATGAATTACAACTCTCTGAAATAAATGTTCATAACTAAACAGATAAACAAAGGCTGCTCCTACCTATGTTGACTAGGTGGGCTGCTGCTGCCAATCTGACTGGTCCAATGAAGGAAAGCCCGTTCTACTACCGCTAGCTGAGTTTCAGCACCTGCTTAATGAAGCTGGCATGTGCCAAGACCAGCACATGCGCACAAGTGGAGGGTTGGTTGCAAATGTGTAAACCCCCGTATCTATTGGCTGTATCGGCTGCAGCCCATAGAAGCTGGCTTAGGCTGGCTACAAGGCAGAGTGTGGCTTCCTATAGGATGCCAGGTTTCTGTTGATCACAGACCAGACTGGCAGTCCCATTGGGAGAGAACAACTCCAATGACCACTGCCTATAGAGTCTGTGACTGACAGGTAGGACTCCCAACATGAAGTCATCATTGCCAGCCACCGTGAAACCAGTGTAGCCACGGACTGCACTTTTCTCTTCGGCATTGGCAGATTTTATGGGAAAGGTATAATCCACAAATGATTATAATGTTATATAAAGGGTCATTAGGATGTTCACTTTTTGAATTTTCTACCCATTGGGGAAATTCTATAATTCATTTGAAATGAGACTGAAATGAACTTTTTATTAATTAAAAAAAAAAAAAAATCTTTATGGTTTCTTTTTTAATGCAGATAAACAAAAAAAAAAAAAAAAACATAAAATGCTTTTTTACCAAGCAAGCGCCTATACGATTATGTGACCTATTTGTTGATTGAGGTACTTGTCAACAAATACAGTAATATAATTAGATTACCTAGCTTTGGAGTGCAATTAGCAAGTTTCTATAATTAACTTGATAGGAAACAATGAATCATTTAACTCAACACATTAAAAAAAATAAAAAAAAAAACACCAGAAAGGGAACTTCGGAAAAACAAAACAAAAGGAAAATTGAGACTTTAAAGTGCATAAAACATCATTATGAATTGAAGTTAATAAAAAATGCATTTTTATCAAAAAAAAAAATATATAATTTTCTTGCTCTGTAGAAATATAATTCTTTTGATTTCAGAACACTGCATGAATCCAGAGTCTTATTTCCATTTCATTAATTGCAATAGTCAGAACTATAAAACAGACTTGATGTAAAGTACGAAAAAAATAAAAAAATACAATGCTGTCATTTTGCTACTTATTCGCCTAACTTAATGTACAAACATCGATGTGCTTTATTCAGAATAACATCTTATTGTTATTAAAATATCTTTAAGCTACTGAGAAATTAAAAATAAAATACACAATGCCTAGCGAGGGCTCCACTAATGAAAAGTACAGTGCTGAATGGCTGTGGATGGATATGACACTACAGAATACAAAACAAGGGGGGTGTAGATCCGCACAGACTGTGAATTTGATAATTAATAAATTATTGAGACCAACAATTATAAACTACTTTGGAAAAAAATATTTCTAGTAGTTATGGGGTTGGCGGTGCGCCAGGCGTTTGAGATCAATGTTTATACACTGGGATTTTTTTGTCAGAGAGAGACTGACAAAGAAAGAAAAAAACGCTTTGTGGGCGCACTCCTTTTTTGGTTTACATACAGTAAATGGTGAAGTTTTTTAAAACATAACTTTTATTAAAGACTCTTTGTTAAGATAAGTGGCACATTATGATGGGAAAAAAATATATAATTATATAATTTAGAATGTAGTTTGAACCTTGAATTGTAATTATCAAGGAATATTGAATCACACGTTAATTTGTCATTCATGCACTGATTGGTCAAAGGTATGGTTTACCAGTGATCATAGGCAGATAAATGATTCAGTTCCCGATAAGAATAGTAAAAATCTTGTGCTGGGATTGCACACTAGGTATACCACAAATGATTTACCGAATAGTAAAAAAGCCTCAGAAAAATGATTGGTATATAATATATAGGGACTCTCTCTGACAGTCATATACACAGAAAATAGATTTGAAGTAACGATTCACCTCCCTTGTGTTTATATTGCCACACCTGGTCTTCCCCAAGGGTCTCCCACCTGGGTACTGTCCTGGCCCTCCACTAAAGTGGAGGGCCAGGACAGTACCCAGGTGGGAGACCCTTGGGGAAGACCAGGTGTGGCAATATAAACACAAGGGAGGTGAATCGTTACTTCAAATCTATTTTCTGTGTATATGACTGTCAGAGAGAGTCCCTATATATTATATACCAATCATTTTTCTGAGGCTTTTTTACTATTCGGTAAACCATTTGTGGTATACCTAGTGTGCAATCCCAGCACATGATTTTTACTATTCTTATCGGGAACTGAATCATTTATCTGCCTATGATCACTGGTAAACCATACCTTTGACCAATCAGTGCATGAATGACAAATTAACGTGTGATTCAATATTCCTTGATAATTACAATTCAAGGTTCACACTACATTCTAAATTATATAATTATATATTTTTTTCCCATCATAATGTGCCACTTATCTTAACAAAGAGTCTTTAATAAAAGTTATGTTTTAAAAAACTTCACCATTTACTGTATGTAAACCAAAAAAGGAGTGCGCCCACAAAGCGTTTTTTTCTTTCTTTGTCAGTCTCTCTCTGACAAAAAAATCCCAGTGTATACTACAGAATACAACACATGCAGGTAATATACACAGTGGCTTAACTAAAGGGCCGCAGCCCCCGCGGTGGCGGGGAGGCGCCGGGGGTCTACGAGTGCTGTTGTTTCTTCGCCAGCTCCCCACTGCTTGTGGGTGCAGCGGGGAGCTGGCAGGGGGGTCCGTGCGGCACGGGGGTACCTGTGGTTAGGGACTCGGGTGAGCCTGGAGGTCCCTGCGGCGCTGATTATGAGTTGCCGGGGTCCCTGCAGCGAAGTGGAAATACTGCGCTACCGCCGTGCGGTGGCGCGGGAAGGGCTTCTAACTTTGAAAACACTGGCCGCGGCCGCACACTAATTGGCTGAGATTCAGCCAATCAGCATGCGCCCAGTGTTTTCAGAGTCAGAAGTGCTTCCTGCGCCGCCGCAGTATTTCCACTTCGCTGCAGGGACCCCGGCAACTCATAATCAGCGCCGCAGGGACCTCCAGGCTCTCCCGAGTCCCTGACCACAGGTACCCCTGCGCCGCACGGACCCCCCTGCCAGCTCCCCGGGGGGGGGGGGTCATGTCTTTTAACGTGGGGGGGGGCGACGATATTGTCCCGGCGGGGGGAGCAAAATTTTCTGTTACGCCACTGAATATACAGTATGTATTGTATCAAGGCCTGACAAGTGGCCCAGTGCTCAATACATTAAATACAGTTTCTTTAACACAATAATATTAATTACATTGTGAAATCTGACAAACCCCCAAGCATAGCTCTGAGCATTATATACTAATTAGGGAAATAGGTCTGTATGAATCCGGGTAGTCTGGGTTATCAGTAGCGGCTCTTACCGTTTTGGAGGAGGGGGGCTGCCGCAATGTGTCCCCCCCCCCACCTCCACCACCTGCACAGGACCAGCACATGAGCAGTAACTTCATACATACTGTGCATGCGTTGGCCCAATACTCCATTGGCTGCCTTTGCAGCAACCCCCTGAGGCTTTATCAGGTTCCCGGTTGCAAATAATAGCCTCAGACATAGAATAAAGCAAGCTGTTACGGTAAAACAAAATCATGAAATAAATGTAAAAGTTTGTGAGGAAACTAATGTAAATGAGACTTGTATAGTTTCACTGGGATGCCGCCCACGCCTGGAGCCTTACCTCCAGGAAAAGCCTGAATCGCTGCCTCAATTTCAGCAATGGTGATAGGGGCATCTAAAGAGGACCTATCTTCACTAGATAATAAAGGTAAGTTAATACTCTCAAGGTATCTAGCCTGTGAGCAAACAAGTCATAATTTATAAAGATCTTGAAAAAAGTGAAGGAAGACCTCAGCTATTTCCACAGTGAAGGCCACCAATACTCCAGTGGAAGTGTATAACTGAGCAATTGTGTTTGTAGGGCGGTCTGAGTGAACTAAGTGAGCTAGGAGACTGCCAGTTCTATCTGCATTCATGTAATGGCGATGGGAGTGGAACAGAAGGCTATGAGCATTACGCTCCTCTAAATGTGATACCCATGCAGTCTGTGCACAGTCCCACACAGTCTAGAACCCTCTAGGACCTCCCTCAGGTACCCGATTTCCCGACACTTTGCCTCCAATTCTGTACTCACGGCTCTAGAGGATAATTTAAGGGAAGCTATTTTAGAAATTAAAGTACCCCTCATATAAACCATGAATGAGTCCCACACAATTGGAGCAGGGGCCGTACCCATATTGATATTAAAATATCACTCCCAAAGGGTAAGAAGACCTGAAGACTCCCCAAACTTAAAGCCATGAAGGATTCAATTTCCAGAAGGATTGTCCCCTCCATATCTAATGACAACATAAGAGATAAGTAATAGAGAGGGCGAATCCAAGGCAAGATCAATTTGTGAAAAGGAGTTATGAGTCTTAGAAAAACAGGAGAATTGGGTAGCAACAGGATTTTTAATATGCCAAGCATCCCGTAAGCCCAGTGTGTGATGTTAAATTTGAGGGGCAATAATCCAGGGGGACTGAACCAGGGACCCTCCACTTATCCAAACCATGGTTCATTAACTTGCCCAAGACATATAATGGGTGTGCTAAATGACCGGAAGATAAAGGAGGCTGCATGCTTTAAAATGTCATAGTTGAAGGGAGATGGAACATAGACTGCCAATATAAAAAAGGGTTGGGAGTAAAGTGTACAATTCAGGAAGACATATCTACCTAAAGTGTCTGTTTTAATGGACTGCAATACAAATTTCACAGACTTTTTAAAAAGTATTGAGAATCCTCTAGACTGCGAAGTATGAGAGGCATTGTAAGTAGAGATGAGCGGTCTCGATTCCTTGGAATCCAAACCACACAGAATATAGCCGTCCGGACGGCCCACGAGAGCGGCCAAATGCGTGAATCTGGTGGCGGATTCTCGCGAGACGCCTAGTCTATAAAAGCTCAGCGTTCCGAGAATTTGGCGCCATTTGCACACAGCCCTGCTCTGTCCCAGGGCGACGTAGTCCAGGTAAGGGTCTTTGCAAAAAAACAAACCGACACGCGAAACCAGACGAACAGCAGAGAGCCGCACGGTGTTTGTGTACATCGTGCGGCTCCGCCTCCCGAATGCCGCTATTGGCCGCCTTGCGGCCTAGCGGCCAATCAGGAGCCGCTAGGCCGCAAGGCAGCCAATAGCGACATTCGGGAGGCGGAGCCGCACGATGTACACAAACACAGTGCGGCTCATCTGTCCCGTCTGGTTTCGTGTGTCGTTTTTTTTTTTTTTTTTTTTACCTTGACTACGTCGCCCTGGGACAGGTGAGTATAGTTTCCTTCCACAGCTTCCTCTATGGACAGCGATGTCGACATGGAGCAGAACGCCGACACAGGACTGCAGGACATCAGGACCAGGGCTACCTACGGGATGAAGATAGGTAAGTATTAGTATGTAAGGGCTTTGTATGTATTAACGTTTTATTTTAAGTGTGTGTCAGTGTGTTTTATTTTACTATTTTTAATACTGTGGAACTACAAGACCCAGCGGGCCCTTTAATGCCCCGCAGGCTGGGGCTTGTGGTTCTCCAAGTCCCAGCTTGCGGGGGAGGCTTGCTGGGACTCATAGTTCCCCAGTATTAGACAATAGATTATTCTTTTTTTTTACACCACTATCAGCTCGATGCCCACCGCCCAGGGGCATCGAGGACAGCACCAGGCTTCAGCCTGGTCAGGTAAGTCCTGGAGGGGGGGGGACCCCTTTATTGGGGGATCCCCATTCCCCCAGGGCCCCTGGCCAGGCTGACTGGTCGGTAGGATTAATGTTTTGGCCACGGGACCTTATATCATAAGTGTCCCCCGGCTGTGACATTACCCTGCTGGCTGGTTTGGCCTGGGGCTGGTTCTTAAAATACAGGGGACCCCTAGTAATTTTGTCCCCCGTATTTTGGGAACCAGCCCCAGACCTGGAGCCTGGGGCTGGTTGTTAAAAATTGGGGAACCCCTATTTGTCGGGTTCCCTGATTCTTAATTACCGGCCCCGGCTCTTTCAGCCTGGTGCTGGTTACAGCTGTGGGGGGGACCCCACGCCGTTTTTTTTATTTATTTATTTATTTTTTCTATTTTTTTTACACCTTGCAGCCTGCACGGATCTGACTGATCCGTGCAGACTGCCTGTACGAATTCGTATTAGCGGATGCTAATACGAATTCCTACGACATCGTATATGACTGCTTTGTACATTCCCCTCCGGAACACGACTTTGCATACGACTGAAACAGTCGTATGCAGTCGTAGGGGAAATACCAATACGAAAACTAGGTTTTTCATATTGGTAAATTTCCCCCAATATGTCAAAACTGGTTGCATAATAATCTAGAAAAGAGAAAATAAAGACATAAAAAACAGGAACAAAATGATTCCTGTAAACCACTCCCGGTATACCTCCCCCAACTGCGGCATACTTAAAACCCTAAACTAGAAAGCCTATAAGTGTATGAAAAAAATTAGAGAGACACAAGCCCTACGAGAACATACAAATAATAGCTACCAATGCAAGGGAACTCCCGGACATAGACTAATAACATTATTATAGCATAAGCAACAATAGTTTAGTAGTAACTAACAGGAGAGTTAGAAAAATACCCCATGAAATATATCTGAAATTCTAGTTATTATAGAACATATGAGACTATGGGGTTTATTCTAGTTCATTCTTTCTGACAAAATCCTTCTTAGATGGACAAAACCATGTGCACTGCAGGGGGGCAGATGTAACATGTGCAGAGATAATTAGATTTGGGTGAGTTATTTTGTTTCTGTGCAGGGAAAATACTGACTGCATGATTTTGCACTTCAATATAGATCTCACTTTAAAGAAAAAACCCACCCAAATCTAATTCTCTCTGCACAAGTTACATCTGCCCCACCCGCAGTGCACATGGTTTTGTCCATCTAAGAAGGATTTTGTCAGAAAGAATGGACTAGAATAACCCCCATGTTCACTAATCAGAACATTACTGAAAAAGAAAACCTGAATTAGTGCTTAGTGGAGAGACTGTATAGCGTCCAGGAGACTTAAACTCACAGTCACCACATGCGTATCATGAAGGATCAGGTCAGAGCCAACTGTCTAGCACCAGGTGCGAACCGGTCCAGCCAAGCCGCCGCCTCTCAAGGATGGTTGAAATTTTTTTATTTTCCATTCACCACTACCCGCTGCCTAGTCAAATCACGTAGCCTAGGTTTCATGGGAACAAACGAGCCCCTTAATTTTTGTACTTCCGTAGCAAAGTCAGGGAAAGCAGATATAGTCATGCCATTTCTGAGCATGGGGCCCTTGGTGCGGCCGGGCCGAAGGACCGTTTCCCTGTCTTTGTAGAGTAGGAATTTAGCAATGAATGTTCGAGGAGGGGCTCCAGGAGGAAATTAATGAGTGGGAATCCGTGAGCCCTATCAACTGCGAACTGAGGAGTAAAGGAATTGTTCCCATATAGTTCAAGGAGCCAGTTTTCCAGGTGTTGAGCCCTCCTCCTCCAACAAACCTTATGTTATTTCTTTACAGGCGACCCTCCATATCCATAAGCTTACTCTGTATGCTCGTGACTTGTAACAACAAAGTAGAAACCGTGATTTTCATAGGATCAACAGAATCCTCCACCATAAATACAGGGGTTTCCATTTCTCCCACCCTTTCATAAATACATTGAAAATCTTGTCTAATCAAAGACAGGTCGCATTGGTCTTTTTCAATTTTTATCAGATAACCTCTTTTTGCTGTTAGCGATAGTGTCGAAAACTTGCTGAAAGGATGCAGGTGAAGTGCCATCAGCAGGGTATTTTGGGTAACCAGGGTTGCGGGTTACCAGGGCTAGGTGGATTATCTGTGGATTATCCACAGAGGTAGTTGGGCCCCGTGTTGTAGATTTTCTGGCATATTTTGCAAGATTGGCTGCAGCATTGTTGTGGTGATGGTGTTTCACCATGTTCAAAATGTATAGGCTACAAAAACAATACTTGAAAGTATAGGTCCAACATAGCTGCTGGAGCGCTATCAACCCAGGTGCCGACAGAAGACTAATGTTCAAGGACTCTGCTCCATCATCTCCATAGCTAGGCTCCTACACCCAAACTTTCATCTTTAAGCTTTGAAACTCAGTTCCATTGTAACTAAATCACTATTGACCTCATAGTGCACTGTACTGTAGAAAGATGCAAACTGCCTGATCAAAAAGTGGTAATGAATTGACATTGTTGCGGAAGAGATGCTTGCAAAGCCATTCGCTCAGTGAGCTTAGTCCAGCATATTCTCAGCACCTCTTCCCTCCAACCCCAGCATTGCTTGCTTCGATCCCCACAGTCTAAGGCTGGCCATACACTAAGATGACTTAAAATATCTAGTGTTTAATAATACCAATATGTTTTCTTGAGTGTATGGTCTTTAAGTCAATTAGAAGTAATGGCTTTAAGTTGCTTCCATTCTTCTGGTTTTTCCCAGCCCAAACATCTGATTGTCCTGTAGACATAGAGGTGCATAGAGGTGTTTGGGAAAATATGTGATGTTCCCATATGGTAATTAAAGACTTAACCTGATTATCGCTATGATTATGTATTATTGGTAATAGCATTTACAGGGGCCAAGTCAGTTAAGCAGAATATGCCCCTTAACATCACTTGGCTGCACACATATCCACCATACAGTATACCGTACAGTGCCCCCAAAACTGTCTGCACAACTCTCTGGGGTGAGAGGAAAAGCCTAGTTAAGGAGCCATGTCATTTAATTGATGCACCCCTACAAAGTTTAGGCAAAGCTAAGAATAACTCCTGTAAGTCTGTGCCTTTCTATACAGAGGTGCGCTGTAACTTATTTAATGTAGCTCTGCTGAAATGGAGTTAACAAAATGCAATGTTATGTATTTGGGTCATAAATCTCTTGAATTAGTGCAGTACAGAACATACAGTGTCTTCGTGATTGGCAGAACTAATGGCATGCTGCCAGCTCAGTTGTATAGCATGTATGTGTATATTATATGACAAAATGCGCCCTTAGGAATACCTCGCACAAGGACAACATGAGAAAATATGACTTTATTGCACCCAAAAGACATAAACCATTCCACAACATAATCAATGCTGCGCTCTATATTATTACGGTATATACTTACAAGTTACAATGTTTCTGTTACCTATAACAGAAGCGGAACTACCATTAGTGCAGCAGGTCCCATTGGGACTAAGGGGCCCACTGCTACCACCCAATGCTGTGTGGCATATTGTGAACTTGGGGTGGAACTGAAGAGGGGGCCCAAATTATATTTTTGCACGTGGGCCAACCACTCACAAGTATAATACATTTTTGTTCAGGTCATCTTCTGTCTGCTCCGGCCACCTTTCCTGGTAGGTCACTTTTATTACAGACGGTATCGTCTGGTAACATTGATACAGGCAGAATATTATGAAGGGTAGATGACGATTAATTGAAAGTGAAGTAAGTTAAATCTGAATCTTTGGATTTGTCGTTGAGTTGGTAAAATTTAAAGGATTAAATACGTTTAGGTTTGATAACGTTTGTTTTAGTTGTACAGGTAGTAAGGTCTGTAATTGGTGGGTGTTGGTGGTTAGAGTCTTAAGCTGGTCATACACTAGTCCAATTTTGCCACTTTTTACCAGATTGTGGACCAGATGCACTAAGCTTCAAAAGTGATAAAATGGAGAGTGATAAACAGCCAGCCAATCAGCTTCTACCTGCCATGTCACAGACTGTGTTTGAAAAATGTAATGCTGGAGCTGATTGGTTGGTTGTTTTTCACTCTCCATTTTTTCACTGTTGAAGCTTAGTGCATCTGGCCCTCTGACTGAATGGGCCAAGAAATTGGGTGAAAAGAAGCCAAATCGGAAGTGTTTGAGTTCCCATTTGATCCGATGGGCAGTCTCGTGCACATCAGATGGGAGTCGTAGGTCGGACCTCTGTTTTTCTTCCCGTCCAGGGAGAAGAAGGAGAGTCCAGGGATGTGACGGAACCCCCCCCCCCCACCCCGCACACCACATCACAGGAATCACTGGTGCCCTCTGTCATCGCACTGCAATGCTAATCACATATGTTAGTACATATGCGATAGCATCAATGTGGTGGTGAGGTGAGAAGTGGCGATGTATTTTAATACATTAATGCCCATTAGGCAGATCTCGACACCTATCCTTTTTTTAAAAAATTCAAATGGGTAGAAGAAAAGGAAACTGTGTCAGAACGTAAAATTCCATTTCTATTTGCTATTCCCTAAATTTACCTGCTAATAAAGATGTAAATTCATTGCAGTGTTCAGTGGAGTGAAAATAATCCAAAGGTAGAAGCGTCATAGAAGGTTATTGTAATTTGTAAATGTTGCTTTTGAACAGGAGTCAGTAATATCTACTTTGGAAGCATTAGAGGAGGTGATACAAATTGTCTATTTCATACTCTCTGTCCAATCTGCTAAAAGCTTTATGGAAATATAGTTATTAGGCAGTTCATATGGTTTTCCTGCTGGAAGTAGAAATGTCATTTAGCTAACGAAATAGCAATACGTCAACAGCTTCTCAGAGTTACTGTAGTAAGACCGGTGCATTCAATGACCTTCAGTTCTGTCTGCTAGATTATAGCGATAAAGGTGCCATTCTCAGCATAACCAGTGGGGGGTTATATTGTGCTGACCAGCAAGTTATACAATCTCCGAAAGATGTCCTGAAATTCTGACATTCAAATATATATTTTTTTATTTTGCAAAACACTTTTTTTTATATCACCTTAATGATCCCATATTTTGTTTGAATTTTTCAGCAAGTTGTTATAATAAATTGTATGTTATGTGATTTATTTGGAGGGAACGTAGGATAGAAGTTTCTCAATCATCGATGCTTATTTATTTATTTATTTATTTATTAACAGTTTCTTATATAGCGCACACAGATTCCGCAGCGCTTTACAGAGCATAGTTATAATCAAAAACACATAACAAATTACATTACAAGACAGTTTAGGACAAATACATGGTTAATATGGATAGGTGCACCAGGGGACAGGACACTGAAGCAATTATCAGGGTGGCAAAGGTTTATATATTCTAAGAAAGGCACATAAGGAGAGAGGGCCCTGCTCGTGAGAGCTTACATTCTAAAGGGGAGGGTTAGACAGACTGGGGTGACACAGAAGGCGAAGAAGTGAGCTTAGACAGGTTAGGTTGAGAGATTGTCAGGTTTTATGCAGGAGGGTGGGAAGAGGTCAGCTTAGTCTTTAATATTTTAAGTCTAAAAAAGTGCTGGGTCATCCAAGAGTAGACAGCAGAGAAACAGTTGGAGATATGAGTGAGGATAGAGGGAGAGAGATCAGGAAAGGATCGGTAGATTTTAGTATTATCAGCATAGAGGTGGTAGTGGAAGTTAAGTGAGCAAATAAGCTCACCCAGGGAGGACATGTAGAGATAGAGAAGAAGAGGGCCAAGAATAAAATGTTGGGGGACACCTATTATCAATGGAAGAGCAGGAGAGCTAAAGTCATTAGAGGTACAGCTGTGCATTTTTAAAACAGACAGTGCATATGCAAGCAGAAAGAGTAATATTCAAAGTTTTAGCAGTTAAGAGTTGCACTTGTGTTGATTGTAGTTTCCTGCAGTTTCTGTCCAGTTTAAGTCCAGGCTAAGTCTAGGCGACAGTGTGCGGTTGTATATTCCTACTGTATATGCTTATATCGCTATGGCAAGAGGATCTTTTCATATCTTTATTTATGGTAGTGGTTCCCAAACGGGATGCAGTGATTTGGTCTACAGCATTATGGTAGACAGTCATTAGGTCGACAACATTAGGTCGACATGGTAAAAGGTCGAAATGGGTCTAGGTCGATATAGTAAAAGGTTGACATGGTTCTAGGTCTACAGGTCATTAGTTCGACAGGTCGTTAGTTCGACAGGTCATTAGTTTGACAGTGTCTAGGTCGACAGTGAAAAGGTCGACATGGAGTTTTTCAATGTTCTTTTTTTGAGCCGACATGTGCCGACAGGCGGTATTTCATGCCCTACCATCCACTAGGGCGTGGTGGGAGAATAAAATAGTGTGCCAAGCGCAGCGAGGCACCGTGCCCGATGCATTGCGGGTGCAGCGGTGCACTTTAAACTATGTCCTTGTCGACTGTGTTGGCATTCAGGTAAAAAAAAAAGAGTGAAAAACCCCATGTTGATCTTTTCACTGTCGACCTAGACATTGTCGAACTAATGACCTGTCAAATAATGACCTTTCGACCTAGAACCATGTTGACTTTTTCCCATGTTGACCTAGACCTATGTCGACCTTTCCCGTGTCGACCTAATGGTGTTAACCTAATGACTGTCGACCATCATGCTGTAGACCAAATGATCCCAACCCTCCCAAACTCAGTCATCAGGGCAACAGCCCAGAGAAGGGTACAAAAATATAACTAATATTGTACTTTACAGGAGGGACTACATTTGCCAGCAAACCTCACCCTCCACCCCTCTTACATGCCTGTAATAGCATGCAAGGCATTCAAGGAGTCTTGCACACTCACACCAGAGCCGGCCTTAGGCATAGGCAAACTAGGCAATTGCCTAGGGCATTTGGAATGCCTAGGGGCATCAGCAGCTTCTGCTGATTAAAATGATATGCAGCATGCCTATATTCTGTGTGTGACTGAGGCTGAATCTGCATATGAAATAGTGTATTCATGGAAATCCCTGTAACATAGCATTCCGTATGCAGGTACAGCCAGAGTCGCACACAGAATATAGGCATGCCGCATATCATTTTAATAATTGGAAGCTCCTTGTGTGTGCTGGTCATAACAATGCAAATAAGATGAATTTTCAACAAAAAAGGCACCCAACGTTAGCAGAACTGGCAGGAGCTGCATGGCCTATTGAGGCAAGATGTATGAGGAAACATCTGTATCCAAGCAGAGGCAGAGGTCACAGTGTTAGCGGCTGTGCCAGTGCTATCTGCGGGTGGGTTGCTTGTGCAATAGTTTTCGGCATATGTGTAAGGGGCATTATGTGTGTCATGTATAAATGCATTAATAATGTGCGACATATGTGTAACAGGCATTATGTGTGTCATGTGTATCAGTGCATTAATAATGTGCAACATATGTGTAATGGGCATTTTGTGTGTCATGTGTATAAGGGCATTAATAATGTGCACCATATGTGTAAGGGGCATTATGTGTGTCATTATGTGTATTAAGGGCATTAATAAAGGTTGGCATAATGTGTAAGGGGCATTATGGTTATAAGGACATTAATAATGTGTGTCATGTGTAAGGGGCATTACTGTGTGGTATTATCAGGGGTACAGAGAGAAAGGGGTAGGGGTACAAATTACCCAGGCCAAAGTCTCCCCTTAAGTGACAGCAGCAGCTGCAGCTCTTCTCCTCTGTCCAGCACACACTGCTTTGTGCTGGGTTGCAGTGTGGCCATGGAGGTGCTTAAAATACAATATTTTCTCAGGATTTTTTTCTAAGGGTATAATGTGAATAATGTGAGGAGTAATGTACATAAGGTAAAGTGGTACTACTGTGTGATGTAACATGAATAAGGGACACCATCGCAAGATATAATGTGAATAAAGTTACACTACTACTACTGTGTGGCATAATTTGAATTGGGGGTACTATTGTGTGGCCATGCCCCTTCCAAGCAAGAACACACCCCTGTTTGGGCTGAGCACCAAATGTGTGCACTGTTTCTATTTAAAATATTGCGGGTAGGAGCACCAAAATGATGACTGCTATGATGAGGGTTGATGGTGCTGGGAAAGGGGAGCAGGGTCAGAGGCGGAACTAGTCGCGGTGCTAGGGGGCACCAGCCAAAACCTTGCCTAGGGCGTCATTTAGGCTAGGGCCGGCTCTGACTCACACTCACACATACTTACCTATATAGGCACCGATTCCGTGGGTGCTCCCGGGCCTGAGCACCCACAGTAGATGTCAAGCACTCACCAGGCCTGTCAGCACGTCAGACTGCAGATAAGTGTACAGCACAGGGCCAGAGAGAGCGCAATGGGCAGAAGGGAGCACGTGCTGACGTCAAACCACGCAGAAGTACAGAGTGTGGCCGGAGATATATCACAATATACAGTATGTGTTCACTATATCGGTAGCCTTGCTGGTGTAGGATTGTGCATTTGGTCTGTGATGTACATAGTAGTCATGTGAGCATTAATACTAAGGGCCAGATGTATCAAACTTCAAAAAGTGATAAAATGGAGAGTGATAAACAGCCAACCAACCAGCTCCTAACTGCCATGTTACAGGCTAAGTCTGAAAAACGACAGGAAGGAGCTGATTGGCTGGTTGTTTATCACTGTACACTTTATCACTATCTGAAGCTTGATACATCTGGCCCTAAATCATTTTGGTGGCATTGATTACTTTAAATGCATTTCATGGTGTGTATCATTATATTGTGCCATAGGCCAGTATTCAATGCTCCCAATTCTCCGGTTTTTTTTCGGCGAATCGGGCTGTTTTCACTCCTTGAGGTGAATCTGTTTCACTGAAAATGTGATTCACCCTAAAGCGATCAGTGAATGTCGGGCAGTTCTCCATTTCATGCTTGCTGCAAGTCGCTGGAGTATTTCAATGGGGTTTTCACTGGGATTCGCCGAGAGTGGATTCAATGCTTGGATTGGCAAATTGCTTTCTCTATGATTTTTGCCATGATTCACCGTTTTGCATTTGACATCTGTTTTAGGTGAACAGGAAAGTGATCTTTTGAAATAAAGGGTTTTGGTGGGGAAGTTTGGTGTCAAAAAATCTATTTTTTTTTCTAAGAAGGGGCATGCTATTTGTAATCATGTGCTTAAAGCACATTAATATATATTTAATTTAATTTTCATTTTTTTTTTACATTTTTTTATACACTTTGGCCAGCAGGGGGCCGGGAGCAGAGAGCAGCTCATTAATATTCATTTATTCACTGCATTCTGGTCCCGATCATTACATATGCACGATCTGGACCAGGGAGTGCAGAGCTGATGATCCCAGCCCCCTGCCAGCTCTGGGAGGGGGCTCTGCCAGTGTCCTGGCAGCCCTCCTCAGTGTCAGGCGCAGGCAGGGAGACTTCCATCTTCCTGCCTGCCGCCTTCCCCCAGCTCCCTGTGGCATTCACAGGGAGCTGGGTTAAAATTTGCCGCCAAGGGGCTCGCTGCCCCTGACTAGTTGAATAGGGTGATACGGAGGACTGGCAGCGAATGCTCCAGCCCTCCGACACCCTGCGAATGTGCAACGAATCCTAAACAGGATTCGCTGCACATTTCATAAATGTGCATTGAATACTGCACATAATGTGAAAAAAGGGGGGACTCTGCTGCTGTAATGTGTAAAAAGTGACTCTGTTGCCGTAATTTGAATATTGGAGACAACTGTGCTGCGTAATATAATTTGGAATTATTTTGTGGCCACACCCCTTACCCATGAAGCCACTCCCCTATATTTTTGGTAGGAGCACCCACCAGCAAAAACATAAATCGGCATCTATGCTTACCTACTGTACACTCCTTCCATGTAGCCATTCACATCCTCTTGTCCATGTAGACATTCAATAGCTTTAAAAAAAATATCCATAATCACCTATCCGGAGTGTACAGTATGTCACATCCACTTTGATACACAAATCAATACAGACTGAGTAAGTGTATGTGTACTGTCAGCCAATCAGAAAGTGCTTCCACTGTCATTCAAACTTCCCACATAGACTTCAATGGTGGGAAAGTCTATGGTGGGAACTGCTACACTGTATTCTATTATGGGAACCACACGATTAACTATTGTGGTTAGTGATGGAAACATGGTTAATAGAGGTAACAAAAGTCTCTGTTTTCTGTCTGGTGGTCAGGGGCGTAACTATAGCACCGCAGCCCCCGCCACCGCGGGGGGACGCTGTGCATGTGGGGGCGCCGGGGGCTGCGGTGCTATAGTTAAACCCCCCCTCAATCCCCCACAGACTTACCTATCGCGCTGGTCTTGGCGGCTCCGTTCTTCTGCTGAGGACCACCACAAAATGGCCGCCCCCATATAGCACACAGTTCTCTGAAACTGTCTGCTGTATGGGGGCGGCCATTTTCTGGTGGTCCTCAGCAGAAGAACGGAGCCGCCGGGACCAGCGCGATAGGTAAGGCTGTGGGGGATTGAGGGGGGGTTTGCATGGGCGGCGGGGCGGCGGGGTAGGGGTGCTCGGCGGGGCGGCGGGGTAGGGGTGCTCGGCGGGGCGGCGACAGGGGGGGGGGCGCCCCCCCTAACGGCGGGGGGGTGGGGGGGCGCCCAAAACGTAGCTACGCCACTGCTGGTGGTAAATGGTGGGTGCAGGGTCGGCACCACAGAATTCTCCTAGACTCTGGGGCCAACTGTACTGCATCCCTGCATCCTTTGTTCTTACCACCCAACTGTACTGATTACAGCCAGACATTCCTGATACTGTAATTGTATTATGTCCTTGGTGGGGCAGCAGGACAGTGTCGGGTGGGGCTGCGGGACATTGTCCAATTAGCGGAACGTGCACTGGGTAGACATTTTTGGAGATCTGCTCATGGGTCTGAAGCAGGCCATATAGCTTAATCAGTACAATTCTGGAAATATAAGGGCATATGCAACAGTGCCCACATTGGCCGCGTTGCGGCATGCCGGCCGAACGCAATTTTTTTTTTAAAGTGCCAATCATTTACTTTATATAAAATTCAGAATTTGGCATGGGATCTATTCAATGATCAACGGCTGCTTTAAGAGCAGATCATCGATGATCACATGGTCTCCCAACCTGCCCCCACTCTTGCGGGACAATGCAGCCTGCAGGTAGGAAAGCTGAAAAGTGTCCAATTAGCGGGGCTGTCCCATTGTGTAATTGGGACAGTTGGGAGGTATGCAACGGCAAATATAAAATTCAGTGTGTAATCCGACCTCTTGCAGTGGCAGATTGCATCTTCATATTGTTTTGTTTATCACAGCCATTAAGTCAGCCTATGATGTACCTTCAAACAATGGCCTTTGCATTCATCACAAAGAGGATATCATTTCAGAATCCAAACCTGTAAGAGACAATTCTAGAACAGATGCATTAAGATCAGTATTTTTGCCATTTGTTGTTGCAAGCTGAAGTTGCGCTGTGATATGCCCCATTGATCTGTTTGCTTGATGCTTGATGTTAAGATACACAAGGCAGTTATACAAGGCTGTTTGCTAGAAATGCCTATTCTGAAATGTGATTTATGAAATCTGAGCACTAACTAAATGGATCTACAGGCTGTCTCTGTACAATGATGTTTTTTCTTCTTTCTATTTCACCCCCAGAAAATCTGTCCTTTACCACTCAACACTGAAGACATTTGTCTGGCCGTGAAAATCGACTCTGACAGGGAAGGTCATTGTAACCAATTGTAAGTCTCGGAATACAAATGTGCCTTTTAACTGTTGGCATCGCAAACACTGACCGTGTCCCCGTCATTGATAAATCCTTGAGAAGGCTCTAATGTATCTTCATTTTAGAAAACAACAGCCTTCAAGGTTGCTGTAGGAATGTAGACCGTCTGAACATCGAAAGAATCTTTCACCAAAAAAAAAAAACACAAAAAAAAAACCTGTCATTCTGCTGCAGATTAGAAGATAATAACACTTCTATTAGAATCTGTAAGCTATGCTGTATTGATCCCATCAGGGAGCCCACTGCAGGTCTGATATGAACAGAACAGTTTTAGAATTAATCACAGGGGGTTTTCGCTCGGATCACAGGGTGTCCCCATTCACATTGCATCATTTGCAATATTTATGGCCTCTATTGCTCGTCATTATTAAGTGTAAGTGTGTCGTGCAGTACCTGGTCCTGCTGGGTTAAAACACAAGCTCATCCTTCAAAAGTAAATCTTATCTAAACTATGCACACAAAACCAATTACATTTTAATTTACATTTTAATTTCACATTCCACATTCCTCCGTAACACACAACGGCCTCCGCCGGCCTGTCTTTCTCTTGGATTAACTAGTGTCGACAGGCGAGTTACGGGTTTTTTCTTTTTAGCCCAAGTTGCCGCTAGACTGCAGGAGCATATTGATGAGTATACGGTAGAAGGGAGCATGGCTGATTCATACAGTTCTGTATATATCAATATACTATTACTGGCTCGTACATGGGGCGAATGATACCAAAGTCTATCAGATTTAAATTGCACTATAAAGGTGAAAGACAAATGTAAAAAAGGAATGCCAAAACATTGTATTAAATGTGCAAAATATGTATTAGGCACCAGGTGTATTAGTGGCACCAATTTTGCATCATGGGCTATGAGCCTATAGACAGCGAGGGGTGTGAGATTCTTTAACACTTTGGGTCAGATGCGCTAAGCTTCAAAAAGTGATAAAATGGAGAGTGATAAACAGCCAGCCAATCAGCTCCAACCTGCCATCTCACAGACTGTGTTTGCAAAATGTCAGGCAGAAGCTGGTTGGTTGGTTGTTTATTACTCTTCATTTTATCATGTTTGAAGCTTATTGCATCTGGTCCATAAGCTGTTGAGTTCAGCTTCCTCTCTAAATACGTAAGGAATAACCCATAGCTCCCAACTGTCACTGGAGTGAGGGGAGTTAGGGGGCTGCCCAGCTTCTTCAGGAACACTGGGCATGTCCCCAAAGAGACAAAAACACGCCTCTTCAATCGTGACCACGGTCAGCCCCCTCACCTCTGGAATGGCTGAGCCCGATTCCAAGAATTGCAAAATTGGGAGGTATGATAACTATAGATCTACACTTTATATAAATGTATTTAATATAAATAGAGATGAGCGCGTCAGGATTTCTGAAATACGGATGCTACCAAATGGCAAGGATCCTAACTGCAATCCAAGCACCGTTCAGCATTTCCCACCAAGTTCGGCTCACAGAACAAAACGTCATCACCCCGGCGTTGGATTCTCATGAGATCAAAACTGTATGTAAGTCCCCCTCAACCACGCCCCTCTTCACTCCTGCATTGGAGAGGGATGAGGTAGGATGTGTCTCTGTTTGTCTCTCTGGGAAGCTGGCATGGGGTGGCGACCTGGTCGCAGTGTTGGTGTCATTTGGTGTCCTGTGCAGTCCAGTGCTGTGGTACTGTGCTGTCTGCTGCCGGTGCTGGTGTCCTGTGGTGGTGTCCTGTGCTGCTGTATAAGTCCAATGCAGTGGTTCTGTGCTGTCTAGTGCTGCTGTTAAGCCCAGTTGTATTGCCGTTAAATCCAGTACTGCCGTTATGTACAGTGATACTGCCGTTAAGTCCAGTACTGCCATTAAATCCAGTGGTACTGCCGTTAATTCCAATATTGCCGCTAAGGAAAGTGGTACTGCTGTTATGTCCAGTACTGCCATTAAGTCCAGTGGTACTGCCGTTAATTCCAGTATTGCCGCTAAGCAAAGTGGTACTGCTGTTATGTCCATTATTGCCATTAAGTCCAGTGGTACAGCCAAATAAGTCCAGTGACAGTCCAGGGTACACAAAAAAAAAGGGGGTTATTTTAATCTGTCAAATTTTTTCAGGCTTTGCTGTGTGTGTGTGTGTGTGTGTGTGTGTATGTGTGTGTGTGTGTTTGTGTGGTACACTCTCCTGTGCTGCCTGCATATAATAAATAATCCCCAAAAAAAGGGTTATTTTTAATCTGCATAATTTTATCAGGCTTTGCAGTGTGTGTGTGTGTGTGTGTGTGTGTGTGTGTGTGTGTGTGTGTGTGTGTGTGTGTGTGTGTGTATGTGTGGGGTACACTCTCCTGTGCTGCCCGCATATAATAAATAACACCAAAATAAAGGGTTGTTTTTAATCCGTATGATTTTTTCAATCTTTGCTGTATGTGTATGTTGCACTCTCTTGTGCCGCATATTATTATTACTCCAGAAAGATAATGGAGAACAAAAATGTGGACAATGAAATAGTGAAAGAACAAGAACCACTTCATCATAGTGCTAAAGCTGCTGCCACTAGTCATGACATTAACGTTGTCTGCCAAGGCTGTTGCCCAATGTCACTGTAGAGGGCATGTAAAATCCAAAATACCGAAGTTCAGTAACAGGAAGAAAAAAAAAATGTAAATCATTTTAGGAGAAACGCAAGCTTGCCAATATGCCATTTATGACACAAAGTGGCAATGAATTGCTAAGGCCCTGGCCTATGTTCCTGACTAGTGGTTCAGCTTTACACAATGATCTAAGCCCTCCCCTCCACCACTAAAAAATTTAAGAGAGTTAATCTGTCATCAACAAACAACTGTGCCTTCTAAAGACATGGTATCACAAATCCCCAAGGAGGGTTCAAGGGTGTTGGTGGTTGCGATGCCTGACCTTCCCATCACTGTACCTCTGCATAGCCTTGAAGGATCACCCACAGTCCAGTTCCTGATTTTGAGATTGAAGGTGTCAATGTTGTACACCAGGAGGAGGATATTGATGTAGTTGGTGCTGAGGAGGAAGTTGACGAGGAGGATGCTGGTGATGGTGATGTGGTTTTCTTAAATGAGGCACCAGTTGAGAGAGTTGTTGTCTGTGGGATGCAAAAGGCCATTGCCATGATCGGGCAGAATTATTACTTGGGATTATTTTTATCCAGATCCGGACAACAATTGTTACACCATATGTAGCTTATGTAATTCTGCAATAAGCAGGGGTAAGGCCGTTGGCCACCTAGGGACATCCTCGCTTATGTGTCACCTGAAGTTCGTTCATAAGTCACTGCTTAATTCAGAAACTGTGGCTAGGACC
This sequence comes from Crinia signifera, assembly GCF_055691185.1. Classification (NCBI taxonomy): domain Eukaryota; kingdom Metazoa; phylum Chordata; class Amphibia; order Anura; family Myobatrachidae; genus Crinia; species Crinia signifera. The sequence goes on along the minus strand of NC_139227.1, from coordinate 9,631,334 downwards.
ATAAGCAGTCGAGGGAAACCTAAATTCCTTGATCTTGTTGTATCCAAGCTCCTGAAAACCACACCAGCAAGTCATTCCTTGTCAATTTCCTCCTCTATCCAGATCGGAGTTAGACCTGCAGGCCATATCATAAGCATGACTGAATTCTCTTCTATCTGGAATTAACCCGTAGTATCCTGCAGGGCTACGCCTACTGCTGCTGCAGCTGGGAGTCGTTCATCATCCCAGAGGGGAAGTTGGAACTCTGCTACATCTTTCACTAAGCAATTGACTGTCCAACAGTCATTTGCGATGAGGACGAAGTATGACCACGGTCATCCTATTGCTAAGTGGATAACTGCGGCCTTGACAACTATGTTGGTGTTAGATGTGCATCCGGTGTCCGCCATCAGTGGAGTGGGATTTAGAGGATTAATGGAGGTATTGTGTCCCTGGTACCAAATCCCGTCTAGATTCCACTTCACTAGGTAGGGGATACCCAGGATGTACAGAGACGTCCGAAAAGTGTCCCCAGTGCCCTTTAAAATGCTGTTTTAACAATGTCCACTTAACCATGGAATGTGGACAAGTGGTTCAGGGCAAATTAAAGGACTATATGGCTGTGACAGCTCACTAGGTAGATGCCTCACCTACCACAGCAAAAGCAGCAGCAGCATCAGCACTTCTGAAATGCCAGCTCCATCCACGGCAGGCTACGCTGTGCATCACCAGTTTCAGTAAGAGGTACAATGCCGACAACCTCTTAGAGAAACTAAGAGAAATCATTGCACAGTGGCTTACCCCACTTAGATTCTCATGGGGATTTGTGTTATCGGACAATGCCAGTAACATTGTGTGGGCATTACACATGGGCAATTTCCAACATGTGCCATGTTTTGCCCTCACAATAAATTTGGTGGTGCAGCATTTCCTGAAAAGTGACAGGAGCGTGCAGGAGATGCTTGCGGTGACTCCAAAAATTGTGAGACACTTTCGCCATTCTGCCACTGCCTGCCGAAGACTGGAGCAAAATAAAAAAACTCCTGATCCTGCCCTGCCTTCACCTCAAACAAGAGGTTGTGATGCGTGAAGTCAGTTCCAACACTGCCAGCTTGAGTAAGGTAGTGCAGAAGCAGTTTGAGAAAGTGAAGGAGGAGTTAAAGTGTTGCAATTCCGCAAAGCATGTAGCTCTTGTGGATGAAGCCCTTCATGTACTTTGCCAGGATACAAGGGTGGTTAGTCTATTAAAGTCAGAGGAAACCATTCTGGCCACTGGGCTCAATCCTAAGTTTAAAGCATATGTTGTGTCTCTATTTCCAGCAGACACAAATCTACAGAGGTGCAAAGACCTGCTGGTCAGGAGATGGTCACCTGAAGCGGACCATGACATGGCAACAGCTCCTCCTTCATTTTCTCCCACACCTGTGGCTGCGAGAAAACAGCTCAAATGTCCTACCCGACCCGCTGGCAGTGATGCAGGACAGGCAGAAGCGAGTTTGGACACCTGGTCCGGACTGAAGGACCTGCCAATATTTGCTGACATGTCTACTGTCACTGTTTGCGATGCTGTCAATATTGAAAGAATGGTGAAGGAATACTTTTGTGACAGCATCCAAGTTGACATGTCAGACAGTCCGTACCTGTACTGGCAGTAAAAGAGCAGTTTGGTGGCCCTTGTACAAACTGGATCTATTTTACCTTAGTTTTCCCCCTCTCCAGTGTGTACTCCGAAAGAGTTTTTAGTGCAGCTGGGAACCTGGTCAGCGAGCGGCGTAGGAGGTTGCTTCCGCAAAATGTGGAAATGATGTTCCTCAAAATGAATGATCAATTCTTCAACGAAGACCAGCAATTACCTCCAGAGACTAAAGAAGGACCTGTAATGGTGGATTCCAGAAGGGACAAATTGAAAATTTGTGAGGATGAGGATGTATTTACTGAAGGGGGTGAGGAATCAGAGGATGAGGACGACATCTTGCCTCTGTAGAGCCGGTTTGTACAGGGAGAGATTAAATGCTTCTTTTTTGTGTGGGTCCAAATAAACCAATAATTTCAGCCACAATCATGTGGCAGATCCTGTCGCTGAAATTATTGGTTTGTTAAAGTGTGCATGTCCTATTACGCAACATACGGGTGGATGGGAGGAATGAAAGGACAATTCCATCTTGCACCTCTTTTTTTGCCATTATGTGCTCTTTGGGGCCTAACTTTCTACCACTGCAGTGCCACTCCTTGATGGGCCATGTGTTTGTGCCGCCCACTTGATTCACTTAGTATAGTCATCCAGCTACTTCAGGGCAACCTTTTGGTCTAAAAACAACATTGTGAAGTATTCAGTATAGAATGGAAATTAGGCAGAGAAGAAACTCTGTGTCCTGGTCATTTGTGACATCACAATGTTACAGGAAATAGTTTCTAAAGGTTATTGGATTTGTGTATATAATGCCCATTACATGCTATATAAAAAAACATAATGCCCATTACACATTTGACACATAAGTGCCACTTACCTACATGCTCATTGCTGGGAACTTCATGCTCTATGCCAGGGGCTTCATGCTCGTTGCCAAGGGAGACTGAAATTGCTCGTTGTCAAGGGGGACTGAAATTGCTTGTTGCCAAGGGGAACTGAAATTGCACATTGCCAAGGGGGTCTGACAATGCTCGTTGCCAAGGGGGACTGACATTGCTCATTGTCAAGGGGACTGAAATTGCTTGTTGCCAAGGGGGACTGGCATTGCTTGTTGCCAAGGGGGACTGACATTGCTCATTGCCAAGGGGACTGAAATTGCTTGTTGCAAAGGGGAATGCAGCCCACTCCCTGGCCCGCCAAGCTCTCCCGCTGAACCACTAGCCAGGAGGCACTCGCAGTCTAGCAGCCAATTCTGCTTCTGATTGGCTGCTGGACCATAAGCACCTATTGGCTAGCGGTCCAGTGGGTGACTTTAATTGAAAATAGCGGCAGACTCCAATCCAACGCCGGTTGCAACGGTGAGTGGGCATGATGGGGGAGCGGGTGGCAAAGTGCACGGCTCCGGCGCCCGGTGACATTTCATTGCCCGGAGCTCGTGCTCCGCCCTAGCTACGCCTCTGGCTGGGGTGTGCATCCTTAACGACAGAAAGTGTGCACACTAGGCGATATTGTCCGCAATATCACTCAGAAAGCCCTTTCTGAGCGATATTGTGACCAATATAATCTAGTGTGTATGGGCCTTTAACTGGATGGCACTTGCAAACAGTAAAACAAATGTAATACAATGATCCCTTCTCCTCTGTTGGACAGTTGACATCTAAAAGAAAAGACTGGAAGCATCCTTCTTCTAGTGTCATTCCAGCACAATTTTTCATTGCTTAATTTAACAAAAATAAAAATAAATGTTTTGTTCCCATCTGTCTCTTCATGTGAATTCAATTCAATAACCCAGTAAAATTTGAGGCTGTGGATTGAACAATTATATGCTCTCTTTCTGCTGATTTCAGCTATTCCCTTCTGCCCCTTCATGTCCAGTCACTTCAATAGCCCAGTACAATTTAGGATTGTGGATTGAGCAATTACATGCTCCCCTGATGATGATTTCAGCAAACAAATCACTCTTCGTTTCACCGCAGTTCACTTGAAAGAAGTAAGAGAGCTAAACAGCAGCCTTATTTTTCTCCGACAGCACCGTGTGCCAGTAATCAACACTTAGGGATAGATTTACCAGAGTCGGGTCAAGCACAGTGTTTCTGAGCAATGGATTCTAAATGGAACAAGTTCTCCCTGGCTTCCCTGTGAAATGTCTCTGGCAGGGCCTTAGTTCTCTTGCAGCTATGCTAGTTGCAGTGTGGGCCCGTGCTCACTATTGTGGGTGTAACTGCTGAATTGCCACAGTGATTGCGCTTCTTTTCCAACTCAGGTTAGACACATGCAGCTAATACAGAGGCCCTTTTTCCTGGAACGTTTTGACAGGGTCAATCTGGCCCACAGGGGCTCAGGGAAAAGCCCCAGTGGGCCCAACTGCTTGAGGACCTTACTCCATTTTCTAGGGGTCAGGATCCAGACTGTGCAGTTTTTTTTATATAATCTACATTTGTTATATTACATACCTCCCAACTGTCACGATTACAGCGGGACAGTCCCGAATTTCGGGTCCTGTCCCGCTGTCCCACCCGCGGCAGGCATTGTCCCGCTGCGGGGGGTGGCAGTTGGGAGAGCCCCCAATCTAATAGAATAGACGCTGTGCGCATGCGCACAGCGTCTATTCTCGTATGAAAATGAGGTTGCGGCTAATTAGCATAAGCCACAACCTAATTTGCATACGCCCCCACCCCCTTTTCAGACGCTTCGGGTTCACGTTGATCGTGGGGTGGCGTTAACAATTGGGGGGGCACAGGGTGGCTATTTGGGGTCTGTGGGCCATTTAACATTGTTCCCAATGTTAAATCGGGTCAATTGACCCATTTAACATTGTTCCCTATGTAAAATTGCGGTAATCGCGTCGATCGCATCGCATGCGATTTTTTGGTCGCATGAGATGAGACCGACGCAATTTTTTTTACTTGCTATGCCCATGATCAAAATCGTGGGCGCCCTTCTAGGTAAAGAGTACCGCAGGAGGCTCTAATTTCAGTCATAAATCTCCTTCTGCCCTGCATTGACCTCTGAACACAAGGTGACAAGAGAGAAGGCAGCACATGATCACACATCCTTATCTGTGCTGGTGTGCACTCATCCAGAGCATGCTGTTGCTGTTTATAGTGAACTGTGATTTAGGGCCTGATTTTGCTTCATACACTCCCCCGCACTCGCACGGGGGAATGATGTTTTGCTAATGTGCATTTCTGCACATGTGCATATGTTGGGTGCAAGCGAGCATAATGAATTGGATGTTTATGGGAATGGATGTTTATGCAAAATATCCATTTCCAACCATGCAGGAAACTCAGGAGCGAGGGAGGGGGGTTCACCTCTGCGAGCGGCATTAAATCCATGTGTGTGGACTAGAATACGGTCCCTATTTTAAGAATTATCATGAGTAATTTTTCTTTAGATAAACACATTTGATTGATTGATTGATATGGATAATGTATATAGGTATGGGAAAACAATGAATCCAGTAAATATAGGTTGTGTCTTCACAGTCCAGTGTTCACAATAAAATAATATTTAATACCCTGAAAACAGATGGAGCGCCTCTCATTTTTGCTGGCGATGCGCCAGAATCTGGCAGAGAGACGCCCCATCTGACTGAGACGCGCGTGCGTCTCACACGCACGCGCGTCTCAGTTTCCTGTCGGCGGGTGGACGGGAACCTTGTCCGTCTCCGCTTCAGGGAGACGGACAGGCTTGGGGGGGGGGGGAGTGCGGCGAGGCGGCGGGGACCCGGGGCGACCGTCAGCGAGGCGGCTGGGACCCGGGGGGCGGGGGATGTCGAATGGCGAATCTTCCGCCATCCCCTGCAAGAGCGAGACCCGCTCTATCTGTACAGTATATGCTTAGGGATAAATTCATACAAGGTCAAATTGCATTTGGAATTTATTGCACATGTATCACAGTTATCTGTGTAAACACACATGATGCTCCTCAGTCCGATAGTACAGGTTATTCAGCTGGCTTTTTTTTAACCCTTGGGATGCTACATGAACCAAAGAGGATGTGATCTACAATGGAACTAGGTGAGTGTTTTTTTTTCCATAGCACCCTAATGGATTCTACTTGGACAAGGGGACCAATCTACAAGGCAACATAGGTAAGTCTATGTACAGTAGGAGCAAGTTTCATCTTTGCTCCTTTGGTCATGGCTAGCCATGGCTATTCTATTGTTCTCAGCTGCAATACAATACGTATTGCAGCTGAGAACAATAGAATAGCCATGGCTAGCCATGGCCAAAGGAGCAAAGATGAAACTTGCTCCTACTGTATCTATGTTGTGAGTGTGCTTGCATGTCAATAAAACGTTACTTTATACGGTGTGTGTTTTTATTGTAGTATTGGTTCAGCGAGCCCTTTAGTACCCCGCATGCAGGTGCTTGTGATTCCCTAAGTACCTGCATGCTTGCTGTTACTTATTGTTCCACAGCAGAACCCAATATTATTTATTTATTCTATTCTTTTAAACAAAAAGCTATCAACCCAGCACCCACTGATCAGGGATGCCAGCGATAACCCCAGGCTTCTACCCTGGCCTTGAGTGGCCTGGGAGGTTCCCCTTTATTGGGGGGGGGGGGGGGGGTGGTCAGCCAGGACTGACCAGTCACAGAGGTACTGTCATAGCCTTGTGCAGCATCACTCTGATGACTGGTTGAGTCCAGTGCTGCTTTCAAAAATACAGGGACCCCTACTCCTTTTGCCCCCTGTATTTTTGAAAACAGGACCAGGATCTCAGTGCTGGTTTTGGAAATACAGGGAACCCCTACACATTTTTTCTCCATAATTCTAGAACCATGACCGTCTGAAAGAGCCTGGTACCGGTTATTCTTGGGAGGGTGGACCCCATGCCATTTTGAAATTTAAAAATATATATTTTTGCATAACTTCTGTCAAACTTGACAGCCAGACCAAGGTCAATTTTGGGCTATCTTTTAGTCAAGTGTGTGATTTTTATACTTTAACATGAGAAAACTTCTGAATGCTATTTGTACCGCAACCGCACCCTTTTACATGTGCGATATTTGGTAAACATTAGATTTTTGCCTTTTTTGACCAAAAAAAATAATTAAAAAAAAATTGCATCCTATTACATTTGGCCCATACTGTAGCAATCTGCTATTTTATCGATTACATGCTGGATATGTTTTACATTGCAAGGCTCATTTTATCACACACTTCAACTTATGCCAGTACTAAAGGCTTCCAGCATAATTTTCCACCTGCCTTCCAAAGGGATGCCAGGCTGCAGGTCTACCGCTGTCCAAGGACCCTCATGCCAATTGCCGTTCATGTGCAGTTGCATAAACTGGGACACTGCATGCCCCCCTGAATCAGTCCCATTGTGTTCAATGCTATGTTCTTTGTAGAGAAACTTTTATTCATTTCTTTTTTTTTTAAGAGCTTTTTTTGTGCAAAATCATAGGAACTTGAAACTTAAACATGATTTTTTGTTCCCTGGGAAAGAAGTGACTTATTGTTCCAAATAGCTTTCTCTGTGAGTATCACATAGCTGTCAAGGTGATAAAAGGATTAAAAAAATAGCTGTGATAAAAGTAATTTTGAAAACCGATCCTTGGTTCTTCTATAGGGATATTTGATAGACACTACATAGATCATTTGACCATGCTCCAAAGCGGCCAGTGCCAATTATCAGAGGCAGGTAGGGTTCATATCAGTGGCGTAGCTATAGCTCCGCAGCCCCAGCGGTGGCGGGGAGGCGCAGAGAACATGTGGGCGCCGGGGGTCTGCGGGGCTATAGTTACCACTTACCCACTGCTGTTTGGTGCCCAGTGCCCTGCCGTCACGGTCACGTCTATCCCGGCGCCGGCTCCTGCTGCTATAATGGAAACGGACACTTAGAAAATGGCTGCCCCCATAGTGCAGACAGTTTTCTGTCTGCTGTAAGGGGACAGCCATTTTCTAAGAGTCCGTTTTCATTATGGCAGTAGGAGCCGGCGCTGGGAGAGACGGGACCGTGACCGCAGATGCGGCCAGGCAGGTACACCGAGGGGAGGGAGGGAAGGGAAGGGCGCCAAGGGGAGGGAGTGGAGGGGGCGCTGAAAAAGCTGCGGGGGGGGGGTGAAATTTAGGTAGTTACGAAACTGGTTCATATATTCTGATTCTTACAAAGGTACTCAGATCCTAATCAATAGAACTATACCAGCCAACTGTACCGATTTACGGTACAGTACAGTTATTTTAATGTCTGTACCAGCTAAATCTAACTGTACCGATTGTACTAGTTTTTGATAGGCGGCTCCTCCGACTCTGGGAAATGTAGTTTCCTACTGATATATTGCCGGCTGCTCTTCAGGGAGTGTGAGTGGCCTGCCAAGACTACATTTCCTGGGGTGCACTGCAGGGGGACTCAGCGAGTCTTCCTCCCTCTGCTCAGTGATTCCTAGCCGGTACCCCTGCACCTCTTCTCCGATCCCGGGGGAAGGCAAAGCGAATGCACACTACAGAGCACAGGCGCTACCATTACATGATTTGAGGTGATGGGTGACTGAGGAGGCCCCAGGAGGCACAGGAAGTGGGTGAGGTGCTGCTAACGGGATACCCGGGTCACTCTGTGGCCCCATATGGTGTGATTTGAAGTCAATACACATTCGGAAAGTGAACTTGGCCACACATCCTTCTCCCCTGACCACACCCCATTTGGTCATGCTCCTTTCCGAATGTGCACCGGTTTCTGCCCTTTAGATGTTGGAGGGTATGTAGAACACATATAAGAACACAGGATCCCAAAATACAATGAATGTAACAATACACAAGATGGAACCGGACAAAATGCAAAACAGAAACTAGAATTGCAGCAATGCAAGATGATACCAGAAGAAAATATAACAAACAAAAGCTAAGTTCCCCTGACTTATCTGAGAGGTGGAACGACAGATCAGCACAGGATATAACAAAGCAGGTTGACAGGCAGCTGGGACGCGGATGCAGGAATCAAACAGGGACTGGGAACATGCTTGCTGAGGCCCAAACCTCACTGGATGCTATAACCGGCGCCATGACACCAGGGAAGCCAGGTTATATTCATTTTAGCGCTCAGGGATGCAGGAGGCAAGCGGTGGCGGTGAGATCGCCCCCTAGTTGCAGTTACTATATATTAAACCATCACAAATACACATATCTGGGCCCTAAGGTATATCATCAACAATTTTAAAATGAATTTCATGATTTAAATAGCTAAAGCAAAAATAGCTAAATATTTGGAACTGTATTTGATAAGTACTTGTGTAAAGTGCTTTAATGTAAAGCCAAGCCACTTAACTACATAGAGGACTGTGTGAGGTCTGGTTCTGGAGAGAATATCACTCAAGGGAAAGATGAAAGAATCTTTTTTTTTTTTTTTGGTTTGTTTATTTCTTACTGGGAGCAGCAGATTTCAACCAAGGTTTAAAATTCTTATATGTGTATTATCGTTCTTATTCTATACTGAGAATAAAGCAGACCTGGCAATTTGCTTCTGGTAACTCTCTCTGCTGTCACTGAGTGTTAACAGGAGTAAACTGCCCAGTCTGCTTTTCTCTATTAATAAAACAGGAGGAATTGAAGTTGACTGGACTGGAGAAAATAATCCTACGATCCGAACAAGTATTTCTCTACCTAACCTTTAAATATTCGTCAAACGTTAAGACGACAGCAGCAAGAAATAATTCTGCCTGTTCTGTACTAGAATGATATATTGTAATCTCTTAGTTTTACTTGCACAATTTGTAATTACTGAAATAGAATGTTCATTTTCTATGAGTTTTTAATAGTGAAATAGGCACTAATTTGGCCGTTACTTGGTATTGCAAATTAGAAAACAAAAAGATGCTGATTAGTTAATTTTAGCTTTGGGGACAAACACACAGAATCAGACCATCTTTAAAAAAGAGTCTAACATGTAGAACACATTGGATCTTTCAGGCAATAAGAACTTAGCTGGGCAAATAAGAAAAAACACTATTGACCAGCAAACTATTGTTGGGAAGCAGAGTAATCCCCACTGCACTGGGGATACTGGCAGGGAGCGCAATGGCAAGAGTTAGCTGATTGCTTCACTTTGGCAGTCTCTGTAGGTACTGCAGGGTTTATTTGCTGATATGGGAGTTCTACTGAGGATGAGATGTTACCTAAAGCAGTGTGTGCCGTGGCTCCCTGGGTTGCCGCAGCACTGTCAAATAAGAGCTGCGGCTGACTGCCCTAACATGTATAGAGTACTGTAGGTCCAGCAATGAGCGGAGTCAGTGCTGCTGGTGGTGTGCGGACAGGATGCGCTCACAGGCACATGGCCGGTGTATGGTTGTGGGTGGCAGGAGGCAGGCGTATGTGCTGTGATTTTAAGGGAGTTGGTGGTGTGTTTAAAGGGTGACCGGCGTAGGGGGCGGGGCATGTGGCAGTGATAAACAGAGGAGCTAGCTGCCTTGTGACACCAAGCCTGCACCCCCCCCCCCCCCGATTGCGCGCTAGCTTCTCTGCATTCTGTGGGAGGGACATAGCAGCCGGAAGGGAGGGGAGAGGAGAAGGTGCCTAAGCGGCATGACATTCTTCGGTGGAAGAGGAGGAGGGAGGACAGCGAAGAAAGAGAGTCTTTGTCCTCACCACTGATAGTCTCTCCTCCGGGTGCAGGGCCCGCCTCCAGACTTCCTCCATCCAGTCCCAGTGCTGCATCATAGCTGCTGTTGCTGCTGCCCAGTGCACTCAGACATTGTATACAAGAAAAGCTGAGCAGCGCTACTAATAATAATTATTTAAAAACCATATTGGTAGGTCAATTATTTTTTAATGCATATTAAAAAACACACTAATCCAATAATAAAAACATCAATGTTAAAAAGTAAAATAAAGTTGTGCATTATGCTCCAAGTCCTCACCAACCACGCCGTTTATAGGAATAACCTGAAGAGTCCCGATTTTTAACAGTCCATTGGAAGCAACAGGAGTCCCCAAAGCAATGGTCCAGAGGGAGAACAAGATGTAGTTTTTGCAAGGAGTGGCCCAATATGGCACAAATTACCAACTCCTACTGCTGATTGTGATGTAGCGGGATAGTGTCCTTCAACCTCCTGGTACCATGGTGGATTTGATGTTTGTATCCAAAGTGGAAGATGTAGAGGGGGTCTGCAATCCAGTGGTACTTGGTTGTGAGGAGCAGTAAATTCCTTACGCGTATCGATATCTGGTAGCTTTATCAAAGGATCCTTTACTATACATCTTGTTCTCCCTCTGGACCATTGCTTTGGGGACTCTTGTTGCTTCCAATGGACTGTCTATAAATCATGTTAATGCATCTAAAAAACATATCCAAAATTCGTCCGTACCTTACACAAGACACT